>NC_047093.1:86747258-87050852 GCF_902459505.1 Geotrypetes seraphini | reverse complement strand
GCATTTTTTTACCAAGGAGTTGAGGTGATCATTGAAGGAGAGAGAGGAGTCTATGACGATGCCTAGGACTTTGCTTGAAAATTCAAGCTGAAGAGTGGGGCCGGATGGTAGTGGGATGGAGGTGGGTAAATGATCTAAAATTGGGCCGAGCCAAAGTAGTTTTGTTTTGGACTCATTCAGTTTCATTTGTACAGATTGGGCCCAGGATTGGAGATTCGTTATACATGTGGATATGTTATCAGCAAGGTTTGAGAGGTTTGAGTCGGTCTCGAGGAGGATGAGGATGTCATCAGCGTAGGAGTAGAGAGTTTCTAGGGGGGATAGATGGAGGAGTTTCAAAGAGGACATGTAGATGTTGAAAAGGATAGGGGAGAGGGGTGAGCCTTGCGGGACTCCACATTTTGGCTTCCAGGGGGGGGAAGAGGTACCGTTTGTGTTAACGGTGTAGGAGCGGAAGCGTAAGAATTTCGAGAACCAATCTAGGACTGTGGAGCTTATGCCTATTTCGGAGAGTTGGAAGATTAGGATGTCGTGGTGGACGACATCAAAGGCTGCGGAGAGGTCAAATTGTAGGAGAACAGCAAATTTGTTGCGAGAATGGAGATGTTGCACCTTAGAGATTAGTGAGGCCAAGAGGGATTCGGTGCTAAAGTTGGGTCTGAAGCCGAATTGGTGGGGTAGGAGAATAGAGAATCTTTCTAGGTAGAATGAGAGTTGGGTGGATATGATGGATTCTAATAACTTGGTTAGGAGAGGGATGTTTGCTATGGGGCGGTAGTTTGATGGCATGGAGGGGTCAAGTTCGGCCTTTTTCAGTAGAGGAGTCAATGAAATGTGTCCCATGTTGGGGGAGAAAAGGCCCGATGTTAGGGCAGAGTTTATGAGTTCGGTGAGGGAAGCGATGGCCTGTGTAGGGATATTCTCGAATAGATAGGAGGGGAAAGGATCCAGAGTGCACTTGCAGGTTTTTAGTTTGAGGCAGAGTTTGGAGACTTGCGATTCGGAAACAGGCTCGAAGGCGGTCCAAGATCTGTCGGCGGGAATGGGGGTGGATATAGGTAAGGTAGGGTTGAGGTCAGTAGAGGTCAGGGAATTGTAGGAGACTGTGGGTGGGAAGGAGGATCTTAGGGTGGTAACCTTTTCATTAAAGAAATTTGCGAGGGCATCGGCTGATAGAGACGGTGGGAGCACAGATGGGTCCTTTTTTGTAGTTAGGGAGCGCCAGATGTTGAACAGCGCACTGATCTGGTTGTTGGATCTAGAGATCTTGTCTCCGAAGAAGTTTTTCCTGGCTTTTTTTAGTGTAGAATTGTAAAGTTTAATATTGATCCTCCAGGTCTGTCTATCAGAGGGGGATTTGGATTTTTTCCATTTGCGCTCTAGAGCGCGACATTTCTGTTTCAGTTCTCTGTGAAGAGGTAAGTACCAGGGGGCCTTTCGGGGGTAGGAGATGGTTTTAGTGGATATTGGAGCAAGGGAGTGGTAGGTGGACTCGGAGAGGGCAGTCCAGTTGCGCCAATGGGATTCGGGGTCTGTAGGTCTAGGGTTGGAGGAGAGTTGGTTGAGGAATTTGGACCAGAATAGATTGCTCGAGGTTTTTTTGCGAAAGGTTATGGAATGAGAGGGGTGGGGTGGGGAGTCAAGATGGGACATGAAAATGGGGAGGGTACTTTAGCATGCAGATCCTTTAGAGGTTTCTTCTTTTGTGTAAGGAAGTCAACTATTTAGTCTGATAATGGAGCATGCTTTACACAGGTATTGATGTTTTCATCACGTACCTAATCCCATCTTCTTCTATATAAAGATGTGAATGGAAACAATTGAATCTATAGGGTATATGCGACCAGTGTATTCCTGCCAATATGGTGCATGCTGCACCTAAGCAGGTTATTTATTCAAAAAAATTTATATATGGGTTATTTTGTTATTATAGACAAAAGTTTGAAGACTTGCACGTTGTTGATTTTCTTTTTTTTCAGTTCAATGTGTTTCTTTATTTAAGAATAAAAAGCAATTACAAAAGAAACAATGCAATGAACAACAAGTCACAGATCAGTGTCAAAATCTTCCACACATAACAGAAAGTGAATAATAGAGTACAATCCAGCAATATCAAAATACAAATAATAAATAATATACTGGGCAAAGCAACCTGATAGAGAACAAAAATATCTAGAGATCAGAGACCATGTCAGTAATAGGGGCCCAAAGTTTAGTAAACGATGATAATGAATTAGTTTTTTCTGCTGCTATTTTCTCAAATTTAACATATAAACATACAGTATTCCACCATATATTAGAGTGCAAAGAAGCTGAGTCCTTCCAATGGGAGAATATTGACTTAAGAGCAAGTTGTAATAAGCAAGACAGAAGTTTGGATTGGTAAAAGTCCAATTCATCTGTTAAGGCTAAATATCCAAATATCACCACTGAAAAGGAAATAGTCGATTTTATAGGCAGAATATCACAAATAATTTCCCACACACAATTCCAATAAACAGAAACGTTAGGGCAATAGTAAAGCATGTGTTCAAAGGTACCAATGTCTAGAGAACATGACCAGCAGACATTCGAGTGCTTTTTATCAATTTTAGATAATTTATATGGGGTCCAATAGGCTCTGTGTAGTACAAAATACATCATTTGGGTCATGGCAGATGACCGAAAGGATTTACGTGCCGAGAGCCATATTTTCCCCCAATCAGATAACGTAAATGCTTTATTAACATCTAGATTCCAAATATCCTGTAAAACAGTACATGCAGGGTATTTATAATCCCTTAGCAATTTATACCAGGCCGAAGCCTCACTTTTTTGACCACTAATCTCCGTAATCCATTGTATTAAGGATGGAGGAGTAGAATGTAAAGGAGTTGTAGAAGTATATGCAGAGATGCAATGGTGAAGTTGTAGCCAGTGAAAGAATTGATTAGCAGGTAAATTATATCGTTGTAGAAGAATAGGGAAAGAAGCTAATTTAGTATCATCCCATATATGCGCAATCGAATAAATCCCCAGCTTTATCCAAGATTTCCACTCAATATATTGTCCTTGTATCTTAAAGTGAGGATTATGCCATATGGATGAATGAAGAGTATCATGCCATTTATATTTTCCAATCGCATCAAGTGCCAACAATGCAGTTTTAGTAGATGTGAATATGGGATGATTGACGATGGTACCATGAGGAGAAGTAAAGGCAAGAAGCGATAAGTGTTCAGTAGGGATGATTGTACGTTCCAATAATAACCATGATGGTATCAAGGTGTGCGAGGAAACATTAATCCAACGAGCTCCTTGACGGTTTAGAAAAGCCAAATGGTACTCATGGAAGCTAGGAAAATTAACTCCTCCCATTTCTTTTGAAGCTTTTAATTTCTTTAAAGCTATTCTCGGAGTTTTGTGTTTCCAAAGAAATTTGACAAGATTTGATTCGATCTTAGCATACACTTTGGCAGGAAATAGAAATGGAATCATAGAGAGTAGATAATTAATTTTAGGCATCAGAATCATTTTAATGGTATCTAAGCGACCCCACCATGACAAATTCAAGGGGGACCAGCGATCAGTGAGTGATGAGACAATACCGAGCAGATAGTTTATGTTATAGTCACTAGTTTCTTCTAAAGTAGGTCCAAAGTAGACTCCCAGATATTTTAACTTCCGGCCAGCAGATGACAGGGAAAAGTTGCGAAGTATTTCAGGATCCAAGTGATTGTTGAGTGTCATTATTTTGGTTTTGTGTCTATTCAACTTATAACCAGAGATTTGAGCATAGTTGTCTATGATGTCGAATATAAAGGTTAATGAATCTGGTTCAGAGTACAATAGCACATCATCGGCATATGCCGACAATTTGGAATGAAAATCTCCCCACTTGAATCCATGTATACGGGGATCAGACCTAATTGCTATCAGTAATGGTTCCAGCGCTATGTTGAACAGCAATGGAGAAAGTGGGCAACCTTGCCTGGTTCCACGAGTAGGATAGAAGGCTGGAGACATGGTGCCATTGATTCGAAGAAAGGTTGCAGGGTTGGAGTATAAAATCTTCACCAGGTTCAAAAAGGTGGTACTGAATCCAAACCAGGATAATACACGAAAAAGAAAAGACCATTCTACACGGTCAAAGGCCTTTTCAGCATCTAAGGCAACAGCAACCAGGGGTGTCGTATTCTGTTGAGCATAATGAATAATATGTGAAAATAATCGAGTGTTGTCAGATGATAAGCGACCGTGCATGAACCCATTCTGGTCCGTATGAATAATAGTAGGTAGCACAAGCTGTAATCGTAAAGCCAAAACTTTGGCAAAAAGTTTTGCATCAGTGTTTATCAAGGCCAAAGGTCTATAATTAGCCACTTTTAAAGGATCCTTTTCAGGTTTTAATATTACCACTGTCATGGCTTCTGTGAACGTTCCACTGACCGAGCCGGAGTCAATTAGGTAAGTAAAAAAAAGGTACAGTTCAGGAAGTAGGAGATCCTGGAAAGCTATATAAAAGTCCACAGGAAATCCATCTGGTCCCGGAGCCTTATTTTTAGACATCTGCAATAGAGCTTCCTGAATAGCAGTTACAGATAGCGGGGCAGATAAAATCTCATTGTCTGAATCAGAGACAGTAGAATGAGGTAGAGAGTCTAAAAATGACTCAAACAAAGTAACATCTGGAGAATCCGAGGTATATAATGTAGAATAAAAATCATGAAATTGTAAAGCAATATCTTCATTGGAGAGCCAAGTATTACCAGTATCATCTTGTATTGCAGGGATTAAAGTCTTCTCTGTACGCAGTTTGACATATTCAGCTAATTGATGGCCACATTTATTCATATTGGCATAGTAGTAGGCCGACCTCATGAAAACATCCTTGGCAGCAGAGGAGCTTAATAACAGATTATATTCAAATCTTATTTTCCGAAGTGTGTCCAAAGATACAGGGTCAGAAGGATGAGAAATATGTTGTTCTTCAGCTTTCTGCAATTTGAGTTGTAAATCCTTCTCCATCATAGCAAGAGACTTTTTCTTCCGAGCTGCAAAGGAAATAATTAAACCTCGGATGTATGCCTTGAAACAATCCCAAAGGACAATGACGGATATGTCATCAGTTCTGTTAATTTCAAAAAAATCAGTAATATTAGTGCGCATTTCAGTAAGAAAAGATTCATCCTGTAATAAAGAGGTGTTTAACCTCCAAGTGCCGGTGTGCTTTTTAGTACCCAAACCTTGAAAGGTTAAGAAAATGGGAGCATGGTCAGATACAACTATATCACCAATATCTGCTGTTACAACTCTTGACATCAGAGGATAGGAAATCAGGAAATAATCTATGCGTGAATATGAAGCATGAGGGGCAGAGAAAAAGGTGAACTTCAAGTCATCATTATGAAGTATACGCCAAGGGTCACCTAACTTTAGCTGATTCACAAGATCTTGTAACTTGAACCAGGCTTTAGTTTTCCTATAAGACACATTGGATTTTCTGTCTAACAAAGGATTCAGTATTAAATTAAAATCTCCACCAAAAATGTATTGAGTAGTAGTATTATTTGTCAATAGAGATGCTAAAGTATCAAAGTATGCCGGGCAATCAGTATTTGGAGCATATACATTGATTATACTCAAATGATTATCATGAATTTGTAAATCCACTTTCACCCATCTTCCTTCAACATCAGCAGTATGAGACACTATGGAGAAATCCTGACGTTTCCTTATAAGGGTGATCACACCACCCTTCTTATTCAAGGCAGCAGAGTAAAACACTGGATGACACCATTTATAGGAAATCTTAAGAGATTCAGAGTTGGAGAGATGAGTTTCTTGCAGAAGTATAATATCAGGGTTAAATTTTGATATGTAGGACATGATTTTGGTGCGTTTCACTGGATTATTAAGTCCCTGAACATTAAGGGAAAAACAGGTTATTGACATGTAAGAGCAGTAGACAAGTCTAAAGGAAGGCAATAATGTGATGCAGCATAATAACAAATATACAGGATGTACTCTACAAGAACATGAGCATAATACTGTAATAAAGAAATGAAAAAAAACATGACACCAATCAGGAACCTGTAAAATGTCAGCAACGGCTGACAAAAACCCATGGGAGTAGTGACTGCACTAACAACCCAGCAAGTAAGCCAAGAGAAGAGCAACAGCAATCAAACAAATCAGTACAAGAGATAGTACAGAGTTATTCAGCATGAATTGAAATCAAGAGAGTCAGGTTTTATCAATAGGAGATGGTTGGACTGATTCAATAAAGTTAGCAAGGTCAGCCGGGTCATTGTAATCTTTGGTCGTGTTCTGATATGTCACACGCATTCTTGCAGGAAACAGGACACCAAATTTAGCGCCCATGTCCTTTAACTGCGGTCGATAAGCCAGGAATTGTTTCCTGCGTCTGGCAGTTTCTTTGGCCAAGTCAGGTAAAAACAGAAGTTTATTCCCTTCAAACATGATCGGGCCATGTAACTTAGCGTGTTGCATAATCAACATGGTGTGATTATGGTGAATCAGGCTGGCCACAATGGGTCTGGGATAGCGAGAAGCCTGATGTCGGTGATGAGGAACACGGAATGCACCATTGAAATCCAGCTTTATGTGTTCAGGTAATTTCAGAAGTTGAGGTAATAAAGCACGCAGAAAATCCTCCAGGTCACATGCTTCACGACCCTCCGGTAGGCCCAACAGCCTAAAACCATTCCGACGTGCCTTGTTGTCTGCATCCTCCAGAGCACGTTCCAGGTGAGTGATGCGTGCTGTTTGGCGGCGCAATTGTTTAAAGGATTCATCCGTTACTGCAGCTTTAGCTTCCAGCACCTCGATTCTGGACGTTACTTTAGCAAATTCACCTTTTAGAGATGATAAGTCATCTTTAATGTCCACAATGTCCTGCTTCGTCTCCGTGAGCAGATCCCTTATGCCACGGAGCTCGGACAAGATGGCCGACGTCTCGTCGTCATTTTTTCCGGCGGGATTTTTTTGAGGTGACGGCGGTTCAACGCTTTTGCGTTTGCTCGGTTTGGTAGCAGCCATATTCCGCCGCAGGATCCTAGGCGCTGAATTTTATTTAAGCGGAGTAAAAGCGCGTTTTGAGGCACGAACCCGTTGCTCTCCTCGGAGCTCACACGCTAAGCAGCCATACGTGCCAGAGCTCACTAGCGCCCCCTCACGTTGTTGATTTTCTGATTGTACTTGTTTCTATTTGCTGGCCGTGTTTCTTCTTTATGTGGTACTTTTGTTCTTTGGATACTCTGTTGTCATCAATAAAATTGTTTATACATAATTTATATACCGCCTGTTACTAAGCGGTTTCCAATTAAACATACATATCATTACGACAAATATCATTATGAAGACAAGAACATCTTACTTTACATCTTCATTACTAACTGCTAAGAAATATTGCATAAATGCATTAACAAATAACTGTGTTTTCAGCAACTTCTTGAAATTTACACGATCAGCACACTCGCAAGTTCCCTGTTGGTAGCATTCCACATTTTCACTCCAGCTATTGAGAACATTGTAGCTCTCGTCACAGCATAGGGCACTCCCAATTCCCTAGTCGCTGTCAATCTCATCCCACCCTCGGATGAGGTTGCATATGTGATGAAAGAGGCCGCCGCAGCAGCTGTGTACCACCAAATTAAGATGTTCTGTAAATGGTGTAAAGCTGCTGAGGAGGTCCTGATGCCAGCACAGGCTCTCGGGTGGATGCATTAGATGCAGCTCACAAATAGGATCATGTTCTCTGGTCAATTTTACTGGCACAGCTTTATTTAAGGGTTGCTATGCAACAGATAGCCTTGCTACAATAGCTGGGTCAAAACAGAGACCATATTCCTTTACATGAGGCTAAACTTTATACATCAGAATTGCTCAGCCTAATTGCTTTTATTTAAGGGGAAAATAGAAACATCTGAAGATTATTTTCTTTTAAACTTTAGAAATGCTTACTAAGAAAAGAAGCAAAGTGTTAGTATGTTTCTGCATCAGAGTCTGTCCATGATGCTGTAGCAAAATGCAAAAGGTTTAAATTCCATCTTGAGAAGAGGCCAAGGTGGCATCTGAAATAAAAGTTCTGTGCTTCATTATATCAAAATCCAACTGTATTCCCTAGTTCAGGGCTGCCCAAGTCCGGTCCTCAAGATCTACTGGCAGGCCAGGTTTTCAGGATATCCACAATGAATATGCATGAGAGAGAGTTGCATACCAAGCAGGCAGTGCAGGCAAATCTTTCTCATGCATATTCATTGTGGATATGCTGAAAACCTGGCCTGCCAGTAGATCTCGAGGACCGGACTTGGGCAGCCCTGCTTAGTTCTGTCAGAATATACATAGGAAAGGCAATTAATAAATGCACCAGTTGGATTAAGGATTCTGTTCCTGCCAGTAGATCTCCAGGACCGGACTTGGGCAGCCCTGCTTAGTTGTGTCAGAATATACATAGGAAAGGCAATTAATAAATGCACCAGTTGGATTAAGGATTCTGTTCCTCACTGGTAGACAGCTAAGCCCACCCAAAGCCATAAAGACAGCTAAGCCCACCCAAAGCCATAAAGAAAAAGTGAATCTCATCTCTCTGTGCCCACACAGAGCTTTAAATTTTTTGTGTGTATGCTTTTGCAGCCAACCACAACAAACAGGGAGGAATGGAGGGAAGTATAATATAAAAATTTAAAAATATCACTCTAAAACAAAAGCACCACACAAGCCAAGAAAGCTAGCTTTTCTTTCGCTTAAGTAATAAGCTAGCTTTCTTGGCTTGTGTGGTGTTTTTGTTTTGCAGTGAAATTTTTGCTTTTGCAGCCATATATAATTAAAGAATCCTCCTGTCACAGACATATTTAATCTTCAAGCACCTAATAAAGTGAGCATGAAATTAGATAAAACATTACTGTAACCAGAAAAGGAACAGTTTGGAAGGAAATCCCAGTACACAGACAGGGATAGCCAGGATTGATAAAAACTTCTGAGTCTTGTTCTTGACCAAATCAACAGAGACTAATATCATTTGCACTAGACCATGGGTAGGCAATTCCAGTCCTCGAGAGCCGGAGCCATGTCAGGTTTTCAGGATATCCATAATAAATATGCATGAGATAAATTTGTATCTCAAGGAGGCAGTGCATGCAAATCCATCTCATACATATTCATTGTGGATATCCTGAAAACCTGACCTAGCTCTGGCTCTCAAGGACCGGAATTACCTACTCCTGCACTAGACCATCAAAAGGTCTGCCAGTCTCCCAGGACAGAGAGTAGAAAGGCAACTATATTCCCCAAATCCTCTTTGGGAAAGGAAGTCAGTTGGGGTCCTGGAGGAAAGGCAGGTAAAGGTTTCCAGCATACTTTATTAGGATGTGGTCTGCTGCCTGGAGTGTTTGGTAGGATTAGCATATTTGTGAAGATAAAAAAGAGGACACATTACCCTGCCCACACTCTACCCATAGCCCCGCCAACACTCCATCCATTTCTTCTTGGTCCCCCTTCCCATTCTCTGATTGCTTTCTCAATAACAGTCCGGGCTCAGTTCTCAGTTTTACCTGGTGTTTGACCACCCTTTCTTCAACACAACTTTAACAATCTAATGGAGAGCACTAGTTTCTCACACTGGATTGCATTACAGCAGTAAAGTTTAAATACTCAGGGCTCTCATGTACTTTTTTTTTTTTCCTTTTCGAGTGCTCCTCTAAATTAATCAACTGTGAATGTTTCAACAGTTCTGTGCATTGTTATCTTAGAATCCCTTAGAGTTAGGGTTACCAGATTTTACGTATGTAAAATCCAGACCCATAGACCTACCCCATTATGCCCACGCCTGACCCACTAGCCCCGCTCTCCTCAGCCTGCTCATCTCGGCTGGGAGGGCATCCGCGCATGCCCCTCCCGATATGATCTGCTTTTAAAATCTGGACAAAGTGCCGGGTTTTAAAAAGCTGCCTGGACGCACAGACATGCCCACTAAAAAGAGGACATGTCTAGGTAAATCCGGATGTCTGGTAACCCTACTTAGAGTGGCTGAGTAGCCTAATGGTTAGTATAGTGGCCTAAGAATCAGGGGAACCAGGTTCAAGTTCCACTGCAGCACCTTGTGACTGCGGGCATAAGAACATAAGAATTGCCGCTGCTGGGTCAGACCAGTGGTCCATCGTGCCCAGCAGTCCGCTCACGTGGCGGCCCTCTGGTCAAAGACCAGCGCCATAATTGAGACTAGCTCTGCCTGCCTATGTTCCGGTTCAGCAGGAACTTGTCTAACTTCGTCTTGAATCCCTGGAGGGTGTTTCCCCCTATAACAGACTCCGGAAGAGCGTTCCAGTTGTCTACCATTCTCTGGGTGAAGAAGAACTTCCTTATGTTTGTATGGAATCTATCCCCTTTCAACTTTAGAGAGTGCCCTCTCGTTCTCCCTACCTTGGAGAGGGTAAACAACCTGTCCTTATCTACTAAGTCTATTCCCTTTAGTACCTTGAATGTTTCGATCATGTTCCCTATCAATCTCCTCTGTTCGAGGGAGAAAAGGCCCAGTTTCTCCAATCTCTCACTGTATGGCAACTCCTCCAGCCCTTTAACCATTTTGGTCGCTCTTCTCTGGACCCTTTCGAGTAGTACCTTGTCCTTCTTCATGTATGGCGACCAGTGCTGGACATAGTACTCCAGGTGAGGGTGTACCATGGCCCAGTATGGGTGTACCATGGCATGATAATCTTCTCTGATCTGTTTGTGATCCCCTTCTTTATCATTCCTAGTATTCTGTTCGCCCTTTTCGCCGCAGCCGCACATTGCATGGACGGCTTCATCGACTTGTCGATCAGAACTTCCAAGTCTCTTTCCTGGGAGGTCTCTCCAAGTACCGCCCTGGACATTCTGTATTCGTGCATGCCACTTAATCCTCTACTGCCCCAGATACAAAATAAGTACTATATATAATATGTAACCACAGAAAGGCAGTATATCAAATCCCATTCTCACCCATTCATTATTGAAGCTAGACTTGGGAGCTTGCACCAGGGGTCTGGCATGTTAATGACTGTTGTGTGCTTGAAATATGACTGAGAGGGTATAGAGGTAGATGGAAGGGGTTTGACAAGAGATGGTACACAATTATTTTTGTCATCAGAATCTGGTTCAAGTAATGGTAGAGGAGAAGAGATCGAGATACCTAGGATGGCTAGCAGAGGCATCCCTTCCAAATAACAAATGTCCCTCTAATGGGCTCACTTTTCCATACAAGCCATTGCAATCTCTGAATAGTTAAGGATTCCTAGTCACAAAAAAAAGGATTCCTAGTCACCCAGTAAGGCAGCAAAGGGGCAATGGGGTGAAGATCAACAGGAATAATAAGGAATTATTTAACAAATAGAATTATAATTTTAGCTGTGGTTCAATAACACAGAAGGGAAGGTAGGGAAACAAATGTCACTTTCAGAATGTTACCTGATGACCCCAGTGAGAATGTTGCATTGTCGAATGCTTTCGCATAAGGAGGATGAATATTCCGGAATATTCTGCCTTTTGGCAGAAGGAAACAAGCTGGCTTGTGCAAGGCTGCAGTGATAATTTTTATAAACATAACCTAATTGTATGACTTCGAAGTCCTGAAGTTTATTGCTGGGTTTAATGATGTGTCGTTATTTATAGGGCACCGGAATGAGTCTGCTATTGATTTAACACACTTCCTTTAAATAGCGTCATTGCCACAGCTATAAAAATGGAGCAATTCCAAGACAGCTCAATTATGTCACATTTATATGAACCTCCCCAAATCACCTACAGCTCTCCAGGAGCCGAACACTACAAGGATTAGTAATGGGCAGTTGAATTCACATCATGGCCATGTAGAAGTCTTAGCAGAAATGGCACTTTTATCTTCAGTACATTGACTACGGGTTATTATGGTGCATGCAATCACTTTCAGAACTAATGCCCTTTGCCAAAAAAAAAAAATCTGAGACATAACCCTTCAAGGTCTGCTGCACAATATGATATTCAGAGGCCAACCTGTAGCAATTTACAGCATCTGTTATCAATGGATTTTGGTTCTCAGCTGACTTACCTTTCTGATACTGGAGCCAGAGCTGTTGCTGGACCTTCTTGCTGGGAAAGTGAATGGTGCAGGTGAGCTCGGATCCATACAGTGCTTCAGCTATATAATGGGACCCGTACTGTTGCAGAATAGTCAGGAGCTCCTCCCGGCTGCTTTCCTTATTTAACGTTTTCAATATAGTAGCAAAACCTGTACAAGATCAAAGTCACACAAATACATCACTTAAAGCTTTGTTTAACCCATGGAGTGTAGAGAAGCACAAATATGCAATAGCCTATGGGCTCATAATAAAAAAAAAAAACATCTAAAAAGTGGCCTAAATGGGTATTTGGACAATCAAAAAGCCTGATCATCCAAGTACCCATAACCAAAGCTGGTTTTAGATGTATCTAACCAGCTTAGGCCTTTCCCCTGCCTCTAAACACATAGAGTGAAAAGAGGCGTTTTTGGAGAAGGGGAAAGGGTGGGAGGTGGGCCGACCTACACTTAGTCGTACAGCAGGTATAACCAAAGATTTAGGCAGGTTGCCTAGTTGGTACTTATATGTTTTGACTTAGACCAAGTCAAAACCAGTATAAATATCGAAAAAGGGGCCACTGAGCTGATCGCGCTGCCGTGATGAGCTCAGCGGCCCCGGCAACCTGCCTACCACCACCACTAATGATCAGGCAGGAGGGAGCCCAAACCCTCCTTCCCCGGCGACTACCTAAACCCCCACCCCGACAATGATCATGGCAGGAGGGAGCTCAAGCCCTCCTGCCCCGGCAAAGGCCGACATCCCCAACAACGATCAAGGCAGGAAGGAGCCCAAGCCCTCCTGCCCTGGCGAAACCCCCCACCCCCACTAAGCTACGGGCAGGAGGGATCCCAGGCCCTCCTACCCTCGGAGAACCCCCCCAAACACACAATTGCCCCCCCTGAACTGCCGATCGGCCCCCCCCACTTGCCGACCCCAAGACCCCCTACCGACCCCACCCCCCACCCTACCTCGTACCTTCAGAAAGTTGGCCGGATGGACGGGTCCCAAGCCCGTCCATCCGGCAGGCCCGCCATCCGTTGAATGGCGGGCCTTAGGGCCTGATTGGCCCAGTCGCCTCAAACACCGCCCACAGGTGCGCCGAGGGCAGGAGGGCCTGGGATCCCTCCTGCCCATATTTTAGTGGGGGTGGGGGTAGGGGTTTGCGCCGGGGCAGGAGAGCTTGGGCTCCCTCCTGCTCTGATTGCTTTTGGGAGTGTCGGCCTACGCCGGGGCAGCAGGGCTTGGGCTCCCTCCTGCCTCGATTGTTGTCGGGGGTTTAGATAGTCGCCGGGGCAGGAGGGCTTGGGCTCCCTCCTGCCCCAATCATTGCTGGGGGGGGGGGATTCTGTAACTGGTGTTCTTTTTGACAGACACCGGTTACAGAATCCAGCTCTTAGGCGAAGGACCGGCCCCTCCTTCGCCTAAGAGCCCTTGTTTTGGGCGTTTGGGACTTAGGCTTTTTTTTGGGTTGATTATATGGTGTAAGTTTAGATGTAGTGGTGGTCTGGGCATTTAAACAGCTGAACGTAGAGGCAAGCCATTATAAAAAATTTTAAAAACCCTCCTTTTGGACTTTTTTTTGAGAATGGACATTTTCCCTGCTACTACTTTGAACGTTTAGGGCCTTAGGCCAAAAGGGGACTTAGACGTTTGTTTTTTTTAATTATGCCCCTCCACGTCTTTCCTGAAAGAATATGACAATAGATAAGAATGTAAGGCTGATTGCCAACATTTTTAATGTAAAAGGCCACGGTGTGAATATAAGATAGCTGTGAGGGCTACCAATAGATTTCAAGCATACACATAGTACTAACTTTGTAAACTCGACCTGCTTGTTCAGACTGGGTATTAAACATTAAAAATTAATACTAATATTGATTCTACAACACTTCAAGGATATATCTTAAAAGCTCACTTTGGATTGTCAACAGTAGCAAATTCCATAAATGAGACACCTAACACACTTAAGAGACTGTTTGCAGTTACTATATCAAGACTGAAATTAACATATTTACAGGATTTGAAGAACATTTCGGCCAACTGTTTGATAGTTGCAATGGAGGACTTCGGGTGCTATGCAGTGGAGACCACTGACTTAAGGTATATCTATTCTGCTCAGTTTTATTTACCATATATATTTGAATATAAACCAGGATTTTGGGGCCCAAATATGGGGTCCTGGTTTATATTTGGGCCAGTGCCCACCCAATTCCCTACCAGACTTATTGCAGGTCTCCGGGCCGCCAGGCTCTGCACCTGGACCTTCTCCCTGCCCTGTCTATCGTACCTTCTGTGCTGCTGCAATCCCTGGTGGTCCAGAGATGTAGAGGGCAGGAGAGAGCTTTCCTTATTCCTGCTCTGCTGCTAACCCGGTCGGTCGCTGCCACGAGTTCCGACTTCAGCAGCTGAGCGGTACTGAGCAGGAGCGCACTTTGGCGCTGAGTGGCTTCCTGAATGGCTCCTGCAAATTCTCACAAGAATTTGTGGGAGCCATTCAGAAAGCCACTTAGCACTGAGCAGCACTATCATGTGCTCCTTCTCTGTACCGCTCAGCGGCTGAAGCCAGAACTCATAGCAGCGACCAACTGACTGACCAGGATAGTAGCGGGACAGGAGTGTGGAAAGCTCACTCCTGCCCGATACACCTCTAGACCACCAGGGATTCCAGCGGCAGAGGAGGTATGATGGACAGGGCAGGGAGGGAGACAGGGTGGCATGCTTAGGAGGGAGGGAAGGGGGCTGTGTGTAATGCCTGGCAGGGAGGGTTCTTGGTGCAGAGCCTGACAGAGAAGGAAGGGAAGGGGGCTAGATGTAGTGCCAGGCAGAGAGGGGGCTGGGTGCAGAGCCTGACAGGGGAGGGAACTTAAATATTAAGCCGCCCGACTTATATTCAAGTCAACCATATTTCCTCCTTTTGGGAGGAAAAATGGGGGTCTCCATTAATATTCACATATTGTATATATGGTAGTTTTCAGCAATAATACCATGTGTCATGACACAACCAGCTGAAAAGAAAATGTTAAAATAAATATTTTTTTAGAGAAAAAAAGTTCACATAGGATGAGAAGTGAGCAACAAGCTTCCACAGCTTTAAGAAGTGGTCATCTAGTGGATAGAGCAGTGTGTTGAGAGCCAGGGAAGCCAGGGTTCAAATTTTATTGATGCTTGTGATCTTAAAACAACTTACCTTATCCTTCATGGCCTCAGATGCAAATAGCTTGTAGGTCCTCCGGGGATAAGGCAATACTTAGGGCTCCTTTTACTAAGGTGCATTAGGGCATTAGCATGCGAAGTAGCGCGTGCTACAGTGCCGTGCTAAACGCTAACGTCTCCATAGAGCTTGCGTTAGTATTTTCGTCTATTGCGCAGTTTTGCGTGCGCTAATCTTCAGCGCGCGCTAAAAACCCTAGCGCACCTTAGTAAAAGGAGCCCTTAGTGTACCTAAATAGTACATAAGGTTACTATAATTTGTACATAAGGTTACATAATTTGTACATAAGGTTAATAATTTGTATAATGCTATTAGATATATGTAGAACTGTATTTTCTGTAAACCGCTTAGAACCTAACGGATGTAGCGGTATATAAGAAATAAATTACATTACATTACAGATATGTAAGAAATAGTTCCTGCACTATAAAGCTTTAGTCTGTCCAAGATCCATAAAAAAGTTACCTTCACATTTAAGGTCTGAGCAAAATTTAGATAAATTTAAGGGAAACCTTAAACATGTGGAGGGGCAAAATAAAAAAAAAAACGTCTAAGTCCCCTTTTGGCCTAAGTCCCTAAACGTTCAACCCAGAAGCAGGGAAAGTGTCCATAACATACGTCCATGTTTTGATTATGGCCTTACTCTGCCTAAATGCCCAATCTCCACTACGTCTAAAAGTACCCCCACAGCACGTCTACACTTTTTAACCATAATGAAAAAAAACACGCCTAAGCCAAAAACGTCCAACAGAAGGGCTTTTAGGCGAAGGAGGAGCCAGTCCTTCGCCTAAAAGCTGGATTCTGTAACCGGTGTCTGTCAAAAACAATACTGGTTACAGAATCCTCCCCCCCACCCCCCACAACGATCCAGACAGGAGGGTGCCCAAGCCCTCCTGCCATGTCAAACCGCGACTCCCCCCCCACTCGGGCCTATTCTGATTGGCCCAGGCGCCTTAGGCCCCACCAGGAGGCGGGACTTTGGTGCCCCTGGGCCAATCCAGCCCCATTCTTCGTTGAGCCGCATGCCGGACGGACGGGCTTGGCACCCGTCTGTCCAGCCAACCTAAAATAGGTACGGGGAAGGGGGGGTGGGGTCAGCCGGGGGGGTTGCAGGTTGGCTGGGGGGGCTGATCGGAGGTTCTTGGGGGGGGCGGACGTTGGGGGCGAGGGGGGTGCGTCTAGGGCAGGAGGGCCTGGGATCCCACCTGCCCGTACTGTAGTGGGGGTGGGGGGTCGCCTGGGCCAGGAGGGCTTGGGCTCCCTCCTGGCCCGAACGAGTCAGGGTGCCGCGGGTGCCTGTGGCAAGAGGGCTTGGGCTCCCTCTTGCCCCGATGTTATCGGGGGGGGGGGGGTCGTGGCTGCCGCAGGGCAAGAGGGCTTGGGCTCCCTCTTGCCTCGATGTTGTGTTTGGGGGGGGAGTGATGGCATCGCGGTAGGGGAGATGAGGCATCTCTCCTGCCGCGATGGTTAGGTTGCCGGGCCGCTGAACTGATGGCGCCAACGGCCATCAGCTCAGCGGCCCTTTTTCGGCACTTAGACCTGGTTTTATTTCGTCTAAGTGAAAAAGGTCTAAGTGCCGACTAAACTGTATTGGTTATACCTGTTGTACGGCTCCCGCCCACTGCCCGCCCTTTCCCCTCTTCTAAACACACCTCTTTTCTCTCTGTGCGTTTAGAGGCAGGGGAAAGGCCTAAGTTGGTTTTAGATACGTCTAAAAACCAGCTTTGGTTATGGGTACTTGGACGATCAGGCTTTTTGATCGTCCAAGTAGCCATTTTGGACACTTTTTAGATGGTTTTTTTTTTTTTTTTGATTATTACCCCCTTTCTCTTTAAAGATGCATATGAATGCTAAATGATTGCTGGGTACACCCTTGCCAATTTCTGTATTAATCACATTCAACACTGATATGATTTCTCCCATTGCCCTCTTGTTTTTAACCTTAATTATACTCTTTTCTTTTTAAAATTGTATTTCCCCTACCATCCTTTTGTTTTCATGTAAGTTATGTCTTGTCATTAACAAGTATGTTAATTGTGCCCCATTTTAATTTTTTAATTGTTAAACGCTTAGAGGCCCCAGCAACCTGCAGCAATAGGCAGGTTGCTGGGGCCGCTGAGTTGCAACGATCAGCTCAGCGGCCCCTTTTTCGGCACTTATACGTTTTGACTTAGACCAAGTCAAAACAGGTATAAGTGCCGGCTAGGCAACCTGTCAAAACGTTTGGTTATACCTTCTGTACACCTAGGTGTAGGTCGGCCCACCTCCCGCCCTCCGCCCGCCCTTTCCCCTCCTCTAAACACGCCTCTTTTCTCTCTGTGCATTTAGAGGCAGGGGAAAAGCCTAAGCTGGATTTAGATACATCTAAAACCAGCTTTGATTATGGGTACCTGGATGATCAGGCTTTTTGATCATCCAAGTACCCATTTAGGCCACTTTTTAGTTGTTTTTCTTATTATTATTATTATGAGCCCCTTAGAATTTATGATTAGTGTTTCGTCAAATTTTAATAAACTTAAAATAAGAAACTAGCCAAATGTGCTTTCTTTTCTTTTCAGTTCATTTACTTACAAGAGTCTACATACTTCTGCATTCAAGATCAAACCTTCTTTCCTGTTTCTTAAGCTCCTATTGTCTGTCTAGAACATTTAGATCATCACAGCATAAATGCCTGCTTGTACCTTAGTTCAGGGAAATTGTTCACAATCATATTCAATGCTCCATTTTCTCAGTCTAAAGCTATAACACCACAGCACCTTGGACTACAATTGTTGCTACAACTATTCAAAACTGACTTTAAAAACATGTTTATTCAACAATGCACAAACAGCAAACAAGGAACAATAATAGTTATTAATACAGTTTTAAAAATGGCGTTTAGAATCCAAAAGTAGAGTAAAATAACTCAGCATAGGGAAAAACCCTTTTATAAACTTTCATAGAATCAATCATTGCACCATCTTGTTAGAATAAATGATTTTTAAATAACTTCATAGATTCATAAGTAATTCTTAAATCTCCATAATGTGAAAATAAAGTCCAAAGTCCAAAGTTTTGTGAAAAGCTAACATAAGTAAACAGATTTAGTTTCAATGTCTCTGCAGCGGTGACCCAGCGGCATTGAAACTAAATAGGGTTTTTCCCTATGCTGAGTTATTTTACTCTACTTTTGGATTCTAAACGCCATTTTTAAAACTGTATTAATAACTATTATTGTTCCTTGTTTGCTGTTTGTGCTACATTTCCTTTGGAACAATATTCAATTTATTCAATTACCCAGTTGTATTATATTCAACAATGCATACACATTATACAGATTCCTTTATTCTTAACTGGATGGCAGATTCCTTCATTCTTAAATGAATGGCAGAGTTCCCCCCCCCACACACACACACACCTGTGTGTTGACCACTAAACATTGTTGTTCTAAACCCCCAACCCTCCCCACTATGTTCCATCTAATTTTCCTATGTCTACTAGTCCTGTACTGAATATTCATATCCAGTTCAATTAAGCCCCATATAGTGCCCCGAAAATATTATTTGTATTCTGCCAAATAGTGATTTTAATTCAAATATGAATAATTCAGGGCTTTACTGCGCTAAATCCTACTGGGAAAAAAATACCCAAACCAAACACTTGATCTCTGATTTCACATTGCTTCTTTGTTATGTTAAAACTCAATGCCCATTCATATTTAGCCAAATAATAATAGTTTTCATGATTTGTATTTAGCTTCTATCTCTACAACTCCAAACTTCGCCCTTTCATCTCTGAGCACACTACCCAGATCCTTGTTCACTCTTTTGTAACTTCATGCCTAGATTACCGCAATCTACTTCTAACTGGTCTCCCTCAGTGACGCCTCTCCTCCCTGCAATCTGTGCGAAACTCTGCTGCATGACTCATCTTCTACCAATCCGCTACACTCATGTCACCCCTCTCCTTGAATCACTTCACTGGCCCTCTATCTGCTTTCGTATACAGCTCAAGCTCTTATTGTTGACCTAAAAGTGTGTTCATTCTGCTGCTCCTCAATATCTCTCTTTTCTTTTCTCTCCTTATACATCTCCCATAGAACTTCGTTCCTCAGATAAGAACATAAGAAGTTGCCTCCGCTGAGGCAGACCATAGGTCCATCCTGCTCAGCGGTCCGCTCCCGCGGCGGCCCATCAGGCCCATTGCCTGAGCAATGGTCTATACCTATCTGTACCCCCCAATCCCTTTTTCTTCTAGGAATCTATCCAAACCTTCTTTGAATCCATTTAGTGTTTTCTTGTCCACAACAGCCTCTGGAAGCGCGTTCCATGTATCTACCACCCTCTGAGTGAAAAAGTACTTCCTAGCGTTTGTTCTAAACCTGTCCCCTTTCAATTTCCCCCAATGCCCCCCTTGTGGTGCCCCTTAATTTGAAAAATCTGTCTCTGTCTACTTTTTCTATGCCCTTCAGGATCTTGAAGGTTTCTATCATGTCTCCTCTAAGTCTTCGCTTCTCCAGGGAGAAAAGTCCCAACTGCTTCAATCTGTCGGTATATGTGAGATTTTCCATTCCCTTTATCAGTTTGGTTGCTCTTCTTTGTACTCCCTCAAGTACCGCCATGTCCTTCTTGAGGTATGGCGACCAGTACTGGACACAGTACTCCAGATGCGGCCGTACCATTGCACGATACAGCGGCATGATAACTTCCTTCGTCCTGGTCGTAATACCCCTCTTAATGATACCCAGCATTCTGTTTGCTTTCCTAGAGGCTGTGGCGCATTGCGCTGCTCTTAGCTGTACCCTTCTTCTCCACTGCTAATTCCAGACTTTGTTCTTTTCATCTAGCTGCCCTCTATGCCTGGAATAAATTACCCGAGTTTCTCCGCCAAGCCCCTTCCCTTACCTTGTTTAAAAGCAAACTGAAATCCCACTTTTTTGCTATAGCCTTCAATCCATAACCCTACTTCCACAGCCCAACAACCAAGCCGATGGATTAACCATCCCACTGCATCCATGGCATCCTGTTTGTCTGTATTGTCTGTTTAGATTGTAAGCTCATTCGAGCAGGTACTGTCTTCTTCGTGACTCTGTACTGCGCTGGGCACATCTGGTAGCACAATAGAAATAAGTAGTAGTAGGAGTAATAGTAAAATATGCTATTCGGTACAGCTCAAATTTTTACCCTATAATTAGATTATAGACCATGCAAATAACTTTCTTCATGGGCTAACATTTACCTATCAATTACACTGGTCAACAACCATTTTACCACTGGAGTTCTGTTGCCTGTACCTTAACAAGGGCCACATGCTGACTCTAAATCTGAAAACAGTTTTCGTCTATCACATCCTGTTTTTAAGTTATGCCTCAGTTTGTGTTTATATCATTTTTGTCAATAACGCTACCGTGAAGATTGGTATTTTACTGTTTCTGTAACACAATATTGCATTTTAGGACAGCTCATCGATCACATATACCAGTAATTTGAAAGTTTGTTCTAAAAAGTGATTGTGCTGCTTTTTTTACCTGTGACTTTTTATATCTTGTTTGTTTTTGTCCAAGATATTATAATTATTATGAACAGATGAGATTGTCTTAACCATCCTCATAATTTCTGTTATGTCTGCAGACAATTTATTGCACAAGGGCAGCAAAAGAATCTGTCCAGCAGACTTCAAAGTGCTATAAGCATTATTTTGGCTGTAAAGTTGGCGGCCAAGATAAAGAGTGGGCACCTCATGTGTGCTGCATTGTTTGCTATTCCAGATTAACACAGTGGCTGAATGGGAAACAGAATTAGATGCCTGTGGCGTGAACCAACAAATCATCATTCAGATTGTTATTTTTGCAAGGCAAAAATTGTGGGATTCACAAAGAGGAATAAATCAAAAATTGTGTATCCTGATTGCCCGTCAGCAATTAAACCCGTTCCTCATGACTCAAAGAATTCAGTTCCAATTCCTCTTTCCACATCTGCAGCACAATGTTCTGAAAGTTCAGATGAAGAATGTGCCTCTGCTGCTATGGAGGAGTTGTATGAACCTGAAGTGGATGAAAAACAACCTCACCCGCTAACTCAAGAAGATCTTAATGATCTTGTTAAAGACTTGTCACTGTCAAAGTAGACAGCAGAATTGTTTGAGAACGGAGATCCTGGTTCGGATTATCTCCGGAGAAGACACCGTGGGAAATTTAACAGCTGGAGGATTGAAACAGAGAGAACAGAAACCAGAATACCTTAAGGAAGGTGAGAGACTCTGCACTTCCGTGCAAGCTTCTTTTGGGGATAGGCCTCCTGAGATGACCCTAGAAGCCCTTTGGGACTTGGTGGCAAATTTTGGGAAAGTAATTAGTCCTAATTTCCAAAAGATTGAAAATAAACTTATTTGCCATTCAGAAGAATTGGAAAAATTAAAAGTGGACATGACTTCTTCAAAAAATCTACTTCAAAAGACTCAGCAGGATATGGTTTCAGTAAAACAACTCCAGGAAACTATAATTAAAGACAATTTAAATCTTAGAAAAAAAGTGGAGCTATTAGAGAATCAGGCGCACGTAGTAATAACTTGCGACTGATAAACTTTCCAAGAATAACTACGATTACACCTAGAGATATGCTTAAGAGATATCAAATAGATATACTGGGAGTTACGGAAGATAATCTTCCACCATTTTCTCAAGTCTATTATCTTCCCAGTGAAAAGTCGCATCAACAGCAACCTGTTCCTACTGGAGGACAAATATTGAATATTACTGAGATATTAGAGAAGTCAGACAAAGAAGTGGTAACACCTGCAACCTTAGTAGCTACTCTAGCTCTTTCTATAGATACATCTTGGTTATTGAGACTATTTTTCAAGAATAAACAGAAGGAATTTCTTGGTTGTAAAATTCAAATGTTCCCTGATGTTTCAAGGGAAACTCAAAAACGTAGACATGATTTTCTTCTTTTGAAACCGGGGGTCACCTCGTTGGGGGCTACCTTTTATCTAAGACATCCTTGTAAGTGAATTGTCTGTTATCGTTCCATTAAATATGTATTCTTTGAGCCTCAACATTTGATTAATTTTCTGGCTATGTCCCCTCTGGACAAGGAGAAAATTCAACTTGAGCTCTAAAAGAAAATAGTAACTCCCAACCTGATCTATAGGCATATTTTTTACTTCTTTTGGTTGTTTTCTTGTTTTTTCTCACAAACTAATTCTTGGATCTAAAGAGGACTTGAGTTGATTTCACCATAATAGTTTTTCTTGTAAACTATTTAATTTGTTAAGTATGGATTTATATGATTGTAATATGTTTGGTTAAATTTGCTTTCTGTACAAGTTTTACTTGATATTATATTGAAATCAATAAAATACTTAAATTACAAAAAAATAAAAAAAGAAACCAGAATTGTTGGGTTCAAGGCTGAAGCAATGGAATCTTTTAAAGAAGGACACCACAATATCTTTTTTTTCCATGAACGTCACACCATCCTGGCTTCCTTATACCAAATGGTACAAGCGTAAAAGCAAGCATCTCAAACATTTCTGAACATGCTGACATCACTTTTGTGTGCGTTTAGAGAGGCATAAATATATGCTGTAACATGTATCCTTATTATCTTCATGTTTGTTTTCAGAGTAACTCCTTAACACAAGTTTGGTAGGACACAGTTCATACTCACAATATTGTGCCAATATGGCACACTGTCTAAAAAAATCAGTAACGTGTATCTCAGAAAACTGACTTGCTAGCTGAATTTCAATTACAAATCTGAAATCAGCATCATTAAATTATCTAAGAACACTTCTTAAGTTCTCAGTAGCAAAGAAAAACTTTTTTTTTTTGACCAGTGTTATGTACATAACATTTAGAAACACACAGTAAATGACAGCAGATAAAGACCTGAACATGTCCTATAATTATATGCATTACAATTTCATAATTAAATTAAAATGTCTTTTTTTCTTAGTTATTTTTGGGCCATAAACCTTAGAAGTCCACCTGGTACTGTCCTTAGGTTCCAACTACTGGAGTTGCCATCGAAGCTCACTCCAGCCTATACAAACCATCTCTTTTGTGGGATCCAGACTGTGGAAGTCTGTCCATTCATATTCTAATTAGAGATCCTCTGTGCTCATCCCATCCTTTTTTGAATTCTGTTACCTTTTTCCTTTCTACTACCTCCCTTGAGAGGGCATTCCAGGCATCTACCACCCCTCAACCTCAATTTATGTCCTCTAGTTTTACCAATTTCCTTTCTCTGGACAAGATTTGGCTCTATATTATTACCTATTATTTAAATATCTGTATCATATCACCACTGTCCCTGCTCTCCTCCAGAGTTTACATGTTGAGGTCTTCTATTTTATCCTCATACTTCTTTTGGCCCAAACCCCAACCATTTTTGTCACTTTCCTCTGGACTGCTTCATGTCTTCTTATTTCCTTGGTCAAATATGGCCTCCAAAACTGAACACAATACTCCAAGTGGAGCCTCACCTGTGACCGGTACAGGGGCATCAACACCGCCATTCTTCTGCTGGTTAAGCCTCTCTACATACAGCCTAGCATCTTTCTGGACTTCTGGTTTTCTTTCCCCTCAAATAAACAGTGTTCTTTCCCTTACTTTATTAGTTTGTAAACCACTTACTTCTGTTTTTACAATTTATAGCAGTTTAGAAAATATGTAATAATAATAATACCGTTGCCTTTCAGGCAGGAACCAGCTCACTGTTGCAGGTATTTGTGACAAAATGCCAAGTTTTTAAGGAGTTTCTCTGTTCCAGAGGGTTTACTATCTGAGAAATAGTGATGTACTGCCAGAAGAGGTCTGTATCTGAAAGGATGATAACCAAGTCCAGCAGCAATGACTTGATCTTAGGACGAGGTAAGGAACTGATAGCAAGTCAGCTGGGCAATCCTGGTTTCTCTCTATTGTGTATAAAGGTTTTTAATTTCAGTTTTCTAAGAAAAGAAGGGCAATTGCCAATTTGCAGTGTGGGAATGTGGTAGGAGAAGAGGAAGGTAAAATTATTCTTTAGTTCAAGGTGTCACAGGGTCAGGTGGAAACCAAAAGTGAAAAAAAGAAAAATTAAAACAATATTATAGGGCATTAGAAGAAATCATCCTTACCTGATGCCAATGTGATAGAGCTGAGTTTGACTCTATACAGATTGCTCCTAACTCTCCATTGCTGGACCATTGGATAACCCATTGCTTCACTGTACCTGACATCACCTATACAGAGAAAAAAAAAACAGAAACCAAGAAAAACTGGAGAACAATCAGTCAAATATGAATGGAAGGGCAATAAAAGCTCCAGTAGAGTTGCCTAAGGGTAGAACTGTAGGTTGAGAACCAGGGATGCCACATTCAAATGCTCCTGCATCTCTGTGATCTTGGGCTGGTCACCTACCCTCCCTTGCCTCAGATACAAACTCAGGGCATTAAGCCCTCAACATGCACTAACAGGGTTACTGCATGAACATATTATCATGTTCTGCAATAAATAATTTTTCTGGGAGAAGGCATGATGGGGGTGTGGACCTCGTTACCAACGCTAATGTGAAAACAGCTCAGTTAATGTTAACTGCTCCCATATTAAATCCTTGTAGCTAACATGCTAAAATTCATGTTAACTGTAATTCCTAACATGCTTTAACAAATATTCCCTAGGGGGGGGAATTCTAAAACACCTCTTACCATTCCCCTTTCCGATGTACCCTGGGATGCACTGGGAGGGGCCTAAGACTCAGATTGGCCAATCAGAGCCTTAGGCCCCTTACTGGAGCATTCTGGGCCTATGAGTTTTAGGCCCTTCCCAGTGCATCCCAGGGTGCACTGGGAAGGGGCCTAAGGCCCTGATTGGCCCAGGTGCCTAAGGCTAGTCCTAAGGGAGGGGCCTTAGGTGACTGGGCCAATCAGCCTTAAGCCCCTCCCACTGTATCCCAGAGTGCACTGGGAAGGAGTAGGCATGCCATTTTGATGAGGTGGGACTGCCGGTAGGAGGAAGCGGGTATCCCTCCTGCTGAAGTTCTATCAAATGTATAAGGAGGTGTGTGGGGATGTTGGGCTCAAGCTTGGTCTCTCCTTGGAGGGGTGCTAGGGGGGGATCAGTTAGTGGGTCAAAGGGAGGGAGGAAGAAAGAGAGAGGAATCGGGAATTCCCCTGCTTGTTCAACTAATTGTGGCAGGGGACTCGCCGATCAGCTGAGCTTGCAGGACTCCCTGAAGCCACGGTTTTGAGGAGTCCTGCTGGCTCAGCTAATCAGGGATTCCTCTGCTGCGATCAACTGAGCTTAGATTAGGTGGTTTCTCACACTATGAGGTCCTTATAAAAGCTGCACCTAAAAGTGGCCTTACGCAGGTCTTTCCACATGCTAAGGACATTTTTAGTGCAGCAAAGACTAGCACATAAGCCCTTACAGCCACCTATTCTATAGGTAGTAAGGGCTTGTGTGCTAATTCATTGGAAATCAGTTAGCACATGCTAATTGATTACCACAGAAATGTCCCTCTCTGCCCCCAGACCTATCCCTTAGGCAGAAAAATTTTAAAAATACAACTATTTTTAACAGATGGTTTGTGCATTCATGCCTGCCATGTGGTACACCCATTTAAGCTGTAGTAAGCAAGTGTTAGTGCTTGTCAGGTGCTATTGGCTGGTGTTTGAGTCCTAGCGACTTGATCAAAATCATCAAGTTTTTGTGTGAGAAGTAGATTATCGGGTATAAATTTGTTGTTGCCGTTGTCACATCAAATGCGATCTTCTGCTTCCAACACTGCCTATCTGCTTCTGCCCTGATGGGTGGTACATTGTTAGTCTGACATCTCCACTGAAACCTGTCCATCTTGGAAGGCCCTGGTGGTAGTGAAACTACCGCCGACCTAGCTCTCAGCTTCACAAATGCACGCAAGCCCCAGTGGCATGACAAGCCCATGTACCATGACTAACGTGACCATTTATTTTTTTCATCAAAACGGTACATCTATTAATTGTCAATCCCGCCCTAGCCCCGCCCCCAATTTCTTCCATTCATTTTTCATGTACACATAATATATTATTCATTCATAATGGTAACCATAAAAATTTTTAAAACTACAAAGCGCGCTATACCCATTTATATTTTGGGGGGGAGGTTTCAAAGATGTCAAGGCAGATGACTTTAAAATACGCAATGTCACCTCAGTAACTATAGAAAAATAGACAAATATAGTGCAAAATATAGACAGCAGATATAAATTCTCAAAACAGACACATTTTGATCCCTAAATTGAAAATAAAATCATTTTTCCTACCTTTGCTGTCTGGTGATTTCATGAGTCTCTGGTTGCGTTTCCTTCTGACTGTGCACCCTTTCTTTCATTTCTTTATTTCTTTCTGCACTCAAGCACAATAATTGTCCCTTTCTATTCCCTCAATCCTTCCTATGTCCTTAGTGCCCCTTCCTATGTCCTTAGTGCCCCCAGTGCCTCCTTCCTATGTCCTTAGTGCCCCCTTCCCATGTATTTAGTGCCCCCAGTGCCCCTTTCTATGTCCTTAGTGCCTCTTCCTATGTCCTTAGTGCCCCCAGTGCATCCTTCCCATGTCCTTAGTGCCCCTTCCTATGTCCTTAGTGTCCCTAAATATGTCCTTAGCGCCCCAGTGCCTCCTTCCCATGTCCTTAGTGCCCCCAGTGCTCCTTCCTATGTCCTTAGTGCCCCCAGTGCTCCTTCTTATGCCCCCCTCACTGCCTTCCAGCCTTTGTTCCACCCCATCCCCCGAAGCTAACCAGCCTACCTCCCTCCCTCCAGCGCTAAAGCCAGCCAGCCTTCCTGCCTCCCTCCCTCCAGCGCCGAAGCCTGCCCCTCTCCGGACTGGGCCCTGTTGCTGCTGCCAAGCGCTGCTTCAACCCCCCCCCTGGTCCGCCGCTGCTGCCGACCGCCGCAACTAAAGCAAAGTAAGGTCCAGGTGCCGTCAATTCTGACAACAGAGAGAAAGTTCCTTATGAAAAGGTCCAGGTGCCGGTCCACAAACCTTCTTCCCGATGTCAATTCTGACATCGGAGAGGAAGTTCCTTATGAAACCATTCTTAAGAAAAAAAGGACAGGGCCAATAATATTTGTTTCTTCCAGGCCAGCTGAATTCCTCCCCTTCTGAAACAGAAATTTGGAGGGGATGGAACCTGGAAAGCATGCCAGGTGGATCTGGTTGGGAGTGGTGTAGCAGCAGCTGCAATAGTGAGTGCAATGAGGATTGAGAGAGGATGTGTAGGGGGGAGGGGGGTGCAAGGCTTTGAGACACCTCAGGGGGTAACACGTCTGAACAAGGTTTATCTAGAGCATTGGATTGTCTTGGGCTGAGCCTGTATGTTGTGGCTCTCATGTCTGCACACATCTATTGCAAAATGAGTTTGAGGTTCTTAAAATTATGTAGAATTAAATAAAAGGTTGTTTATTACCACAGGCAAACAGTCAAAGCACGTTCCAATCCCCCAGAGTTCAGGGTCAATTTTATCTTTTCAGCACAGAGTATCACAGTAGCAGCTGAGTATTTCTCATAATTGCATTCATCTAGCAAAAATTCAATGTTTGGAGAAATGTTTTCAAACATCCATCAAGAAAACTATCATCATTTATCAGCTTGCTTGATGTGGAAGCCCTTCGGGCAACTGCCATTTTCAGCATCCTCTCCTTCTGCATCTCTCTTTGCCACAGGAAATCCACAGAACAGCAGCAGCAGCCGTCTAGACAACAACAAAAGAGAAACTCTTACCAGTGAGCAGCTGAAGGTCTGGCAAGGGTTCTGAGAGGACACCGCGGCACTGTTCTTCCACTGGAAGAGGAATGACCATCAGCCCGTCAGCCAGCTGTGGGAAGTCCTTAATGAAGTTGTTCTCCCTGAAAAGGAAATCAATTTGCCATGTCTGATTTCTAAGCAAGATTACAAGAAAAAAAAACCCAAAACAGCAGGAGTGTAGGCTTCTCTCAGAATAGGCTCAGTAGAGGACTTTTCCTGACACAAGCAGTCCTGGCAATTCCAGAGGAAAGTGGCGTTAGTTGTGACATAGCAGAGGCTTTCTGGGTGTACTAAGAAATCACACACCAGCACAAACAGCAATGTAATCAGTGCTAAAATATTAAATAGAGGTCCTTTTACTAATGTACAGCTAGCACAGCTTAAAATGGTGTACACAGGATACACTCATGCATCCTGCCAAATTACTGCACACTACTCTGGGTGCTAACCAATTTTTTTGTGGAGGGTGTTTGCTAGGGGGCAAAGAGTGGGCATTCCTGCGCTAATTAGTTTTCATGTCCACATTAACGTGTATTAACTGGTTTGCACAGGATCACTGTGAGACCTCACCACCTACAAAATAGGTGTCATTATGGGCCAATTCTGTAATGGGCACCTAAAAATGTTACTGTCCTTATATTTCCAGCTACCTGTGAAGTTCTGTGTTGATGAATGGACAGTTAGCTATTGTTAGAACAATGAAATCTGTCATACTTTTTTTTTTTTTTTTAATTCATTATTGATTTTTAATCAAAAACAGTGTCATACAAATGAAAGAACAAAAGATATTCCACATATTACACTATTATCTATACAGGTAACATAAATTTCATTCAATAATTTCATTTTCCTGTATATAAAACTATATCCTAATATACATTACAAATAAATAATAAAGTTACCCAAATATCACTATCAATATTTATTCACCTCCCTCCAACCCCCACCCCCCTAGATGTGTAAAGATAAATAAACCAAAGAAAAGAAGAGATATGATGAAAATACATTATTATGTTTTTACAAATTTAGTCAATGGGCTCCAAATTTTATTAAATACCTCACTAAAACCCCTACATTCTGCGTTAATTCGTTCGTATCTGTATGTAGTACACACATTCACCCACCAAAATGTATAATCTGTCATACTTATTAAGCATTTAAAAAACATATTCTTTCTAGTAGCTTTGGGCTCACTGGGAAGCGATGCCATTAATGCCAAACATTCTTATGTAAGGAATAAAATGATGCTAGTTTTTTCTCATGCTACTTTAAGAAGAATACATTTCTATAAATTAAGGTGCCTATTACATGTCAGTCACACTTAGGCGTCCATTACAGAATTGTCCTTTGGATTGCCTAGCTTAAAATTTAGGTGCCTGTAATGCAGGCCAGGGTTTTAAAGACCTACATTATAGGCGCCTAAGTCCTTTAGAGAATTGTGCCTAGCAGCGCCTAAATCTTTCTCCACCCCCTAATCATGCCTATTTTGGTACTAGCTGCCATGCGACAGGCACAACTATCTTTTATAGAACCGCACCTAAGAAGAAAGGCGCCTATCTCCCAATTAAATTTATTTTTATTTTTTTCAATTATGAATTTGTTAATGCTCCTTTTTGAAACCAATTTACTACTTAAGGGCTCCTTTTATAAAGCCATGGTAGCAGCTGCAGCTGTGGTAATCGCTTTCACGCGGTGGGACCCCTGGATGACCAGGGAAGAAAAGGGTACATCAAGGAAGATAAACAAATTGCAGACAAACTAAATTCCTTCTTTGCATCCGTCTTTACGGAGGAGGATACCACTAAAATACCAGAAGCAGTGAAAGTGTTTAGTGGAGTAATAGAAGACAGCCTCACCACAGTTGAAGTGGAGTTGGACCAGATATACTACCAGATCGACAAACTTAAAAGTGACAAATCCCCTGGACCGGATGGAATTCACCCGAGAGTTTTAAAGGAATTGAAGGTTGAAATCGGAGAGCTATTGCAAAAACTTGCCAATCTGACAATCAGAACTGGACAGATACCAGAGGACTGGAAGATAGCGAATGTCACGCCAATTTTCAAAAAAGGATCGAGAGTGGAACCGGGCAACTACAGACCTGTGAGCCTTACGTCTGTCCCTGGAAAGATGGTTGAAGCACTGATCAAGGATAGCATAGTCCAGCACCTAGATACACACGACTTGATGAAACCCAGTCAACATGGGTTCAGGAAAGGGAAATCATGTTTAACGAATTTACTTCAATTTTTTGAGACCGTGAACAAGCAAATTGATAGTGGAATGTCGGTGGACATAATATATTTGGACTTCCAGAAAGCATTCGACAAAGTTCCACATGAAAGACTTCTCAGGAAACTACAAAGCCATGGAATAGAGGGAGATATACAAAGGTGGATAGGCAAATGGCTGGAAAACAGAAAGCAGAGAGTGGGCATAAATGGGAAGTTCTCAGACTGGGAGAAAGTGACTAGTGGTGTGCCCCAGGGCTCAGTGCTTGGGCCGATCCTATTTAATATTTATATCAATGACCTGGAAGACGGAATATCCAGTGAGATCATTAAGTTTGCAGACAACACAAAGCTATGCCGGGCAATCAGATCGCAGGAGGATAGCGAGGAACTCCAGAGCGACTTGTATCAGTTAGAGAAATGGGCAGAGCAATGGCAGATGAAGTTCAACGTGGAGAAATGCAAAGTAATGCATTTAGGTAGTAAGAATAAGGAACACGAGTATAGAATGTCAGGCGCAACTCTGGGTAAGAGCGAACAAGAAAAGGACCTGGGTGTACTGATAGATAGGACCCTGAAGCCGTCAGCACAATGCGCGGCAGCGGCAAAGAAAGCAAACAGAATGTTAGGCATGATAAAGAAAGGAATCACGAGTAGATCGGAGAAAGTCATAATGCCGCTTTATAGAGCAATGGTCAGACCACACTTAGAATACTGTGTCCAACATTGGTCTCCCAACCTAAAGAAGGATATAAAACTGCTGGAGAGGGTGCAGAGACGAGCAACGAAGCTAATAAGAAGTATGGAGAACTTGGAATATGAGGAACGACTCAAGAAACTGGGACTGTTCTCCCTTGAGAAGAGGAGGCTGCGAGGGGACATGATCGAGATGTTCAAAATGCTGAAAGGCTTAGATACAATAGAGCAGGAAAATAAATTATTTACATTGTCCAACGCGACACGGACAAGAGGACATGGTTTGAAGCTAAGGGGGGACAAGTCCAGGACAAATGTCAGGAAGTTCTGCTTTACGCAGCGAGTGGTAGACGCCTGGAATGCTCTCCCAAAGGAGGTTATTAAGGAATCCACTGTGCTGGGATTCAAAGGCAAATTAGATGCACATCTCCTTACGAGAGGCATAGAGGGATATGGGTGACTAAAACTACATCAGGTGTATACCTGACTGGGCCTCCGCGTGTGCGGATCGCCGGACTCGATGGACCATGGATCTGATCCGGAGATGGCAGTTCTTATGTTCACATAGGGATTTAATGGGTATTGAAGTGTTTGCTGTGTAGCAGCCTCTACCACGGCTTTGTAAAAGCAGGGGGGGAGGTTAAATTAGGCACCTATCTTTAGATGCCTATTTATTTAGGCACCTAAGTCTAGGTACCTCTTTTAGAATTTCCCCCAAGTGCTGATGCAGTGTGCGTGTGTATATTTTTATGGCTGCATGCTAATTAGCAACATGAGCACATGGCCATTAATAAAAAAATGGAAAATTTGCCATTTTACTGCTGTGGTAAAAATGGCCTTAGTGTGTGGGAAAACTCATGCAAGGTAATACTAAGGCCAGTTTTTGCCACAGTTTAGCAATAGGACCTCACAGTTACGAGAGACACAGTTATAAGGAACTAGTTAAGTCAGCAGTCTCAAACCTGTGGCCCAAGGGCCATATGCAGCCCCCCTTGCTGCTATTTTGTACCCGACTTGCAATCTGGGCAACTGCAACTGGGTAGCCCGATCCCACAATCTGGGCAACTGCCTACTGCCGTCGTATATGCTGGCACTGCAGGGGGCAGAAAGGAGGAAGATGGACTACAGGGGGCAGAAAGGAGGAAGGAAAGGAGAAATGTTATACTGGAGGTGAAGGAGGGAAGGAGAGAGATGTAAGTCCATGGAAATAGGGAGGGAAGGAGAGAGAGTTAGGAAGGGAAGGGAAGGTAAGACACGGAAATGTAGATTTTGAGAAGAAAGCAGAAAAAAGGGAAAATTGAATATTAAGTTAATGCCAAAGATGGATGCAAGGCAGAACGTGAAGACGGAGCGGAAAACAGTCAAAGGACAAGAAGGCCCTGGAAACATAGTTAAAAGCATAGAAAAATGAAGTCAGCAGACAACAAATGTAGGAAAATATTTTATTTTCAATATAGTGATTTTAATGTGTCAGTTCTGAGAAAGGAAAGATGTTAAACTTTTACTGTGAGGGCTGCAGAAAAAAAGAGTTAATGTCTTATTAAAGAAATGACAATTTTGCATGAGGTAAAACTCTATATTTATAAATCTTTCTTTTAACAGTTAAAGGAAAGATTTATAAACTATAAAGAGTTTTACCTCATGCACAATTGTCATTTCTTTAATAAGACATTAACTCTTTTTTCTGCGGCCCTCCAAGTACCTACAAATCCAAAATGTGGCCCTGCAAATGATTTGAGTTTGAGACCACTGAGTTAAGTAATATGGGTAGTGCATTCTGAGCAGCTATATTTTTTAGTAACATGTTAAGTTTCATTTTGTCTAAGGTTATAGCTATTCCCATGATTTTTTATTCTGAAACTATAATTATTTTATTATTATTAGTTACAGTATTTATATACCACCTTTCAATGTAGGTTGTCTAAGCAGTTTACATTCAGATACTCAAGCATTTTTCCCTATCTGTCCCAGTGGGCTCACAATCTACTGTATATACTCAAATATAAACTGAGATTTTGGGGTCAATAAAATGGCCAAAAATGTGGGGTTTCAGTTTATATTCAAGTCAGCACTCACCTGACTCCTCCTGGACCTGTTGCAGGCCTCCCACAGGCCAGCCTTAAGCCTTGGTGGTCCAGCGGTGAGCTGTGACAGGAGGGATCCCTCCAGCCTCCTGTCTCAGCCAATTCTGAAACATCACACCTCCATTCCACCTCCCTCTCACCTCCCAGACTTCTATCAAACCGACCTTGAAAGCCCTGGTGGTGCAGCGATGAAACAGGGCAGGAGCGATCTTCCTATGCTCTTTCCCCTTATAGAGCTGATACCTAAAATGGCTGCCGCAAGTTCTCGTGGCAACCTTGTGAGACTATGGGAACTCGCACAGTTGCCATAAGAGCTCATACATCCATCTTAGATAGCAGCTCTTTATGGGGTAGGGGTGCAGGAAGATCGCGCCTGCCCTGTTTCATCGCTGGACCACCAGGGCTTTCAAGGTAGGTTTTCTAGAGGTCTGGAGGGTAGGAGGGAGGTATGATGTTTCAGAATTGACTGGGACAGGAGGTGGGAGGGATCCCTCCTGTCCCAACTTACTGCTGGACCACCAGAGCTCACAGCAGGTCCAGGGTAGGTCTTCAAGGGGACAGGGTACAGAGCTGGCAGGGCACTTGAATATAAACTCTCGGTTTATGTTTGAGTTAACCTCGAATGAGGCTGGGTACAGAAACTGGCATGGAGGGAGGGAGGCTGAGTACAGAGCCTGAAGAGCAGGGCACTTGAATATAAACACTCAGTTTATATTCAAGATAATCTTTTTTTTTCCCCTTTTTAGGAGAAAAAAAGGTTACCTAGGTTTATTTTTGGATCGGTTTATATTTGAGTATATACAGTGTCTAATGTACTGAATTCATGTGTATATTTTCTAATAAGGAACTGTTTAATTTATAGAAATCTATTCTTCCTAAAGTAGCATGAGAATAAACTATCATAATTTTCACCCCTTTTAAAAAACCTTAGTGTGATTTATAGTGCTGGCTTTGGTGGTAATAGCGCCGACGCTCATAGAATGCCATTTATAGAATAACACTTTGCAGTCCTGGGTGTGTATACTCAAGAGCATTCATTCATTTCATCTGAGTGCCTAAAATTGTGAAGAGCATGCCTAATTTTAAGTGAAGAAAAACCTACCATATATTGGAGATACCTAAAAGTTAAAATGCTGAGCACTACCTGAGTACGCTTAAGAGATGCTAAGCATGATTCTACAATGGATGCCTAAGTTTTAAAGAATTGGTGCCTATATTAGGCAGACTATAGAATCAGGGCCACCGTGCTTATCACAGCTTTGTAAAAGAGCTCTTTTGTGTGTTGCATGCCACCTAAAGCCTAATTTTGGTGACTTATAATAATATTCTTCAGAGTAGGTATTTATATTAAGAGAAATCACTGAGGTAATAAATGGCTTAGTCTAAATGCCAGTAATGTTCTGATTCTGTAATGTTTTCATCCCATCTTTCCCACTCCCAGGAGATAATCTTAGCATTTTCAGGACTAATATAAAATTCTTCCAGCCTGCTTTGGAAGGCAAAAGACCATTTATAAAAAGTCACCTAAATCCAAGGAGAATCGCTCTGTTCTGTACTAGGCAGCCAAGACAAGTTTCCAATTTGATTAAAAGGTCATTAACACAACCCAGCATTTGACATTATACACCCATTGCAGGAGCTCTAAAAATGAATGCAACAACATTTCGTAATTAAAATGGCTTAATACATCTATCCATAGCTTCATAAGCAAACTGATAATGAACTTTCCCTTTGGAATAGTCCCAGCTGCATATGAAGCATTTCTCAAAAAGCATTGTTGTAATTTCTAAAAGAGATAATGTGACATGGGCTTTGCTTAATATCCAATTCAGATTTGTGATACCCTTCCCTAGGTACCAAGCAAAAATGTGTACAGTACAAAAAAGGAATCACTGGAGTTACATGCACCACAGGCTCACTCACTTAATCTTGGGGAGGATAAGAAAATAACTACCACTGTTGTGGTGGGCCTTGCCTAAGTGGCGGCACTAAGAGCTAGATGCACTATAAAGGGTTGGTGATACCACGTGAGTCTGCCACAATCTGGTTTTTGGCCAATTCCAAAAGAGCAATTGATGCACAAACAAGTTTGCATGCAAATGCTTTGCGCAGAGGTTCGCCGTAATCCCCGTCTCTCCCATCTGATGGATCACTGTGAGTGACTCTCACACATGTGCAGAGCCAGCAGGGAAAGCCCCGAAGCAGCCTCCTGCTACTCAGCTGTTCAGGACAGGAAACATTTTTTGTTCTTTTTAATGAACACAGATGTGCATATTATCCACGCACAATATCTGTCCCCATTAACACCATACCCCCGATGATGACAGCCACCCCACGAGAGACAGGAGGAATGCCACTCCCTTCTGCCTCAGCAACCCGCAGCAGTGAAAATGGCAGGAGGGTTGCCCACTCTCTCCTTCCAGGTAGTCTCCTCCCTCCCACACACACACACTGCAGCAGCGAAAATGGCAGGAGGGATGCCCATTCCCTCCTGCCAATGGAGTCCCTCCTGCACCAGTTGCACCCCCTTGAATCATTCCCTTCCCCCCCAATAAAAGGCAGGAGAGATGCCCATTCCCTCATGCCACCTGATGCTCCCTGGAATCTACCCCACCCCCAAAATGGCAGGCCTTCTCGGTGCTTTGTAAAACTTTTATTTTTTAACTTTTATACATTGAATCCAATGTAAACTGTTTAAGTACCAGTTTGATAATGGTACATCAAAGAATAAAGAAACTTGGTGATGGACCTTAGGCATCAGAGCCAATCAGGGTCTTAGGCTTCTTTTTCTGTATCCCAGGATACAGAGGGAGGAACTTAAGGCTCTGATTGGCTTGACCGAGCATCGGGGAGGGGAAGGCCTGCCATTTTGGACTGATGGGCCTGAGCAGGAGGGACCGGCTTCTCTCCTGCTCTCAACTTCGGACAAAGACATGGGGGACGGGAGTTGGGGGGAGGCTCGGGGAAGCATCATGTTGCATGAGGGAGTGAGCTTCCCTCCTGCCAATTTTGGCTGGTATGGGGTTTTTGACGGCAGGAGGAAGTGGGAATTCCTCCTGTCTCTCTGTTGGGGGGGGGGATTTGGGGACCCGTGGTTATCTTTGGTAGGGTGGTGACTTTACATTGGGGGCGGCTCAGCTCACTTTTCTTTTTGTAAAGGGGCAGATATTGTGCGTGTGTAAATTAAATTAAAAGGTATGGTATGTTATAAATATATTAATTTGTATCAATAGGACAAGTAAGTGACTGGTCTTGACCAGTCACTTTTTTCGGATCGCTAAAAGCCATTTTTTTGTGCATCGGGAAGCCATGTTAGAGCATCAATCGATCTGCCAGTTTACATGGTATTTCAATATTAATGGACAAGACTAAAAACAAGGAAAAGGCAAGTGCGATGTCCTTTACAGCCAAAATATAATCTTTATTGTGAATAAAGTCCCAAGGACCCAAGTTTCGCCCAGACCACCACTATGTTTACCTTTAAGCCCTATTCTAAAAAAAACATTGCCCAAGTCCCAAACACCCAAAACAAGACCTTTTTAGGCATGGGATGGACCAGTCCTTCACCTAAAAGCACAATTCTCTAACCGGCGTCTGTCATAAGCGCCACTTAGAGAATCGTAGAACAGTCCCCACACCCTACAAAAATCATGGCAGGAGGGATACCCAGTCCCTCCTGCTCAAAGCCACCGTGAATCTCCCCCCCCCCAAATGATCGCCTGCAGGAGATGCCCAATCTCTCCTGCTGCGATCCCCTGAACCCTCCCACAGTGTTCCCTGGCAGGAGGGCCTATGGGATTTGGCCAATCAGAATCTTAGGCTACTCCCAGTATACCCGAAGATGCACTGGGAAGGGGCAGCTTCGCCATTCTTTCAAAAGCAGGCCTGCCAGCCAGACACAAGCAAGAGCCGGCCAACTAACTAAACCAGGTTAGGGGGTTCCTGGTGGTGTCCTGCTGGGGGGGGTTCGGGGGGGGGGTGAACTTTCAGAGAGGTTGTGGGTTGTCAGAAGGAGGGATTGGGCATCCCTCCTGCCAGGAAACATTGCAGGAGGGTTCAGGGGATCATTTAAATACATTGGAGGGGCTAGCAGCAGCCTCTTCAATACCTGAGCTACAATGCAGAGTATTATGTCACAATTTTACTCCCTGCATATAATTGTGTATGATAATTAACAAAACTAATCATCGGTTTAAAAGAAAAGAAAACAGGAGAAAACCAGAGAGAAAAGGAATTAAAAAGAAAACGTAAAAAGTGGAAATAGACCAAAGTAACAAGAAAAGGAAAGAGAAAGAAAAAAGAAAAACAGCAAATAAAAAAGAGACAATGGAAAAAACCAGAAAAAGCATGATGAGTGTGAACATACCTTATGACTGTGATATTCGGATCAAATAGTCAATAGGGCAAACAAAATGAACGAAATAACCAGTGAAAAAGCAGAAAGCAAAACATTAAAAAATGAGAACTAAGGATAAAATGATCTACTTATCTTAATATTAAATGATCTACTTATCTTAATATGTATTTTCTGTGCGTAGAATGAAGCTGGCAAGTTGCTGGAGGTAAGAATGATCAACATATATCATATAGAATGAATAGAGGATCAATACATGCTCATGGATTCCTTGATATGATCGGTTTGTGAAACAGTCTTTCATCACAAGGTACTTTTTCTGATAAGGTGCAGTTAGGCTTAACTACTTCTTGAAAATATAGGGCTCCTTTTACTCTGCTGTGATAGCGTTTTTAGCGCGCAATAAACCCGCACTATGTGGCTAGAACTAATGCCAGCTCAATGCCGGTATTAGCGTCTAGTGTACGTGAAAATTCTGCACGTGCAAAGCGCGCGATAAAACTGCTATCGCAGCTTAGTAAAAGGAGCCCTTGGTTTTTCTACTGTTAAAAAAATTAAAAAAATAAAAAGTGTGTATAATGAACATCTGTGGGTAAAACCTGCTGAAGCTGAAAATTATACAGCACAGGTATACTAAAGGGTAGTTGAACTTCAAATTTATGGATTAAACTGTAACAAACACATTGCAGTGATGGCCACTCAACATTGTAAAAAGTTTTTATCACTCCCTGAAGCAAAACGTGGTTCTGACAAGAGTACGTGTTAATGTGTAAGCCGAAGTGCACAAAGAGGTAAAAACATAAATTGCAATTTGACAATACCACGTAAAGATGCATATTGAAACAAAAATAAAGTTTGCTTGCTTCATCTGGATTTAGAAATCTTGCAAACATGGACAGGCAGGAAAAGAAATCTCACCTGCTGTTTTAAATATTAGTGTCAGTTTTGGCCAGTTTTGGCTAGTGCGGGACGTGCTCTGATCATAAAAAAGTATATAGTGAAACCAGTGGCGTACCTAGGGTATGTGGCACCCGGGGCCCATCATTTTTTGACACCCCCCCCCCCCCCCCTCATGTAAATTTTTTTTTTTTTTTTTTTTTTTTGCAATAACCATGAAATGGAATAAATGGTCAGAATAGAAACAGGCAGTGAAAATTTTCTTTTTTTTTTTTTTTTTTTTTCCAAAGTATTTTTATTGAGAATGGCAAAAGGTCCAGACAAGCAACCATGGTCTGTACAGAAACTTATACATTATCAAAAAGAACACAGAATGAGAGTAACAGCAACAACAAGCATGAACAAGCCTCTCCCAAGAGAAAATTGCCAATGAGAGGCATAGCAATACACAACAAAAGGCCAAAACTTGGGGCAAGCAAACAAATCCCACCCCAGAACCCACAAGAATAATAAGCCGGACTAGACCCTCAGCCATATTTTATAATGAAAAAAACCCCCACAAGCAACAACACCCAGACCGCTCACCAGACACACCAATCCGCACAACAAGCACCCAAGAAACACCCAGCCACCACCCAGACACAACTACCAGACACACCTACCCCACCAAGCCCAGACCCAACCCCCCCTCCCCAGAGAGTGCAAGCGCAAAGTGGACCGTGAAAAGGGCAGCTGCAGAAGTGGAAAGCCCCAGATAAGTAGGTTAGCTAAAGAAAGCCCACAGATAGAAGAAATCAGGATAACAGAAGTTCCAACAAATGCTCCCACAGAAAATTTTCTTTTATTGAACCTCATTTATGTAACCATTATTCCAAACATAACATAACATAAATTATGTCTGAATTGTCATGACATCAGAAGTACATATGGAGTAGTTGCAGGTGATGCTTGGGACAGTTCTGATTATGTTAGTTTGGTTTTATGTGTTTTTTTAATAGAAGGGTTTTTATTTCTTTTTTTAAGGTTTTGTAGTTTGTGGTCGAGGTCAATAGGTTGTAGAGTTGGGGGTCAAGTGTTGCAGCTCGAATGGCTAGGAGGTTGTCGAACAGTTTTTTTCTTTTGACGTTTTTGGTTGGAGGGTGTGTGAATGGTGCGTGAGTTCTCCTATGTCTGTTTGAAGTGGATTGAATTATTTAGCTGAAGAAATTAGTTACCCCCCCCCCCATTCCACACACATTAATTCTCTTCCATTTTTGTTCCCATTATAAAAAAACACTGATAAGTTCCCAGGAAAAAAATACATTAAAATAAGAAGTGAAAACAAAGGCCCCTACAGATGAGAACATAACATAAGAATAGCCTAACTGGGTCACACCAATGGTCCATCATGCCCAGTAGCCCATTCTCATGGTAGCCAATAGTGCTGCCCGATTCAGAGAAAAATATTTCATTCGATCCGATTCACCCTGTTGAATCGATTTTTCGATTAGATTCACTGTTAATGACACCGCTTTTTAAGTTTAAACAAAGTATAACAATAAATTTCACAACAACAATAAATTTCACAAAGTACTTAAAAAAAAAAAAAATCACATTTTTCCATTAAAGCAGTTCTGGAGACATTTGCTTGAACAGTCTTTTTTCCCAGTCCATAAGCAAGCAATATGAAAAAGATTTCCTTAATTATCTACTCAAACATTTTTGCTATTTACTTTCATTGTACCTATACTATTATTCAGTAGAAAAAATGGACTTAACTGTGCAGGAAATGAATCTCCTCATACACCCACCATATAGTGCAAAAATGTGCAAAGGTCTGTTTTTTTCTTTCGATCACTACATAGCCTAATGCCACACAAGCAGCGCTGTTACAAACATATTCTGAAGGTCAATGCTAAGGTTGACAAAGTTTCCTTCCTTGGACCAGAAGGAGATACTGACAAACCACTGGAAGAGATTCTAAAACAACTACCCAGAAATAACACCCAAAGACCCACTCAGTGTGTGAACCAGTTGAGTGGAGTGGACTAACTGGGGGTGGAAATGGGCCCAGAGTTTGCTCAGCAGAATTTCCCAGACTACCTCTTCCTCTCAACACACTGACATGCTACCACCACCACCAACACTAGGAACACCTCACCGAGTATGCCAGCAATGCTTATAAACTTTATAAAACACATTATTATATTTTCTTATAAAGCATATATTTTAACTGAACTCAGCCTTGCCATTCACAAAAATAGAAAAGTTCCCATTTCAAGCTGTCTCATGTACACTTTTCAAATCTAACATATTGTAATCACAAAACAGAAAATAAAATTATTTTTTCTACCTTTTGTTCTCTGATCAATATTCAAATCTTGTTGGTCCCAGGCTCTTGTTGTCTTGCTTGCCAGGGTCTCCTTTCTCCGTGCTAACCATCCGTCTGCCATCTCTGTTCTCCCCTTCCGTTTCCCTTCCCTCTCCCGGAGATCTGGCATCTTTCCTTTTTTTTGTCTCCATCCACAGATTCACCTTTTCTCAACTCCCCACCACCCCAGGATCCACCATCTCTCCCTTTCTGTTCCCAACTATCCTCCTATCCAGTATCTCTATCCCCCCTCCACACCATCCCCTGTTTCCAAGTTCTCTCCCTTTCTGTTCCTTCCCTCCCTAAATCCCATTATGCACCATCTCTCTCCCACTCCTCTGTTTTTAGACCCATTATTTCTAACCCCCAAAGTCTGGCATATGCATGTATCTTTGAACCCCCCCTTCCCTCTCTCCCTCTGTGTACTTTTACACCAAGACCCCCCTCCCCCGAAGGTCTGTCCCCCCTCCGAAGGGCTACACCCCACCCCTGAAGACCTGCACCCCCCGAAGGACTTTACCTCCCACCCGAAGGTCTGTCCTCCTCTGAAGGCCTAAACCCCACCCCTGAAGGACTGCACCCCCCCCCGAAGGCCTGCACTCCCTTGAAGGTCTGCACCCCCCCGAAGGCCTGTCCCCCCCTTGAAGGCCTGTCCCACCCCCTTGTAGGCCTGTCCCCCCTTTAAGGCCTGCCTGCCTGCCTTTCCCCCCCTTGAAGGCCTGTCTCCCCCTTGAAGGCCTGCACCCCCCTTGAAGGCCTGCCCCCCCCCTTGAAGGCCTGCCCCCCCCCTTGTAGGCCTGTCCCCCCCCTTGTAGGCCTGTCCCCCCCCCTTGTAGGCCTGTCCCCCCCCCTTGTAGGCCTGTCCCCCCCTTGAAGGCCTGCCTGCCTTTCCCCCCTTGAAGGCCTGCACCCCCCTTGAAGGCCTGCACCCCCCCTTGAAGGCCTGCACCCCCCCTTGTAGGCCTGTCCCCCCCCCTTGTAGGCCTGTCCCCCCCTTGAAGGCCTGCCTGCCTTTCCCCCCTTGAAGGCCTGCACCCCCCTTGAAGGCCTGCACCCCCCCTTGAAGGCCTGCACCCCCCCTTGAAGGCCTGCCTGCCTTTCCCCCCTTGAAGGCCTACACCCCCCCCCGAAGGTCTGCACCCCCCTGAAGGCCTGCCTGCCCCCCTTGAAGGCCTGCACCCCTTGAATGTCTGCACCCCCCCCGAAGGCCTGTCCCCCCCTTGAAGGCCTGCCTGCCTGCCTGTCACCCCCCTCCCCCTTGAAAGCCTGCTTGCCTGCCCGCCCGCCCCACCCTGAAGGCCTGATGCCCCGACCCACCCCGAAGGACCGCTCGCCCCCCTGGCCTCCCCGCACCACCTATGAACAGCCGCAGCAGGATCGCGAAGTCAGCGTCGGGTACCAGCCCTAAGGGGGTGTTCCCGGCCTTGCCGTTCAGTCCCCCGCCACCCCCGAAGGACCGCTCGCCCCCCTGGCCTCCCCGCACCACCTATGAACAGCCGCAGCAGGATCGCGAAGTCAGCGTCAGCGATCCCTGCTGCTTCCTGCGCCACGGTCCCGCCCCTCCTCTGACGTCAGAGGAGGGGCGGGATCGCGTCGTAGGAAGCAGCGCAGGGATGCTGACGCTGACTTCGCGATCCTGCTGCGGCTGTTCATAGGTGGTGCGGGGAGGCCAGGGGGGCGAGCGGTCCTTCGGGGGTGGCGGGGGACTGAACGGCAAGGCCGGGAACACCCCCTTAGGGCTGGTACCCGGGGCGGCCCGCCCCCCCCGCCCCCCCCTAGGTACGCCACTGAGTGAAACGATTCAATTTACTACTCCTTATTAATGCTGATCGTATATATACTGATGAGGTGAACAATGGAATTGGGAGCCATAAAAAAAGAGGGCAAGATTACAAAGCCGAGTTGCATGTGACATCTCTTATACGATATTGGTCTCTTGTGTATATTAACATCTAGATTTGATCTGTATAGTTGGCTATTTATTTGAAAAGAAATAAATAAGTAAAAACATCTGTTGAAATTGGAACACTTAAATATAACTAGATGTGGGGCCGAAAACTACTGATTGGGAAAGACTCCAGGTGGACTAGCCTTGGCTTTTGGAGTTCTTAGGGATATTGATTGACTGAGAAAGTATGAATGGGGGAAAAAAGAAAGGGGGGGGGAAATAAGTTGGATGAATGAATTGAATTAATTGACTATTAGATATAGTGGTATTTAGGGCAGTTATGAAAGGTATTTAGAGCAGTTATGAATGGAAATGAAAAGGAATTAATGGGTAAGGGGTATGTTTGGTTACTGTAGGTCTGAGGGATTTAAAAGAAAAAAGGGAAAAAATAAAACTTTTAAATTAAAGTTAAATCTCAGTATCTTTGGTCTAATGGATTTAAATAAGTATGACAGGTTTATATTATTCGTGAGAGGATGTATGAAATAATTTTTATGAATGTATGATTCATGCGGAGGGTTTACTTTTATTAATTGGTAAATCTATACAAATTATTTAAGAGGGATGTAGTGGTTCCTGAGGTATTTCTTTTTTTTACAGATTTAATTATTAACTTATCAAATAATTAATTAATTAACATACAGTGGTGCCTCACACAACGAACTTAATTGGTTCCAGGAGCAAGTTTGTTATGTGAAACGTTCGTTATGTGAAACGCGTTTTCCCATAGGAATACATGTAAAAAAAAATAATTCGTTCTGCAGCATAAAATATGCTAAGATGACATAAAAAAAGATAAATTTTTGGTTATTATTTTTATTTAGATACATCTAAAAACATAATTGTTTTTTAAAACAACACACATTTTTTAAATTTAAAGACAGACTAAGTAGAGTCTAATTTTACAGTGAGAGAGGGCAGAGTCTCAGCAGCAAAAACTGGGACTTAACTGTTCATTTTTTTTTTTTTTCTACCGTGTTTCCCCGATGATAAGGCAGGGCCATCAAATAAGACAGCCCCCCCTTTTTAGAAAAAAATGTAAAATAAGGCACCCCCCCCGCAAATAAGCCACCCACCGATACCTGCGCTTACCCGAATCGGGTGGTACGGTGGGTGACTCCGTGTGGTCCCTGGCACCCCCGACACGATCGGGGCAAGAGGGAGCTCAAGCCCTCTTGCCCCCCCGACTCCCCGACACGATCGGGGCAAGAGGGAGCCCAAGCCCTCTTGCCCCCCGACTCCCCGACACGATCGGGGCAAGAGGGAGCCCAAGCCCTCTTGCCCCCCCCGACTCCCCGACACGATCGGGGCAAGAGGGAGCCCAAGCCCTCTTGCCCCCCCCCCGACTCCCCGACACGATCGGGGCAAGAGGGAGCCCAAGCCCTCTTGCCCCCCGACTCCCCGACACGATCGGGGCAAGAGGGAGCCCAAGCCCTCTTGCCCCCCCGACTCCCCGACACGATCGGGGCAAGAGGGAGCCCAAGCCCTCTTGCCCCGCCGATTCCCCAACTCCCCGACAATATCGGGCCAGGAGGGAGCCCAAGTCCTCCTGGCCACGGCGACCCCCTAACCCCACCCTGCACTACATTACGGGCAGGAGGGATCCCAGGCCCTCCTGCCCTCGACGCAAACCCCCCCTCCCCCCAACGACCGCCCCCCCCCAAGAACCTCCGACCGCCCCCCCAGCCGACCCGCGACCCCCCTGGCCGACCCCCACGACACCCCCAACCCCCTTCCCCGTACCTTTCTGTAGTTGGCCGGACAGACGGGAGCCAAACCCGCCTGTCCGGCAGGCAGCCAACGACGGAATGAGGCCGGATTGGCCCATCCGTCCCAAAGCTCCGCCTACTGGTGGGGCCTAAGGCGCCTGGGCCAATCAGAATAGGCCCGGGAGCCTTAGGTCCCTCCTGGGGGCAGGGCCTGAGGCACATGGTCGGGTTGGGCCCATGTGCCTCAGGCCCCGCCCCCAGGAGGGACCTAAGGCTCCCGGGCCTATTCTGATTGGCCCAGGCGCCTTAGGCCCCACCAGTAGGCGGAGCTTTGGGACGGATGGGCCAATCCGGCCTCATTCCGTCGTTGGCTGCCTGCCGGACAGGCGGGTTTGGCTCCCGTCTGTCCGGCCAACTACAGAAAGGTACGGGGAAGGGGGTTGGGGGTGTCGTGGGGGTCGGCCAGGGGGGTCACGGGTCGGCTGGGGGGCGGTCGGAGGTTCTTGGGGGGGGGGGGTCGTTGGGGGGGGGGGGGGTTTGCGTCGAGGGCAGGGGGGCCTGGGATCCCTCCTGCCCGTAATGTAGTGCAGGGTGGGGTTAGGGGGTCGCCGTGGCCAGGAGGACTTGGGCTCCCTCCTGGCCCGATCGTGTCGGGGAGTCGGGGGGGGGCAAGAGGGCTTGGGCTCCCTCTTGCCCCGATCGTGTCGGGGAGTAGGGGGGGGCAAGAGGGCTTGGGCTCCCTCTTGCCCCGATCGTGTCGGGGAGTCGGGGGGGCAAGAGGGCTTGAGCTCCCTCTTGCCCCGATCGTGTCGGGGAGTCGGGGGGGGGCAAGAGGGCTTGGGCTCCCTCTTGCCCCGATCGTGTCGGGGAGTCGGGGGGGGCAAGAGGGAGCCAGGCGGAGAGAGGGCAGTTAAGCGCAGTGCCTGCGCGGAAGGATGCAGCTCGGGCGACTTCGTTGTGTGAAACGAAGTTCGTTGTACGAATCAAGACATAAAGTTTGTTGTGCGCAGCGTTCGCTGTGCGAGGCGTCCGTTATGCGAGGCACCACTGTACTTAAAATATGATAATACTTTAAGATTACAGCAGGGTATGGTTTCATGAATTATTTTATTACACTGTTAAGGGGGCTAACTGATCTACAAGACATTCTGTTCATATGTTTATTCATTGCTTTTTTTATTGAAAATTTAATGATTAACAATATCAAGTGATACCGAGGAAAAAGGTACACATACAAAGTTATAAATATATACAAACACAAAATAATCCTTTTCAAGCCCACAATATTGGGGAGACATGCTACTTTACAACCACATTAAATAAAGGAAAACAAAGAAATGATGTGGACCACCTGGTAACAGATGATATAAATTTGACAGAGTTTTTGGAAGATACTCAGGATGTTATTCAGAGTAGGTCCACCATGGTAATAACATGCATGAGTGAGATGGATAAAATGTTGATATTCATTGCTTAATAACATTATTACATTAATGAGCAAATCATGATTAAGGGATAGATAGATAATTATAAATTATTTGTTTTATCTATTTCATGAGGGGGATTAAGTTTGGGGAAGTTTTAGAGTGCCTAGGGGAGGATGGTGATTGCTGGTCATTATGGGTGCACCCAAGTTTATGAGATACTTATAGGGACGGGTTAGGGGTGGGTGGAGAGAGGGTTTTTGTTTGGGATTCTGGATGTGGGGGGGAATTCTATATATTTATTTGTTCAAAGGGAAATTAGGGGGATCTTCAAGAGTACGTGATAATTATTTAGAATGGCTTTAAAATTATATTTGTTAAATGTCAATGGACTTAACTATCCCATTAAAAGAAAAAAATTCTTAATTTTTTGAAACAAAAGGAAGCGGACATCTATTTTTTGCAAGAAACACACTTAACACATATTGAGGCTGCTAAATTGGTAGGGGGTGGGTTAGATACTGTTTTTGTGAACATGCGATAGGGAAAAAGGCTGGTGTGGCTATCCTGATCAATAAGAAATGTTCTGCTATATTTGATAATTCTAAAGCTGATCCTATGGGTAGATGGGTTCAAGTTGACATGACTTCAGGAAATGATACCCTGATGCTTCTCAATATGTTTGCTCCCAATTCTAATCAGAATGAGGTCTTTAAAAAAATTCCAGGAATTAGTTCTGTCACTGGCTACATCTAATTTAATTGTAGCCGGAGATTTCAATGCTGTCATGGATCCATTAATTGACAAATAACCCAGTAAGCAATTAAAATCATTAGGTCTAGATAATCTTGTAAATTCATGTGGATTGAAGGATATGTTGCAGATTCTTCATTTTAATGCTTGTGAATTTTCCTTTTGCGCCCATGTTGATAAATCATTCTCAAGAATTGATTATTTCTTTGTTTCAGATCATTTAATTCAACAGGTTATAAAAGCCAATGTAGATCCGATCCTTTTGTTGGATCATGCTGGAATTTGGATAGTATTTCACTTTATTGAAAAAGATTCTAATAGAGCTATTTGGAGATTTAATAATACATTTCTTGCAGATTCAAACTTTCTTGAGGAAATTCAAATGAAAATGAATGAGTATTTTCAACTCAACACCTCGGAGGACGTCCCTTTGGAAACTATATGGGATGCTTTCAAAGCTACGAGAGTGCAAATAATTTCATACTTGGCGAATATTAGGAAATTGCTAAAATTAGAAATTTCCAGTTTAGAACAAAATATTTTTACTTTAGAGCAGGAGTGGGCAACTCTGATCCTCGAGGGCCGAAATCCAGTTGGGCTTTCAGGATTTCCACAATGAATATGCATTGAAAGCAGTGCATATTTATTGGGGAAATCCTGAAAACTCGACTGGATTCCTGCTGAGGACAGGAGTTGCCCACCCCTGCTTTAGAGTCACAATTGGCCTCAAAATGGGAACAAAATACTTTGCAGGCCCTTTTGAAAGCTAAATATAAATATAATGAGATTTCCTCACAATTGGCTAGGAAAGATTTGTTTTCTCAGCAGGCTCTGTATTATGGAAATTCGGTATTACAAAGTCTCAAGCATATAAATGGTTACAGTTGAAGCAGGCCATTCAGAAGGGGTTCCTTGATTGGCAAAATTAAAAAAATCTGTATCGCTTGCCAGGCCTTTGCTTCCAGACAGATATGCTAGGGCAGGGGTAGGAAACTCCGGTCCTCGAGAGCCGTATTCCAGTTGGGTTTTCAGGATTTCCCCAATGAATATGCTTGAGATCTAATTGCATGCACTGCTTTCAATGCATATTCATTGGGGAAATCCTGAAAACCCGACTAGAATACAGCTCTCGAGGACCAGAGTTCCCTACCCCTGTGCTAGGGCATCAGGCAGCCAACTGGTATAAATTAATATCAGAATATTTGAACAAAAAAACAAAAACTAGTCTGAGAGACATTTGGAGCATTGAGATTAAGCAGCAGATTTCTGCTTCTCAATGGCCACAAATTTGGACTTGGAGGATGAGATATACAGCATCAGCATCTATGAGATAGACATGGTTTTTCTTGTTACATAGAACTTTTTGGACCCCTGTTCGTTTACAAAAGTTGGACTGTTCCAAGTCTAATAGATGCTGGCACTGTCATCTTGACATAGGGACACTGGATCATTTATTATTCTACTAGTGTTTTAGCCCGTTACATTCGTTACAGTAATGGGTGCTAGAATAGCCCCACCTATACCCTGACCCTGACTCTGACCCCACCCATGCCCCACCTCTATCATGTCCGGACCCTGCCTCCCATTGATCCCAGTCCCACCACTTCACCTTTCACCATTTCCTTTGTACCCTTTTAGCCCTCATAGATCCTCCATTGCATTTATCACCTGACAGGGTCTTTACTTACCCGAGGCGGCAGCAGCAGTCCTGACGTACCAACCTTTCCTCCCTCAGTGTCCCAAAGCAGCAGTGGTCCTACCATTTCCATCTCTCCCTTTCCCCCTTTCACACCCTCTACCATTTCTCTCTGACCCTGTTTCACCCCTTTTCCCATCTTTCCCTTTCCTGTCCCCCTCTGTCCTTCCCCAAGACCATCTCTTACTCCTGCCCCCTCCACACTCCCTGAAGTCTATCTCTCCCTATCCCCTACCATCTCTCCTGGTCCCCCTAGTAGCCCCTCTGTCCTTCTCATCCATCTGTCTCTGTCTCTATCTCCTTTCCTCACTTGAGTCCAAAATCTCTCCCTTCTCCCACTCCCTCCCCCGAATCCATCACCTCCTGCCTCTGCAGAGCTCTCGCAGCTCCTCCTCGCGCTTAGGGTTTTATTATCTTAGACTGTCCTTTGATACTTAACTTTTGGAGATCTATATGGGGGCAAATCAACTTGATATTGGAATCCTCAATTCTATTGACCTATGAGATGGTAATATGTGGGACATCATTGCAGACTAAACCTTCATTAGGTAGGCTTAAGAGTAGGCTCTTTATTATTATGACTGGGATAGCCATACAAATGATCACTAAAAACTGGAAAAATTGGGACAGACTCCATTTTACCTATTGGTGGGAATTTTTATGCTTATATTATAAATATGAGAGAATTAATTTGGAAACATTGTGCCATAGTAAGCAGTTTAAATTAACATCGGGTCCATTGATAAATGTTGTTCATTCTGATTAAATTGAATTATATCTTAATTTTCCCTTTTAGATTGCATATCCAGAATGGGTGGAAGGGAGGGAGGGGGGTTATATACTTAACAAATGTTGTCTGGGATTTTAATTTCACATATAATTTCATGTTTTTCTTTTTGTTCTCAAACTAGGGTGGGAGGGAGGGTGGGGATAATTATTTTGTATTAATATCTGATTGATTGTAAGTGCTATCTCTGATAATTGTATATATAATTTGTAAGCACTGTTCTAGATTTGAAATCAATACAGTTATAAAAAATACCCAAAAACTAAAACTGAATGACAAAATATATATAAAGAACTTCGTCCTACATCAACTGTAAAATGAGCCCATATTGGAAACAATATCTTGCTAACTAATTTCCATAAACTTGATTTAAGGTTTACCATGACTCCTCTGTTAAAAATGTTAGCAATGTATTTGAAATAGCCTCAACAAACTATTCAAGTCGCTTTGTCACGACTGCTTTACAATATGGGGCTCATAATCAAAAAAGAAAAACCGTCTAAAAAGTGGCCTAAATAGGTACTTGGACGATCAAAAATCCCGATCCTTTCTCCTGCCTCTAAACGCATAGAGCAAAAAGAGGCGTTTGTAGAGGAGGGGAAAGGGCGGGCAGTGGGCTGACCTACACCTAGGCGTACAGCAGGTATAACTTTAGGCAGGTTGCCTAGTCGGCACTTATACGTTTTGATTTAGACCAAGTCAAAACAGGTATAAGTGCTGAAAAGGGGCCGCTGAGTTGATCGCTGCAGCTCAGCGATCCCAGCAACCTGCCTACCCACCTACTGCAACGTTCGCTGTAGGAGAGATGGCTCATCTCTCCTGCCAGTGATGGTGATCACCCACCCCCTCCGACCCGTGGCACTTCGGAGTGAGCATTGCAGCAGGGCATCTCTCTTGCAGCGATCAGCCCTCCCCCAGCTATTACGATTGGGCAGGAGGGGACCCAAGCCCTCCTGCCCGGCAACACCCCGAACCCCCAACAGCATCGGGGCAAGAGGGGGCCCAAGAGTTCGGGGTGTGGCCGGGCAGGAGGGCTTGGGCTCTCTCCTGCCCGGATCGTTATAGGGGGGGAGATTCTGTAACCGGTGTTGTTTTTGACAGACACCGGTTACAGAATCCAGCTTTTAGCTGAAGGACTGGCTCCTCCTTCGCCTAAAAGCCCTTGTTTTGGGCATTTGGGACTTAGGCTTTTTGTAAGTTGATTTTATGGTGTAAGTTTAGACGTAGTGGTGGTCTGGGCGTTTAAACAGCTGAACGTAGAGGCAGGCCATTATTTAAAAAAACCTCCTTTTGGACTTTTTTTGATAATGGACATTTTCCCTGCTTTTTCTTTCAACGTTTAAGATCTTAGGCCAAAAGGGGACTTAGACTTTTTTTTGATTATGCCCCTCCACATGTTTTGAGCGTCAAACTAATTGCGAGATAGCTGCCTATATTGAATGACTAAAAGCTAGTCAAAGCCAGATTTAAAAACAGACTTACTTTAACCGCTCTGTCGAGCAGTGTATCGATTTCTCCAGTATTCTGAAGCAAAAGTAGCATTTAGTTTTCCTGATAGTGGAGGGGATACTGTGAGGGAAGATGCGTTTTGTTGATCCTTTTTCTCTATTTGTGATTTATAAAATGACAGCGGTACAGAATATTGTTTCTTTTTATACTTTATTAAATTATTTCAATATAAAATCATAACTATTCAAGGCTTGTGTGGATGGGATCAGACAGAGTTTGTGGGAATGGGACGGGGACAGATTCCTCCCCCCTCCCCCGGTCATTCTCTAGTAATCATCAAACTAAAGGCTAATTGAGCTGAAGCCTGGCAGTCCTTTTGCAACCTACCCAAAACATTGCTAGGTAAATTATTTTATGGTTCTAGAGCAGTGTGACATATTGCAATAATAGGGGACATCAGAATAAAGGGGGGAGGGGTAAAACCTTTTTCACATCACTGTATTCTTATTTGTTACTTTTTAATATTGTTTTAATATGTATTTGGATATACAATGCATATATTTTATGTACAGCTTTATATTTTCTTTCTAGTTCATTAGAAATAATTTATCTTGATTTTTAAATATAATTTGGCATAATTTTCAAAAATTGTTTGTCTTTGCCCCTCCCCCCACATGCCAGCCCAGCCCCACACAAACCAACTGTTGCCTAGAACACATCATGACTTGCACATCTGCTTTCCTGCCTTAGAGGGAACATTGATTGGAGGGTACAATGAAAAAGTCAAGTAAACATCTCATGAGGCTGCCTAATGGCAAATCCAGGGTCTTTCCATGTCTTCCTTTGAGTGTTAAAAGCTCTTCTTCTGTTTGATAAAAACACAACATCACAGCGCAGGACTGTGGTTTCACTTCAGGCCAAAAGAAAAGTATGTTTGATTTGATTGAGGTGGAAAAGAATACACACACAAATCTAATATTGATCAGTGCTCCAGCTCCTGATCTCTGCTGGCTCAAGGGTGATTTGCTGTTATAAGCCCTTCACTGTATTAGCAATGCAAATGGATACAGCAATTACCCTGCACCCCTGCAGGGAAAGGAAGGAAAGCAAAAGGAGAAGAAAGGCTCAGAAAATTTACAGGAATTTTTCTGCACCTGAAATCAATTTTAGAGTGACTCAGAAGACAGCCCTATAAAAACGGTAATGACAACGTAATTTTCTATCAAATGTTGCCGTGTATGCCGCTGTAGGTGAAAAATATCAAAGTCACTGAAGGCATAAGCACCTGTGCTGCATTAAACACCTGCACAAGAAAGAGCTTCAGGGCATTTGCTGGTGAAGGTGGAAAGCAAACAACATGATAAGAATTCATCAGCTCAAGTCTGAAAGGAGTGCTCCTCAAGGGTAGCAGCTGTATATCCCACCCTGCCCTGTTTTCAGCTTAGTCAGCAGATGAAAGGACTGATGCTGAAAGGTTCATGGTAGAGTAAAACTCTACCGCAAAACTAGTGCAGAAAGATTGCCATAGCATGCTCAACATACAAATTATTGCTACATTAAAATTGCTGCAAATCTGCTATGCAGCGCAAAACATGTCAACTTTTCTGTCAGCGCCTGTTCAGGCACTGTGGAGTGCCTCAGGGATCTGTGCGGGGACCAATTCTGTTTAATATGTTTGTGAGCGACATTGCTGAAGGGTTAGAAGGTAAGGTTAGCCTTTTTTTGCGGATGATACCAAGATTTGTAACAGAGTGGACACCCTGGAAGGAGTGGAAAACTTGAAAAAGGATCTGAAAAAGTTAGAAAAATGGTCTAATGTCTGGCAACTAAAATTCAATGTGAACAAGTGCAGAGTAATGCATTTGGGGGGATAGAAATCTGAGGGAACCATATGTGCTGGGAGGTGAGAGGCTGATAAGCACTGACGGAGAGAAGAACCTTGGGGTGATTGTGTCTGAGGATCTAAAGACATCGAAACAGTGTGATAAGGTGGTAGCTGTAACCAGAAAGATGCTAGGCTATATAGAAAGAGGAATAGCCATCAGAAGAAAGGAGGTGTTGATGCCCCTGTATAGGTCATTGGTGAGTCTGCACTTGGAGTATTGTGTTCAGTTTTGGAGGCTGTATCCAGTGAAGGATATAAAAAGACTTGAAGCGGTCCAGAGGAAGGAACCGAAAATGGTAAGGGGTATGAGAAGAGTCTGGAAGATCTAAATATGTATACTCTGGAGGAGAGGAGGGACATGGGAGATATGATACAGACGTTTAAATGCTTGAAAGGTATGAATATAGAACCAAATCTTTTCCAGAGAAGAGAAAATGGTAAAACTAGAGGGCATAATTTGAGGTTGCGGGGAGGAAGACTCAGGAGCAATGTTAGGAAATTCTTTTTCACGGAGAGGGTGGTAGATGCCTAGAATGCCCTCCCAAGGGAAGTGGTGGAGAGGAAAACAGTGATGGAATTCAAAAAAGCATGAGATAAACATAGAGGATCTCTAATTAAAAAATGAAGAATGCACATTAAAGAGCTAAGGCCAGTACTGGACAGACTTGCACAGTCTATGTCCCATATATAATGATTTGGTGTAGGATGGGCTGGGGAGGGCACCAATGGGAACTTCACTAACTTGGAACATGAGGATGTTAATAGTCAGACTTTATGGTAGATATCTTGCAAACAGGATAGTTGGATAGGCTGGAGTGAACTTGGACAGCTGTAAATTGAATCAGGTTGGGCAGACTGGATGGACCATTCGGGTCTTTATCTGCCGTCATCTACTATATTACTATGTTACTATGTTTAGTGTAGGTCAGATGGGTTTCTGCCTTTGGTCTACCATAGAGAGGGGAAAAAGTTCTGAGAGAGGCAATGGGAAAGGAATGAAAAAGTAAAGTGTAGACACAGGCACTGAGAGCTGGAAGACATTAGTTGTGAAGGGAAGAGAGGCTGATGGAAGAGATATGGATTTTGAAAGTATGAACACAGTTGTGGGCTGTAATACAAAGATAAGCGAATGAGGATGGGCTGAATCCCCTCCCCCTCCCCCAGAGATGAGGACAGGGAGAGGAACTGTGGGATTCAAAGTGGATGGGGGCCGATAGGCTGAGAAGAAGGTTCTGAGAAGAGAGAGGATCAGCTTGTGGGAAGAAGCAGTAAGGGGTGAAGACAGGGATGAAAGTGGCATATCCCCTTGTACCTAGCAATCTCCTTCCCCCCCCTTTTCCCAAACCTTAAAAAATGCCCTGGTGGTCCATGCCCCCCTAGCCCCCTCCTTCTATCCAGTTAATGCTCTGGTGGTTCAATAGTCCTCCCCCTCTCCCCCCCCAACCCCCCGCTACAGGTCATGCCTGACAAAACTTAGTGGACCCTGGCTAGACTAGACCCGGTCTGGCCCTTTCAGTCACTTTGACCTGGTGCTTTCGTAATCTAGCGTAAGCTCAGCTCACCCTGCGATCCTTTACCTTGTCAGAAGCAGGCACAATACCAGCTTGCTCCTGCCTCTTCGATTGCCATCTTGAAAATGGTGTTACCTCATCCCGCTTAGTATATCCTGGGATGCACTGGGCTGGGCCTATCTACCATATAAGTACATCTTTAGAAAAACAAAGATGCCAAGGTTACTCAATAATAGACTGGAAATTTTCAAACAGTCCTGGATTTCTGACCACCCCATTTTTGTGCATTATGGGACTTGCAGCACTGATTTTAACAAGCAGGATCAGGAACTACAAATCCTATTGTAAGTTCAAAACCAGGATTGGCCAAAAAGTCTCTAACCTGAAATTGGTGTATCTGACACAGAAAAGGCAGCTGTTCATTAAAAAAAAAAAAGCTCATACTTTGTTAAAATTTTCATTGAAAATGAAGAGAAGGAATACTTACCCTCACCAAAACTATATCACAACCAACCATGTCACTTCCTTGAGTCTCTGGGAACACTATAGACCAGTGGTCTCAAACTCAAACCCTTTGCAGGGCCACATTTGGATTTGTAGGTACTTGGAGGGCCTCAGAAAAAAATAGTTAATGTCTTATTAAAGAAATGACAATTTTGCATGAGGTAAAACTCTTTTTAGTTTATAAATATTTCTTTTTGGCTAAGTCTTAATAACAATATTGTCATTTATAGCTAAAGAGACCAAGAAATCAAGAGATCAAGAAACTGTTTTATTTTAGTTTTGTGATTATGATAAACATGCCAAGGGCCTCAAAATAGTACCTGGCGGGCCGCATGTGGCCCCCGGGCCGCGAGTTTGAGACCACTGCTATAGACTAGAGAGTTGCGCGGGGACAGAAATCCCACCCGTCCCCACCCGTCCCCGCCAAAATCCCACCCATCCCCACCCGTCCCCGTGAGGAATCCCTCCGTCCCCACCCGTCCCCGTGAGGAATCCCTCCGTCCCCACCCGTCCCCGCAAGGAATCCCCTCCGTCCCCACCCGTCCCCGCGAGGAATCCCCTCCGTCCCCACCCGTCCCCGCGAGGAATCCCCTCCATCACCATCCTTCCCTATAAACTTCAGAAATAGTTATTTTATTTAATTATGCTACTGAATTAAAGGCTCTGGTAGAGACCCATTTACAAATAAGCAAAGAGACTATTAATTTGGAAATATTAATTGGGAAGAATACATACTTTGTAAATGGGTTTCTACCAGAACCTCTAATGTAAATATAAAATATAAATACTCAGCTGATGAGAACCCACAAACTGTCAGCTGAGGACTTCCTTTGCAGTTGGCCTGGGGTCCCTTTTGCCAAGCTTGGCAGGCAGCAGTAGCGTCCCTGAGTCACAGATGCTGGCACCTCAGTGGCTCATGGATGCTGCCAGCGACTGCTGCGCTTGGTGGAGGGGAGTTCTGACCATCTCTAGAGGAGGTCCTCTGCTGGCGGTGCTTGGGGATCCCCACCAGTCACAGCAAGGGCCAACAAGTACTTCAACACTGTAGAAATAAAACCAGAAATGCATTTCCTTTTCTTTTGAACACAAAACAAAGATATCTGCCATATACATTTCCCAAGGCAGATGACTCTATGCAATGTCACCTCGGTAACAAAATACAAAAATAGACAAATACACCCCCTCCCTTTTTACTAAACCACAATAGTAGGTTTTAGCACAGGGAGTTACGCTGAATGCCTCGCGCTGCTCTCAATGCTCATAGGTTCCCTGCGCTAAAAAACAATATTGCGGTTTAGTAAAAGGGAGCCATAGTGCAAAATATAGACAGCAGATATAAATTCTCAAAACAGACACATTTTGATCACTAAATTGAAAATAAAATCATTTTTCCTATCTTTGCTGTTTGGTGATTTCATGAGTCTCTGGTTGCACTTTCTTCTTCTGACTGTGCATCCAATCTTTCTTCCTTTCTTTCAGCCTCCTGTATGTTTCCTCTCCTCCAGACCTCATTCTCTCCCCCAACTTTTTCTTTCTGTCTCCCTGTTCCCCCTTCTTTCTGTCTCTCTGTCTGCCCCCTTTCTTTCTTTCTCCGTGCCCTCCCCCAAGCCACTCGGTTTGCTGCCACCGCCATCGGGGAATAGTCCCCAAGCCACCGCTGTCCCAAGCTTTCCCTGCAGAAGCGTCGCGCTGACCAGCATTCCGCTCCCTGACGTCAATTCTGACGTAGGAGAGGAAGTTCCGGGCCAACAAGGCATTTCTCCTCATTCCATCCAGCCTGAGCCCCATCTCTCCTTGATCCAGCATTTCCCTTCTGTGTCTGTCAGAATTACCATTCCACCTATTTTCCAGCATCACCCTTCTTTGTGTCCATCTCACCTATATCCCTATCTCACCACTTTTTCAGAATCTTCATTTGTCTCTGTCCTTGTCTTTACCCCATATTCACCATTTGCCCTTTCAATGTCTTTATCTCCCCCCCCACACACACTTTTTCAGCATTACTTCTATGTCTCTATTTCACCTCCTCTTCATGTCCCCTCTGTATCTCTATCCTTATTCAGAAGGTCCTGCTTACCCTTTCTCTTCTTTGTGTCACTATCTCCATTTTCAGCTTTCCCCCCTTTTCCTTTGTTAATGCACCCTGTAGCCAGAATCTTTCCACCCTCCCTCCACTCCGGCCCAACCCAGTATGAAATATTTCCTTTTGTTTCTCTCCCCTCTCTCTTCTCCTCCCTCACCCACGAGTCCTGCATCTGGCCCTCTCCCTTCTACCTGCACCTGGCAACACCCCCCTGCTCCGCGGCTCTCTTAAGCAACTCGTCAGCAGCGGTGATCAAGACAAGCTGCCGACATCGAGGCCTTCCCTCTACGAGTCCCGCCTTTGTGGAAAAAGGAAGTTGAAACAAGCGGGACTCGCAGAGGGTAGGCCCCGACGTCAGAAGCTGCTGCTGAGTTGCCGAAGAGAGCCGCAGGTAGAAGGGAGAGGGAGATAGGAGGGCTGTAGAAGCTCCGGAGCATGACACCGAACCCGGCCAGGATGATTTCTTTTTCAGGCTGCTGCTGCCGCTGCCATCCCCCACCCGAAATGACAAAAAACAGCCTAATGCCCGCGTCGGGAAATAGCCATGCTGAGCAGTGAGCTCAGCACGTACACAGATGAAAGCCTTGCTTGCTGATTGGTCCGGCGGCACGGTGGGGCGGGGCCGCCGGACCAATCAGCAAGCAAGGCTTTCATCTGTGTACGTGCTGAGCTCACTGCTCAACATGGCTATTTCCCGACACGACGCCAGACTTGTAATCTGCATGCTTGCATCGCCAGAATTTAGGTAGGTTGTTTTCATCCCCGTGGGAGTCCCGTGGGCAAGGGGGCGTCCCCGTGGGAGTCCCGTGGGTCAGGGGGGCATCCCCGTGGGAGTCCCGTGGGTCAGGGGGCGTCCCCGTGGGAGTCCCGTGGGCCAGGGGGGGAACCCGCGGGATCCCCGCGGGACCCGCGGGATCCCCGCGATCCCCGTTCCCGTGCAGACCTCTACTAGTATAGACCCAATGTACAGAACTGTCATTTCCTGAATACTGCAAAGGCAAATAAGATATCCTTGACAGTAGCTATGAAAGCCAGTGGTTAAGTGTGGTTAGTTTTTGTCTGTCTACTGAGGAAAATGATCTACTGATGAAGATGCGATAGAAGTTAAATTATCATGGAATCTCGTGAAAAGCAGATCTCTTTTGGGCATCCACGTTTTGAAGTATAAAGATAGACCATAACCTTAGCAACATTGTGCATAATTCTATCACTCTGGATTTCTACAATAATATATATATTTCAATTTTATTATAGTTTCACAAACCACTTCTGAAGTGGTTTATACATTAACAAAATACGTAGTTAAAAAAAAAAAAAAAGAACTACCTTACTCATAGGACAGGGGAAGAGAAGAGAGGAGAAGAAGTACTCTCATGTACTAATTTAAGAGCATATTGCCCCACTTATTAAACACTTCTATATCTGGCTAGTAATACCAAAAAAACTGCTGCGACCTAGCACTTGAGTAATAAGACACTGTACTGGTAATTAACATATTTGAGAAAGCTTACTGCTTATGTAGCATACTTGAGTAGTGAAAGTATACATCTAGGAAGAGTGGATGTAAAAGGGGCATTCAATAATTTATCTACCTGAGTATGAAAGAAAGTTGCAAGCGTGTTGAAACAAGTCTGTGCATGCTGTGACATGTCTTAAGGTTACTCATGCACAATTGCGGCTCAGTGTGAGACTAACATTCCAAGAGACAGGATGTCAGGAGAGTCCTCGTCCGAATCAAGTAAGAAACTGCTAGATTTAGAGCACCATTCAGTGATAAAACTTCTCACAAAAGAAGGTAAAAAGCTAAAGGAGATCCATGAACGCATGACTGCAGTTTATGGTGAGTCTGCCCCATCATACTTTAAAGTAAAATTTTTGAGCAAGCAGTTTAAGTGGGGTAGAGAGTCCATTGAAGAGGACCCTCACACTGGATGGCTTAAGAAAGCAACTTCCACAGAAATGTAAAGAAAGTTGAGGATTTAATTTTGTCAGACAGAAAAATTAAGGTTTCCTGAATAGCTAAAGAAATGAACATCTTGGCAGCTACAGTTTTGAAAATAATTCATGAATAGTTGGGCATGTCCAAGGTTAGTGCAAGGATGGGTTCCAAGAATGTTGATGCTATGTCAGAAAGCCACGAGGTTCCAGTGCTGTCACGAGAATTTGGAGATGCCCCATGAAGACCAAGTGAATTTTTATCATCATTTGGTGACTAGAGATGAGACTTGGGTCTATCACAGAGATTCTGAGTCCAAAATGTTAATGCAGTGGAAGCACAAGTCATCCCCGATCCCAAAAGAGTTCAAGACTGAAAAATCTGCAGACAAAGTCATAGCAACTGTCTTCTGGAATGATGAAGGACTTTTGCTTCTGGAGTTCATGCCACACAAGACAACCATAACCGGGGAGAGTAACACCAACATAATGATTGCTTTGTGGGAGTAAATCAAGGAAAAAAGACAAAACTCACAGCAGGCATACTGCTTCTTCATGACAATGTGCCGGTGCACATGTCATGAGAATCACAGGCTGTCATCCGAGAATGTGGGTTTCAGCAGCTGAATCATCCACCCTATAGTCTTGACCTGACTCCCTCGGATTATTTCCTGTTCCGAATTTTGAAAAAAATATCTGTAGACAGTGGTGTTAAAGTGATTACGATGCCAAGGAAGCTGTGATGTCCTGGTCTGAAGGTCAAACAAAATAATTTTTTTTTCAAAGGGATTAAAGTCATTGCAGGAAAAGTGGATGAAGAGTTATGGAGCTGACTATATTGAAAAATAAAACAAAAACTTTTTTGAAAATTATTTTCTTTCCTACTGAGGTATAAATTATTAAATGCTCCTTGTATTTGTTGCGAGGGCAGTTTATGTGCCCTGAGTAGATGGATCGGTGTATGTGTAGTGAGAATCACAGAATGTTCATTGGACTTGGTAGAGGACTGCATTCTGCACATTATCTTAGACCCATCAATGAATTTAATAGTTGAAGTATCTAATGCTTTTTTAAATGATTTTCTTAAAACTGGCATACAAAACATGCTTGCCAATATGCTCCCTGTTCTCTGGGAAAGAAAGATGTGAGAACTAAGCCTACAGTTCAATAAAAATAAACAGACTCGAGTAGAAAGCCTACAGGCCCCACATCTAGTTCCTCTGGGAATTCTCCAAATGTTCCGCCAGTGGAAGCAAATCTGAAGGACACTATGCTACATGCCTGAATTGTTTGATGCTTCATCATTCTCCAGCCACTCAACACGCTCTCTCTCTCTCTCTCTGCAGGGACTCTCATACACAAACAAATCCAATATGCACTATACAAACAGAATGTACTGGGGATGAACACATTACCAGAGAGAGTTATAATGCAAAGTTTCTACTTCGCTGCAACAGCACCAGCAAAAAAAATCATATCTAATTGGTAACTCAGTTGATAGGTGGCCAAGATAATTAAGAAAACTTTCAGAGGGGTACCTGTACAAGTTTGGAGTACCAATAATGAAATAAGCAGGTGGCACCTTTTAGGATAACAAATTTATTGAGACATGGGCTTTTAAGGACAAGGGTCCACTTTATCAAATAAAAAATATTATTTTCTGATTTACTGTATGTTTCATTCTAGAAATAAATGTTTATGCTTAAAATAGCTTCTGTTTGAGTACCCAAGCCATTACTAACATCAGTAAACTGGGGAGCATTGCTGTGCTGATCAGAAACCCCCTCCTCCTCTTATTTCCTTTATGTAAAACTTCACACCAATATATCTATGAATACAGAAAGAACACAGAAAGAATAGGTTCAGGGATGATACTTTAGAAAAACAGGCAGCTAATTTAATGTGTCTCAGTAGCATGCTTGTATATATGACTAAAAATTTACAGTACAATCATACAAAGAAAGCCTTAGAATAGTTTTTTTCTTAGAATAGTTTTTCAGACCACAGCGGCGCAGCCAGTATGCATATTATACTTTTTGTATATACAGCGCATCAGCACCAAAATCGTCATTGGTCTTACTTTTAAATATACTTTTTAAACTTTTTAGCTAGTTTAGAGTAGAATAAATACTTTGAGATTTAAATTATACTCATCTTAGTCTACATGGAAGGGGGCCCTATGAAGTATTTTGTGTGGCCCCGGTCGAGGCCAATGCAATGTTTTCCTCTGCTGCCCCTGGGTGTTAACCATCTTGCCGGCTCCCTCCTCTGTCTTGCTGCCGCATTTACGCGTTTGTGCAGCCCCAGAAACATTTTTTCGGCCAATGCGGCCCAGGGAAGCCAAAAGGTTGGACACCCCTGGTGTAGACTAAGATGAGTATAATTTAAATCTCAAAGTATTTATTCTACTCTAAACTAACTAAAACTAACTAAAAAGTTTAAGAAGTATATTTAAAAGTAAGACCAATGACGATTTTGGTGCTGATACGCTGTATGTACAAAAAGTATAATATGCATACTGGTTGCACCACTGAGGCCTGAAAAACTATTCTAAGGCTTTCTTTGTATGATTGTACACATCTTTAGCCTTAGTAGACAAATACATTGAAGCCAATCGTTGCATATATTTACAGTAAGCATTTAACTCGCATCTCTTTCCTAGATGAATTACAGTCAGGTACAGGAGATATTTTCCTGTCCCTATTTAGCTCAAAATCAAAGGTTATACCTGAGGCAATGGAGGATTATGTGACTTGCCCAAGGTTATAAAGGGCCACACTGGGATTTAAATTGGGTTCCCATGGTTTTCCAGTCTACTGCTCTAAACATTAGGCTACTCTCACTCTACTCCAAGAAACCTGGAATGCCTTTTAAAATAATCTTGTAATTTGCCTATAATGTATTCAACTCATGTATACACTCTCTTATTTATGTTTATATTTTTCTCCTCCAGTCTTTCACTTCCCTCTTCCCTTCCTTAGTCTCCTTCCTCCCCCACCAATCTGTCTGTCTCTTTCTAGATAAGCAATTGCTGTAGCTGAAAGAATGGGTCCTGCCAAATTCAGTCCCTGTGATGCGGGCTTTAGCTACACTTCGCTAGTGGCTGATGGGATTTACTTAGCAAAAATTATATTCTGCTGATCCAAGAACATATTTCCTGGACAAGCTCAAAAACTACTGACCAGTTTCTAACATCCCTTTCCTGGCAAAACTTATAGAAACAGACCACCCTCATTCAACTCAGTGACAGGGTAAATGAAAGTAACTGGTCAGAACAATGTCAATCTGCTTTCAGACCTGGGAATGGAATTGAGACAGTTCTTTTGTCCCTTCTTAATGACGCCCCCCTCCCCCCACCAAAAAAAATAATCATGACAAGGGATCTGCTTTGAAGACTGCTGAGAAATCCAGTAACAAGTTTCAACACTGTGAATCATAATATCCTGCTGACAAGGCTGGCAGAAATAGGTATTAGTGGCACAGTATTTACATGGTTCAAATCCTATCATACTAAGAACAATGAGCTCTGTTCAGTAACAACACATTACTTTGGGTACTGAATCACAGGGATCCATAACACCACCTGTTTTATTTAATATGTACCTCCCATGGCTGAGCTGCTTTGGTTGATAGACACAAAATTCTATATCTATATATTTACATTGGTGTGATATGCAAGCCTCCTTCACAAACAGAAGAAGTGGACAGATATTTAATAGTAGACATTCAGAATATATCTAAAAAAGGGGAAGTTTTACTAATAGGTGATTTTAATATGTCGGATGTAGATTGGGGAATTCCTATTGTGGGGGTCTTCTAGAACAGTGTTCTTCAACCTTTTTACACATATGGACGGCGGAAATAAAAGAATTGTTTTGTGGACCGGCAAACTACTAAGACTGAAATAAAAACAAAACATTTCTGCCCATCTCCATGAGCTCCATCTCTTCAATCCAGCATCTGCCCCTTCCATCCACTGTCTGCCCTCTCCCCCTTCCATATGGTATCTGCCTTCTTTCTATGCCCCTCTCCCCTTTCATAGAAACATAGAAACATAGAAGATGACGGCAGAAAAGGGCTACAGCCCATCAAGTCTGCCCACTCTGCTTACCCACCCCCTGACTATGCCCTAATGACCCAATTTCCTTATCTTGACCCTCGTAGGGATCCCACATGGGTATCCCATTTATTCTTAAAGTCTGGCACGCTGTCTGCCTCGATCACCTGCACTGGAAGCTTGTTCCAATGATCAACCACTCTCTCTGTGAAGAAATACTTTCTGGTGTCGCCATGAAATTTTCCGCCCCTGAGTTTGAGTGGGTGCCCTCTTGTGGCCGAGGGTCCCTTGAGAAAGAAAATATCATCTTCCACTTCGACACGTCCCGTGAGGTACTTAAATGTTTTGATCATGTCTCCCCTCTCCCTACGTTCCTCAAGAGTGTAGAGCTGCAATTTATTCAGTCTCTCTTCGTACGAGAGACCCTTGAGCCCCGAGATCATCCTGGTGGCCGTCCGTTGAACTGATTCAATTCTGCGCACATCTTTACTGTAATGTGGCCTCCAGAATTGCACACAGTACTCCAGATGAGGTCTCACCATGGCCCTGTACAACGGCATTATGACTTCAGGCTTTCGGCTGACGAAACTTCTATTGATACAACCCAATATCTGCCTTGCCTTAGATGAAGCCTTGATTGGCAGTTTTCATGTCTGCACTGATGATTACTCCTAAATCTCGTTCTGCTGAAGTCCTAGTTAAAGTTTCTCCGTTCAACAAGTACGTCCTGCATGGATTTCCGCTTCCGAGGTGCATGACCTTACATTTCTTAGCATTGAAGCCTAGCTGCCAGGTTGAGGACCAACTTTCCAATGTAAGCAGGTCCTGCGCCATATAATTCTGTAAACTGCATTCACTTACTATATTACATAGTTTGGCGTCATCGGCGAATAATGTTATTTTACCTTGAAGACCTTGAGTCAGATCCCCTATGAATATGTTGAAAAGGAGTGGACCCAGGACCGAGCCCTGCGGCACTCCACTGGTCACCTCCAATGTTTTAGAGAGGGTACCATTAACCACCACCCTCTGAAGTCTGCCACTCAGCCAATCATTGACCCATGCAGTTAGTGTCTCTCCTAACCCCATCGATTCCATCTTGCTTAGCAGCCTGCGGTGTGGGACACTGTCAAAAGCTTTACTGAAGTCCAGGTACATGACGTCCAAAGACTCTCCCAAGTCCAACTTTCTTGTTACCCAGTCAAAGAAGCTGATGAGATTGGATTGGCAGGACCTATCCTTGGTGAATCCATGCTGACTGGGATCCCGAAGATTCCCTTCATTCAAGATCGTGTCCAATTTGCTTTTAATTAGTGTTTCCATGAGTTTGCACACTATTGATGTGAGACTCACCGGTCTATAATTCGCAGCCTCTGCCCTGTAACCCTTTTTATGCAGAGGAACGACATTAGCTAATTTCCAGTCCAGGGGAACTTTCCCCTTACTTAGGGAGAGATTGAATAGCTCAGCCAACGGTTTCGCCAGGACATCGCTCAATTCTCTCATTTTTACATGATTCATTCCAGCTTCACTGCTCTCTCCATTTTTATCTCTCCTACACCAGATTTAGCATCTTTGTCCCTTTCTCCTTATTTCTCTGCTGACCCCCTTTCCAGCATCAATCTCTCTACTTTCTCATTCCTCTGTCTCTCCCCTTTCCCTCATCTGATCTCTCCATTCCACCCTGACCTGGAAAAACATAACCTACTTCACCACTCACAATCAGGTTTTCGAACCAACCATAGCACAGAAACACTTCTAATCTCACTCCTAGATATAGCCCGGCAACACATCAGTAAAGGAAAAAAGATGATACTAATACAACTTGACCTCTCTGCAGCATTTGACCTAGTTGACCACACCTTATTACTACAGATACTCGACGCCATAGGGATCTCAGGCAAGGTCTACAATTGGTTACAAGGGTTCCTCAAATCAAGAACCTATAGGGTAAAATACAATGATACCAAATCAGAGCCATGGGCAAACCCCTGCGGAGTACCACAAGGATCACCTCTCTCACCTACACTCTTCAACCTCTTTATCTCCTCCTTAGGAGCCACCTTAGATAAACTAAACGTCACATCCTTCAGCTACGCAGACGACATCACCATACTCCTCCCCTTCGACCCGTTAGAGCCCACCACCACAGAAAAGCTGGAAACAACCTTAAATACAGTAGAAAAATGGATGATGGATCACAAACTAAAACTAAACCCAGAAAAAACAAAATTCCTCCTGCTTGAAAAGGCCAAAACCCCTACCATCACAGAACTGATAATCAAAAACACCAAATACCCAATACAACTCGAACTAAAACTACTAGGAGTTACCATAGACAGATGTTGCACAATGCACTCCCAAATCAACAAGACAACACAGAAAGCCTTCCTAACTATGAGAAACCTACGCAAAATCAGAAAATTCTTCAACCAAACACAATTCAGACTAATAGTACAATCCTTAGTACTAGGTCTACTGGACTATTGCAACTCCCTATATCTCCCTTGTCCAGCCTCTATGATAAAGCAACTCCAGACCATACAAAACACCGCCCTCAGACTAATCTACTCACTTAGAAAATATGATCACAAAACAGCTGCCTTCTTAGACTCCCACTGGCTACCCTTACAAGCACGAATTCAATTCAAATTCTACTGCCTATTATTCAAAGCTTTACACGGCTCTTCCCCATCCTACTTAACCAACCGCTTAAACCAGATCTCCTCAAAAAGACACAGAAGAACCCCTAACCCTTTCACCTTCCCCCCTTTCAAGGGCACACATCGCAAGAAAATGTTCGATAACCTTCTGGCAACTCAAGCAGCAAAACTCAACCAATCTGTCACCAACCTGCTGACAACACCGGACAACTTCAAGACGTTCCGCAAAGAAATCAAAACCCTGCTCTTCAAAAAATTCATCCAAAAACCCTAACCCCCTTACCTACCACCAACTCACTTCACCAACCTCTCACCTTCATCCAGAAAATTCCAGTTACCCAAAAAAAAAAAAATTGCATCCTCACTGGAAAATGTCCAGTAATCTCCTCTGAAATGTTTACATCTCTGGAAATGTCCAGTCAATTCTTTTGTAATCCGCCTTGAACTGCAAGGTATAGGCGGAATAGAAATCCGTAATGTAATGTAATGTAATCTCCCTGCATCTCCCTGCATCTCCCTGTTTCCTTCCTTTTTCATTCTCTATTCCCTCCTCCCCCTTTCCAACAGTAACTCTCTTCCCTTCCCTTTCCCTCCTCCCCTCCCAACAGCATCTTCTCCCTCCCTCCAGGTCCAGTAGTTTCAAGTTTCAAGTTTATTAGGATTTTATATACCACCTATCAAGGTTATCTAAGCGGTTTTTACAATCAGGTACTCAAGCATTTTTCCCTCTCTGTCCCGTTGGGCTCACAATTTATCTAACGTACCTGGGGCTATGGAGGATTAAGTGACTTGCCCAGGGTCACAAGGAGCAGCGCGGAGTTTGAACCCACAACCCTAGGGTGCCGAGGCTGTAGATCCAACCACTGCACCACTATCTAGCAGCTTCCTTCCTTTCCCTCCGCTCCCCTCCCAGCAGCTCTCAGTATTTACCCGCAGCAGTGATTCATTTAGGCAGCCTTGGGGCTTTTGCTGAGTCGCAGCCCACCTCTGATGATGTAACTTCCTCTTTCCTTTGAGGTGGTGTGACCCATCAAAGGACCCAAGGCTGCCTAAGTGAATCGCTGCTGAAGGCAAGTACTGAGAGCTGCTGGGAGAGGAGCAGAGGGGAGGAAGCTACTGTCCGAGGCTCTCACTGGCCCTGCACAGACCAGCAGGAATTTTGTGCACCGATCTCGCCGGCCCTGCATGGACAGGTAGGAATTTTCTGCGGACCGACACCGTTCTAGAAATATGGAGATCCTGGATTCTCTACAAGGAGAACTGTTCCAGCAGTTGGTAATAAAACACATGTGGTATGGGGTCATACTGGACTTAAGTGTTACAAATGGGTAAAGTATTTCCGATGTTACAATGGGTGATCATTTGGCATTCAGTGATCATTGAATGTTATGGTTAATATTAAGACAGGTATAAAGAGGGCTCATTCAAAAGGAAAGGTTCTAGAGACTTAAAAAAAAAACTAACTTTGAAAGGATGGGGGACTACGTCAAGGAATTGTTTTCTGGATGACAACGTCTGGAAGGAGTAGAAATGCAGTGGGTAAAACTGAAAGGAGTTATTGTAAGGGCGACAAACCTTTTTGTGAGGCATGTAAGTAAAATTAAGAGGAAGAGAAGGCCGCTTTGGTTCTCAAAAGTAGTAGCTGAGAAGATAAGGAATAAGAGGTCAGCTTTCATAAACTAAAAAAGATTGCAGAAAGAGAAATACAGGCAAAAATATCTGGAAAACTTAAGAAAGGCTGATCGAGTAGTCAGGAAAGAACAGGTAAAAATGGAAGAAAAAAATAGCTGACATGGTAAAATGGGAAGACAAGACATTTTTTAGATATATCAGTGATAAGAAGAAGTACAAAAGTATCATTGTGAGACTTAAACATGAAGGGGAGGAATATGTAGAAGTTGATAAAGAAATGGCAGAATTGCTTAACAGATATTTCTGTTCTGTGTTCACAGATGAAGTGCCGGGAACAAGACCGCAGAAGACAAAAGCGAATAGGGATGGAGGAGTGAGTGGTAGACCTTGATCTATTTTCAAAGTGTTGTGTTACTGAGAAGTTAGATAAATTAAAGGTAGGCAATGCAATGGGGCCGGATGGTGTACATCCGAGGGTGCTGAAGGAACTTAGGAAAGTTTTGGTGGCTCCGCTGCCTGACCTTTTCAATGCTTCTCTAGAGTCAGGAGTGGTACCGGAGGACTGGAAAAGGGCAGATGTGGTAACCTCTACACAAAAGTGGAAATAAGGAAGAAATAGGGAATTACAGGCCAGTAAGTCTGACTTCTGTAGTAAGCAAATTAATAGAAACGCTTTTAAAACAGAGAATGGTGAAGTTTCTGGAATCCAGTGGATTACAGGACCAGAGGCAACATGGTTTCACTAGAGGTAGGTCTCTGTCAAATAAATCAATCAATTTCTTTGACTGGGTAACCAGAGAATAGGATAGAGGGAGTGTGCTAGATATGGTGGACTCATTTAGATTTTAGCAAAGCCTTTGAAAGTGTTTCATACAGATGTCTAATAAATAAACAGTACCCTTGGGATGGGCTCCAAAGTGACAGGCTGGATCAAGAACAAGTTGAATGGAAGACGACAGAGAGCAGTGATTAATGGAGATCGCTCTGAGGAAAGGGTTGTTACCAGTGGTGTGTCTCAAGGTTCTGTTCTTGGACCTGTTCTTTTTAACATTTTTATAAGCGATATTGCTGAAGGGCTGTCAGGTAAGATTTGCCTCTTTGTGGATGATACCAAAATCTGCAATAGAGTAGACACCTCGGATGGGATGAATAACATGAAGAATGACCTAGCGAAGCTTGAAGAATGGTCTGAAATTTGACAGCTAAAATATAATTATTTCTGCACATTATGCAAAGTAATCAGTGAATCCAGCATCCTCTTACAACCCTGTTTCATCCAAAGGTTTTGCAAAATACTTAAAGCAAAGCTTCAACAGGTTCAAAAAGAAATGTGGCATTGCACATGCTCAGGATCTTTTAAAACTGCAGTCATGGAAGTCATTCGATCTCAAGTCACAGATGAATGCCTCATTGCATACTTATACATGTACCCCCCTCAGATTCTCTCTCTATATAGTGCTGAAATTTCAGCATCAAAATTTGAACTGCATGCAAATTAATTAGCTTATGAGCCAATTAATTTGATGTAGACAATCTATTGTTGCAATTAATTAACAATAATTTAAATTTGCGTGCACATATCTTCTACCCTGTGCCTAAATCCCGTAGCGTACAACTCAAAAGGGAGTGTGGTCAGGGAAGTGGCAGGCATGTACCTAAAAGTTGCACATGGGATTACGGAGTAGCCCCCATTTCTGCATCACAATGTCTAGAGTTTGGCGCCGGCATCTGCACAAGGTTTCAGCTGGTATAAATACTGGCACCCAACATTTGGCGTGGAAATGGGCTGTAAGTGCTATAAATGACACTTAACCTGGATTGACATTTATACAATGCTGATTTTTTTTCTGGTACCAAAATGTCAGTGCTATTTATAGAATACCCTCCTTTGTCTATTTAGATGACCAAAGTCATGCTTAATGGATATTTTACACATAGAATTAATCTCCATTATTTGGTAGAATGGCATTACATACTGCAAAATAGGGTCAGTCATTTTAATTTGTAATGCAGGCTGCCTCAACTGAATTAAATTTGAATATTCAGCACCAATCTCCTCTCCACTCCTTCTTGCCCTCCATAGAACTCCCTACCCTCTTCTAACCTGTAATGTCGCCTAGAGCTTGTATAGGTATGTTCGACGCACAAATGGAAGAAATAAAATAGTGTTTGGGGCTGAATATCCATTTCAGCAATGATCACTGGTGCTATCCAAATACCTAGCAGGAGAAGACTGTACAGCCTTTTTATTAATCTAACTTTATCCATTTAGTTATTAGCAGACTGACTATTAACCAGATAACTCTGAGGACCACCCAGTACTACCCAGATAGCACCTGGATATTTTTTTGCAATGATCACAATACTATCCAGATATCAGTGCTGAACATCAGTGGCATTTAATCGGGTAGCAGCACCTAGATAAGAGTCTAGAATATCTAGCTGTATATAAATTTCAGTTTATATAGAAAATAGATACATCACTCATGGCTTCCTTCACTCACTGTGGAGATAACCACTTCTCAAAGGATATAAGGTTCACAAATCTGATAAGCATAATCAGTTATCAAGCTCAATATAAAATAATCCCTGTTTCTTCTGCAGTTGGTACAAAGCTGGTTATTATTCTACCTGAATAAACGGAAGCGCAAAGAAGGCAAGGCAGTGGTCCATGACTAAAGAAAGCTAATGCAAATTAGGGAAAATCGTGCACATCTTAATGAGAAATGATACTTAGGATTGTTCAGTGATATGATAGCAAAAAAAAATCCAAAACAAAAAAAAAACAGGCAAGGTTTAAGGAAGTTAAGGAGCACAATATTTACCAAACATGTCTTGAAAATGGGTTATTTTTTTTAATTATAATTTTTTTCTTTCATTTCAATACATCCAAATACATAGATGTAAGAGGAAATGCAAAAGTATAACATCACTTAGCTATACAAACTAAGCACCAAGAAATACAACAATGTAATATTTATCATATACAGTCCACAATCTGATAAGAAGAAGCAAGATTAAAGAAAACCCCTCGGGAAAAGGGGATTCATATACAATGAAATAAAAAGGAAAAGAAAAAGGGAGCAGCGCTAGTTGTTAACCTACTCTTTAAAATAATCACCGCACTACTTAACATGTTTCATTCTGGCTGAGTTGATACACCTTTCCCCTCAAGAAAAAAACCTAATTGGGCAGGTTCAAAAAATATATATTTACTCCCCTGGTGGGAAACAAAACATTTACAAGGAAATCTCAGTTGGAACACTGACCCCAGGGCTATCACTTTTGGACGCAATAATAGAAATTCTTTCCTCCTACATTGTGTACATTTTGAGACATCTGGAAATATATATACCCTATCACCTAAATAGGTGATTTGTTTTAAATTAAAGTATAACTTCAACAGCATTTCTTTATCCTGTAGAAACACAAGAGAGACCAACAATGTCGCCTGTCCCTGAATTTCAATATCACAAGATTGCAATATAGCGGAAACATCTAATTGTGTATTTTTAGTTACTACAGTTTTCTCCTTTTGCACTTGCTCTAAATAGTATATCCTCTGTAATAATAATAATAATAATAACAGTTTATATACCGCAATACCGTGAAGTTCTATGCGGTTTACAAAAGATTACAAGAGGTACGAAATGAGTGACCTGAAGAGAGAAGAGAGTGAGAAATAGGTCAAGAAAATCGTTGCTGAGAGTGTGTGCGGGTCAGTCAGGGCCGCCATCAGGGCAGTACTACCAGTCCTGCATTCAGGGGCCCGGAGCTGACAGGGGGCCCGGGCCAGTAGCGTACCTAGGGGGGGGGAAGTGCCCCAAGGGGGTGCACAGGAGAGAGAGCTGAAAGGGGACGATGGGGGACCCGCGGGGTTAAATATAACTCGAGCCGCGAGGCTCGTCTTCTACTCCGACTGCCCTGCCACTCACACAGCCGATCGGAAGTCTTCCCCGACATCAGCGCTGACGTCGGGGAAGACTTCTGGTCGGCTATGTGTGCGCGGCGGGACAGGCAGGAAATAGAAGACAAGCCTACGTGGCTCGAGCTACATTTTGCTGAGAAAGTTGCTAAGATGGGCTGGGAGGCAAACGGGGAACACAAAAGGGGGAGGGAGTGCGTTTTGGAAACAAGGCATGAACTTGGGAGAGAGGAAGGGAGGGAAAGAGATGCTGAGGTGGGGGAGGGAATGCATTTTTGGACACAGAAGGCATGGACTTGGGAGAGAGGAAGGGAGGGAAAGAAATGCTGAGGTGGGGGGAGGGAATGCATTTTTGGACACAGAAGGCATGAACTTGGGAGAGAGGAAAGGAGGGAAAGAGATGCTGAGGTGAGGGATGGAATGGGTTTTTGGACACAGAAGGCAAGGACTTGGGAGATAGGAAGGGAGGGAAATAGATGGTTGTGTACACGGGGAATAGAAGAAAGGAGAATTTTTGGTCATAGGGAGGGAGTGAGGTACAGACAGTGGCATACCAAGTGGGGGTGGGGGTGGGGGCGGTCTGCCCCAGGTTTACGCCCGAGGGGGTGCACAGCTGGCCACCCTCCAGTGTTCTCCCTAGGCTGGCAAACTGCGTCTCTTTAGCCACTTGAGTGCCACCGTCGCCATTGGGAACAGGCTGGTGCCAAGTTCTCCCTGATTTTCCCTGTGGGGCCGACCAACTCTCGCCATCCGCGTCAATTCTGACGTCGGAGAGGACGTTCTGGGCCAGCCAACCGCTGCCTGGCTGGCCCATAACGTCCTATCCGACGTTAGAATTGACGTCGAGTGGCGAGAGTTGGTCGGCCCCGCGGGAAAGAGAAGCAGGGCGAACTCGGCGCCGGCCTGTTCCCGATAGCGGCAGTGGCAGCCTATTCCCCAGTGGCGGTGTCAGCATTTTCCCAATGGTGGTGGCATAGGGGAGGGCAAGGAGAAAGAAAGAAAGGGGAGGACAGGGAGCCAGAAAAAAAAAAAAAAAGAAAAGGGGCTGGATGAAACAGAGAAAAATGGGGCACGGAGAGAAAGAGAAAGACAGACATACAGAATGAAAGGGGGTATGGAGAGAGAGAAAAAGAAAGAAGGGGGCAGGGTGAAACAAAGAAAAAGTTTGGGGAGGGAATGAGGTTTGGAGGAGAGGAAGCATACAGGAGGCTGAAAGAAGGGAAGAAATATTGGATGCACAGTCAGAAGAATAAAGTGCAACCAGAGACTGATGAAATTACCAAAGGTAGGAAAATGATTTTATTTTCAATTTAGTGATCAAAATGTGTATGTTTTGAGAATTTATATATGCTGTCTATATTTTGCACTATGGCCCCCTTTTACTAAACCGCAATAGCGTTTTTTAGCGCAGGGAGCCTATGTGCGTCGAGAGCAGCGAGGGGCATTCAGCGCAGCTCCCTGCGCTAAAAACCGCTATCGCGGTTTAGTAAAAAGGGAGGGGGAATATTTGTCTAATTTTGTATAGTTGTTACTGAGGTGACATTGCATAAAGTCATCTGCCTTGACCTATTTGAAAACCCGCGGAATATAAATGATAATTAACATTGTCTCTGCGTACAGCGTGCTTTGTGTTTTTAAAATTTTATTGTTGGTAGATCATTTTGACTTGGCCACAAAGGTAAGGGGGAGGGAGGGGAGCTGCTGAAAGAGTCTACCTTGACGTGGTTGCAGGCTTACAAATCTTTTGGTCAAAGAGTGCGGCAACAGAGAAAAGTATGTGTGTATTCGGCCCATGGAAGAAGGAGGGTCAGGGGGGGGGAAGGGGTGCGTGGGGGGCCCAATAGGATTGCTCAGTAAGGGGCCCAGAAATTTCTGATGGCGGCCCTGGGGTCAGTTGTCTAGGTACTTCAGGAATAGGTATGTTTTTAGGCGCTTCCTGTAATGGGGGAAGGCATGCTTCCGGAACCTTTAGAACTGTTACCATAAAGTTCTTAAAAAGTTCATGTGATGACATAAACTTAGCAATCGTAAAATTCAGAATCCTTAAATTCAAGTTCTTTTGTTGATTTTCTAAATTTTCAATCTTCCTCAAAAGCATCATTTTATCAGTCATTTGTTTAGTAACCATATTTGAGGTCTCAGTTGTTAATTTCTCTAATTTATTCAAATCCACCTGGTGCTGTTGAACAGAAGTCTCTAAATGGGTTAGCCTAGAGATTGAATTTGAAGCAATAGAAACAAAGTTTGTGCATACCAAATGTAGATTCTCAATCACCGTCCAGACTGAATCCAATGTTACAGCCTATGGTCTCACGAGCGGCTTGAGGGGGGAGATAACTGCCTGATTTTCTTTGGCTTCTTCCCCGGGGAATGATATCCGGGCTCCAACAGCCTCACCACCACTTGCTTCCACTAGCTCCAGACTTCCAAGGATGCAACGGCTCCAACCCAGGAGTCGGCGTTGTTGTAATCACTTCCGAATCTACATCGGCTGCAGAACATGCCTCGCTCGATATGCTCAGCGAGCCATCCTGCAAAGTCTGCACTGCTGATGTTTCTCTGGGCATTGGGAGGGTGTGCGGTCCTCGCGAGCTCAGCAAGAGTGACATCTCGCCATCCAAGCTGTGATTTTCCCCACTCACAGCTACGGAAGCGCCCGACATAGAAGGTTGGACTGTAAAAGTTGTAATTACAGTCTGTCGTGGCTTTGAAGAGCCAGAGGTAGGTGGAGGGAAAACCCTCTGTATTCCCCTTTTAGGCATAGAAACAAGTCCTACCAACAGTTTAATTCTGCAAAATTTGCCTGCAGCTTGAGGATGCTCCTCTCAGCAAACTGCTCAGGACACCATCTTGCCTTCTGAAAATGGGTTATTAAAAGTTCCATTACTGTGAGGAGCCTACATACTAAAGGTTTTCCCCCATTTTGAGTTCATGAGAAAATAAGTTTAGCACATCTTGTTCGACGTAGGATAAAAACAGAGCAAGTACAATATGGGCTCTCACCGTCTTATCTATGCACATTTTTAAATTACATTTTATCATCTGTGTTCTTTTTCATAAGAATGAACAGACAACTAAGACTTATCAACTGAAGTTATTTTCATATGAGTCTCCATATATCCTTCAAATTTATTTTGAAGCAAAAACTTTGTGGCTCTTAGAAAAGGAGAGAAATGAAGCAGGCAAAAACTTTTGTTTCCTATGTAGAAATATTTCCTCCAGATCTCAAACAAGTTCCATTTTTTTTCTGTTCTTGCAGGAAACAGTTCAAGACAGTAGAGGGCAGCAGTCCCCTTTTTCTTGACATTCCTAAAAGTTGCACTTCTGAACAAAGACAATCTATGGCTATGGATATACTTGTATATGAGAGTGTGTGTGTGTGTGTGTGTGTGTGTTGTATGAGCAGGGCCGGATTTAGATGAAAAGAGGCCCTAGGCTATTCCACTTATGAGGCCCTTTCACCTCCCATTTTTGTTTGTAAATTACATGAGAGATAATAAAATACATCATTACTGTGATATATATTAGAGAATGACACGGTGAAAAAATTGGTCCCCGTCACCGCCCCGTCCCCGTCTCACCATCCCCGTCACCGCCCCGTCCCCGTCTCACCAACCCCGTCACCGCCCCGTCCCCGTCTCACCATCCTCTTCACCGCCCCGTCACCGCCACTGCCACCCCATTCACCGCCCCGTCACCGCCACTGCAATCCCATTCACTTTTCTTTATTTACGTATAAAGGAAACATTCTTTAAAACTTTAAAACTTTAAAACTTAGTTAAATATTAGTTAATAACTATACAAAAACAAAACACGCAGAGAAAAAATTAATTAATAAAAATTCTCAAAACTGACACATTTTGATCACTAAATTTAAAATAGTTATTTTTCATACAGTTTTTCAATCACTAATCTTCCACCACCCCTGGGGCTAGCAATGCAAAAACAAACACGACATGTACTTTAAATGCTGCTACGGCTGCAAGTCTCCCCTCCCCCCAGCGATCACGGCAGGAGGGCACCCAACCCCTCCTGCTGGACCCCCCCCCCAACGAACCCTCCCACCCCGGAACCCCCTTAGTCTTACTTTTCAAGTTGGACCGGACAGCTCCTCGCTCGTCTGGCCAGCAGGCCTGCCTCCGTCCAAATGAGGCGGGCCCGCCCCTCCCCTCCCCTCCCCTCCCCTGCCTCCCAATGGCCTCCCCTAAGATCGCCAGCAGGAGGGTACCCAACCCCTCCTGCTGGACCCCCCCCAACGAACCCTCCCACCCCGGAATCCCCTTAGTCTTACTTTCAAAGTTGGACCGGACAGCTCCTCGCTCGTCTGGCCAGCAGGCCTGCCTCCGTCCAAATGAGGCGGGCCCGCCCCTACCCTGCCCAACCCACAGGATCCTAGGGCCTGATTGGTCTAGGCACCTAAAGCCACTCCCGCTATAGGAGGGGGCCTTAGGTGCTTGGGCCAATCAGGCCCTAGGATCCTGTGGGTTAGGCAGGGGAGGGGAGGGGCGGGCCCGCCTCATTTGGACGGAGGCAGGCCTGCTGGCCAGACGAGCGAGGAGCTGTCCGGTCCAACTTGAAAAGTAAGACTAAGGGGGTTCCGGGGGGGGAGGGTTCGTTGGGGGGGGGTCCAGCAGGAGGGGTTGGGTACCCTCCTGCCGGCGATCTTAGGGGAGGCCATTGGGAGGCAGGGGAGGGGAGGGGAGGGGCGGGCCCGCCTCATTTGGACGGAGGCAGGCCTGCTGGCCAGACGAGCGAGGAGCTGTCCGGTCCAACTTGAAAAGTAAGACTAAGGGGGTTCCGGGGTGGGAGGGTTCGTTGGGGGGGGGTCCAGCAGGAGGGGTTGGGTACCCTCCTGCCGGCGATCTTAGGGGAGGCCATTGGGAGGACCGGCAGGAGGGGTTGGGTACCCTTCTGCTGCGATTGGCAGGAAGGGTTGAAATGACAAATGAGGAGCACGGTGAAATAGCGGTTCCTAGAAGGGGGTACATTGGCCCGCGGGGACAAACCTGTTCACCGTTTCCGCGGTCGGTGAATGGCCTTGTCCCCGTCACCGCAGCGACTGCTAGTTTTCTTCCCCGTTTTCGGCGGTGACCCGCGGCTTAAATGCGGTGGCCGCGGGTAAACCGTCACCGTGTCATTCTCTAATATATATCAGTATGTTAAATGAAACATGTTATTGGTACTAACCTTTATAAAAAATGTGACACGGATCTTGAGGCCTTAGGCTGAAGCCTAGTTAGCCTATAGGAAAATCCAGCCCTGTGTATGAGCATCAAGAAACAATGGTGTGTGTGTTGTAAGAGGCATTTTGTTCAACAGCTCACTCTTTACCACATCAACAAGAATACGCCTGAGCAATATCTAAATCCTATTAAGGGCCTATCTAAAATTCCAAAGACTACTGATCATTGGCGACATTAACCTTCACCTAGAGGACAACACCAACAAGGACACAACTGATTTCAAAGACTTCCTTATTTCTTTAGGCTTCACCGCCCCACCACCCACCCCTACCCACGAAAAGGGGCACTCCATCGACATCATCAGCTTTCTTGACCTGACTGAGCACAAAACCTCCACTGTTGAGACCCGTTGGGAATCTGTTCCCTGGTCTGATCACCTCCTAGGCCATTTTTGCCTCCCTGTCTTCATGTCAGTCCTTGGTACCCCTACCCGAGCCTCAAACTCCATCACCTACCGCAAAAAAATCACTAGTGAACTTTTCTGGTCCCAGTTCCTCAACAAATTCCCTCCTCTTCCCACTCTCATGGACCCAGACGCATTCTGGCACAACTGGGTGACTCTTTCGGAAACCACGTACCGTGCTCTTGCCCCGCTAGCCACTAAATCCATCTCCTACTCTCACAAGGCCCCCTGGTATCTCCCATACCACAGGGAACTAAAACAGAAATGCCGAGCCCTCGAGCGAAGATGGAAAAAATCGAAATCCCCTTCAGATAGGCAATCCTGGAGAGAAAACATCAAATCCTACAACTCCATACTAAAAAAAGCTAGGAAGATCTTCTATGGAGATAAAATCTCCAGATCAAAAAACCAAAACAGTACACTCTTCCACATCTGGCGAAACCTAACTTCTAAAAATGACTCCTCCCCCTCCCCCACCCTCCCATCTCCAAATGACTTAGCTAATTTTTTCAACAAGAAGATCTCTACCATAAAGAGTTCGTTCCCCCCAGCTATCTCTTACAACTCTCTTCCTCTGAAAGACTCCGACCCTATCCCTGCTGACAGATCATGGACTACTTTCGAACCTGTATCCGAGCCCCAGATCTCTAAACTCTGCCTGAAACTTAAATCCTGCAAGTGCATCCTAGACCCTTTCCCATCCTACCTCTACGAAAACATCCCAGCACAGGCCATCTCTTCCCTTACAAACCTTATAAACAAAGCTTTACTATCGGGCCTGTTCTCCTCAGAAATGGGCCACATTGCCTTGTCCCCTCTTCTGAAAAAAGCCGATCTTGACCCTTCCTTACCATCGAACTACCGCCCCATAGCCAACATCCCTCTTTTAACAAAACTTCTGGAGACCATAGTCGCTACCCAGTTCTCCGCTTACCTAGAGAAATTCTCCATCCTCCAACACTACCAATTCGGATTTAGGCCCAACTTCAGCACCGAGTCCCTCCTAGTTTCCCTAATCTCAAAGGTGCAACAACTACACGCCCGAAACAAATTTGCTGTTCTCCTACAGTTCGATCTCTCCGCAGCTTTTGACGTCGTGCACCACGACATACTAATCTACCAACTTTCCGAGATAGGAATAGACTCCTTTGTCCTAAAATGGTTCTCAAACTTCCTTCGCGCACGCTCCTACACTGTCAACGCAAACGGCTCCAAATCCACCTCGTGGACACCATCCTGCGGGGTCCCACAGGGCTCTCCCCTATCCCCTATCCTCTTCAACATGTATATGACCTCCCTGAAGCTTCTCAAACTATCCCCCCTTGAAACAATTTACACATATGCAGACGATATCCTTATCCTCCTCGAAACAGACCAGGACCTTACAAACCTCCAAGAGAACATCACCTCATGCATAATGAGACTTCATGCCTGGTCCCTCTCTGTTCAGATGAAATTAAATGAATCAAAGACAAAACTACTCTGGCTCGGCCCAAAGTTAGCACACCTGCCCACCCTCTTCACTCTACCCACAGGTCCCGCTCTTCGCCTTGAATTCTCAAGCAAGGTCCTCGGCATCATTATCGATTCCTCCCTCTCCCTAAACGATCACCTGAACTCCTTGGCAAAATCATGTTTTTTCAGCCTCCACATGCTTAGGAAAGTTAGATCCTATTTCCACCAAAAACACTTTACCGTCCTGGTACAATCCATCATCTTATCCAAACTCGATTACTGTAATGCCATTTACCTGTGCCTAACAAAAAAAAGTCTTCACAGACTCCAGCTCATCCAGAATACTGCGGCCAAATTGATTTTTGCTAAACGCAAATTTGATCATGTCTCCCCCTTACTTACCAAGCTCCACTGGCTCCCTGTACTTTCCAGAATTCACTTCAAATGCTCCTGTCTAGCTTTCAAGATAATTCATGGCATCCTTCCGCCACTAATCCCTCTATCCTTCCTCGCCCAAACGCCTGCTACCACCAGATCCGCCCACAGACATAAACTATCCTTCCCCTCTCTACGTGGCATCCCCCATGCAGGCAAACTGGGAAGATCCCTCCTCTCCAAAATCACGGGCCTTTGGAACGATCTCACTATCCCGCTGCGAAACCTGGGCTCCCTCCAGCTGTTCCGGAAACAACTGAAAACCTGGCTTTTCTCTAATATATAACATCTCCTTCCTACTTCCCCCTTTTCATATGCCCTTGTAAACTCTCTCTCCCCTCTTCTTGTATTTTTAAGCTTTGTAAACCGTGTCGAGCTCCGCTTGCGTGGAGATGATGCGGTATATAAACTTAAGGCTTAGATTAGATTAGATTAGATAAACTGCAGCAGGTTCTTCAGAATACCAGCAGAGTAATGTAACTCCCGCTGGCTGGACTCCTCATTGATCCCCTTGTTATAGTCTATTCATTTCCAATCACGCTAATTCTTCTTTGTTTAACTTTATTTCACTTTTGTTCAAGTATTTCAATAGTTATTAAATATAATTGTAATTCAAAAAATGTACTTAGCTTTGCAACAACACCTCTCCAACGAATATCTGTTTCAATATCTTTCATCAAGACGAGGTGAGTTCAAACTAGAATGTGCTGTCAAGCAAACACAAAAGAACAAAAATGACTAACGTTTGATAATGGCCGCGGCATCTCATGATTTAAAAGGAAACTCCTTCCATGCACGGAAGGAGTTTCCTTTTAGTGTAAAGCAATTTTTTATTGAAGCAAAAAGAACACTGCAAAAATCATGAGATGCCGCGGCCATTTTCAAACGCTCTCGATAAACTTTGCAGCAATTGAATGACAGGGTAGCGCCAGATGGTGAGCCTTGTTTTATATAATATATGGTTTGCAAGTCTTATTTATATTATATATATATACACACATTTTTTTTTGAAACGTCAGTCATTTTTGTTTTTTGTTCTTTTGCATTTGCTTGGCAGGACATTCTAGTTTGAACTCACCTCGTCTTGATGAAAGATATTGAAACGGATATTCGTTGGAAAGGTGTTGCAAAGCTAAGTACATTTTCTGAATTACAATTATATTTAATAACTATCAAAATACTTGAACAAAAGTGAAATAAAGAAGAATTAGAATGATTGGAAATGAATAGAATATAACAACGGGATCAATGAGGAGTCCAGCCAGCGGGAGTTACATTAGTCTGCTGGTATTCTGAAGATCCTGCTGCAGTTTATTATATTTCTGTGTTGTATGAGGAGCATCAAGAATCAATGGGACAACCTGGGACACAGAAGGGATTTTTAGCTGTTGCTACTTTCTGCTAAAAGCATAGACATTTTCAAATGTGAGATTTGAAAAGAAGGATTCTTTACAAGTTATATAACCAAAAGGACTAAGAAGTGTTGATAGCTCAGCTACATCATCTTTGAATAAGTCTTCTGTCAGTCAAACATTAGGAATTTATTTATTCAATTCTCAGAACAGTTTACATGAATTTATTCAGGTACTTGAGCATTTTTTCCTATCTGTCCCTGCAGGCACACAATCTATCTAATGTTCCTGGGGCAACGGGGGGACTAAGTGACTTGCCCAGGGTCACAAGGAGCAGGGTGATAAGGTTGTAGTTTTAACCACTGCGCCATACTCTCATCATCAATACAAAGGTTGGTCACTATGATATGTCAGTTCTTTTTCATCCAGTTCTCCAGATCTTAGTCATTTTTAATATCTCCAATACTACAAAGAATCCCATTTCCCCATAACCAGCACTGCCATTAGCATTCTACTCTACAAATTGTACAGACAAAGCTGTAGAAACCTGGATCCAGGCACAGGGGAGAAGAGGATTGGAAAGAGACAAAAAAAAAAAAAAAAGATTTGGAGCAAAAGGGTGGGGGAGGGAGACAAACTGAAGGAAGAGAAAAAGAAAGCAGAAACAAAGAGGAGGTGGGAGAGGGAGCAGATGTTGGAGAGAGGAGGGGAGAAGAACTAGACTAAAAGTGACGGGAGAAAAGGACAGCCCCTGGACTTGGTCAGTGAGGTAAGCATAGGGGGGGGAGAGAGAGAGACCTAGATCAAAGGGGAGCATATAGAGATGAGACAGATGCTGGATTAGGGGGGTGAAGAGAGAGACTGGAAAGAGGAGGAGAGACCATGGACCAAGGTCATAAGAACACAATAGCCATTCTGGGTCAGACCAATGATCCATCTAGTCAATCCAGGTCAAGTACCTGACAGAAACCCAAATAGTAACAACATTTCATGCATCCCAGGGCAAGCAGTAGCTTTCCCCATGTCTATCTCAATAGCAAACTATGAACCTTTCCTCCAGGAACTTATCCAAATTTATTTTTAACCCAAATACACTAACAGCTGTGTACCATGTTCTCTGGCAGTTAGTTCCAGAGCTTAACTAGTCTTTGAGTGACAAATAGTTCCTCCTATTTGTTGTAAAGGTATTTCCATATAATTTCATTGAGTGTCCCCTAGTCTTCGTACTTTCTGAAAGAGTGAAAAATCAATTCACTTTTACTTGCTCTACACCACTCAGAATTTTGTAGACTTCAATTAAATCCCCCCTCAGCTATTTCTTTTCCAAGCTGAAAAGCCCTAACCTTTTTAGTCGTTCCTCATACGAGAGGAGTTCCATTCTTCTTTGAACCTTTTCTTTTTTGTAATTCATTTTTATTTATTTATTTAAAAATGTATATACCTCATAAAAACTACACGCGGTTTACAAAATTACATGCATACATATTAAAAATACTACAACGTGTTTTGACAGAACAAATACAATAAAACATTAACTAACAGTATCATTATTAAAACCTTTTTTCAAATTCATCCAACAAGATGGAAAGACAAAATCCCATAAAAACATTTACAGGATGGTAAGGCTTCAGCAGCAAATAGCATTAGCACATGAAGGCATTAACAAATAATTGTGTTTTTCTTAAAATTCAGTCTTCCATCACAAAATCGCAGAATATCAGGCAGTGCATTCCAAAGCTTGACACCTGCTATAGACAGCATTTTTGCTCCAATTTTAACATGAGAGACTAATATCTTACCCTCCAAATTCAACTTCATACCATTTTCAGATCTCAAACATTTTTTGGGTTGATAGATTTCAAAAAACTCCTTTAGTGCCCTTGGGGAAACGTGATATAAGATTTGCTGTATGATTGAAAGAATCTTAAACTATACTCTCTGCTGCATAGGTAACCAATGCAATTGCTTCAACACTGGGGTTATATGAGTCATTCTTGAAACCTCAGTAATCAATCTTGCGGCAGAGTTAATTAACATCTGCAGTGCCCTCATCTTCACTTTAGTAACTCCCAAATAAAGAGAATTGCAATAATCCATTCTACTTAGTATTACTGCTTGCACTACACTACGGAAATCATATGCTGGTAGCATAGGTTTTAATCTATATAACAATAGCAATTGCATATATCCTATCCGAATCGTTTTCAATATTTGTTTTTCCATAGTCAAACAACTAACCAAACATACGCCCAATACCGTCATCTCTTTTTACCTAACAATTTCTACCCATCACATCGACACTTTCTAATTCAAAGTTATCCCTTTGACTTTTAACCACCATCACCTCTGTTTTATTAACATTTAATTTAAGATCATGTTCATCCATCCACCTCACAATCATTTCCATATATCGTTGCAAACATTGCTCAGTGGAAAAAATAAATAAATAAAAATCATCGCTGTATATTCAATATTGCACTCCTATCTCCTCAAACCTTGCCCCCAAAGTAGACATATAAATATTAAACAGGATTACAGGCACTCCCCTTTTAACCTCCACAATTCTGGAGACAGATTGCACACTCCTTACTCGCAAAGCTCTATCTTTTAGATATGATGCAAACCAATGTAAGACCGCCCCCGCTAAACCTAAATGCTTCAATTTCACCAGCAACTTATCCAAATTTACTGTGTCGAATGCACCTGATACATCAAGTGATATCATAAGATATTTCTTCTGTTTATCAATTCCCTCTCGTAAAACCTCCATCACTAAGAGCAGCAACAATTCTACACTATGTGCCTGACGGAACCCGAATTAAGATGCATCAAGGTAATTATTTTGTAATATGTATTCATTCAGTAGGTTTAACACTACTTTCTCAATCACTTTACCCAAAAACGGTACGACAGAAATAGGGTGAAAATTTTTCAAGTTCTCAACATCCAATCATTATTATTATTATGAAAACAGTATGCAGAATACAAAGAACGGTGGTACAATCATGAATCAAAAAGGATTCCCAAGGGCATCACATACAAACAAAGTGATCTAAAGGAACAGGAATTCTAGCACAATATTAGTGGTACAATAATGAGGCAAAATGATAGAGCACAAAGATAAGATGCAAGCCCATCAGGTGAATACAGACAGATTATCCTAAATACAAACATCTCATAAAAGAGAATAAGAGCTAACCTCTTAAGAAGAAACCCACAAAACTCCCATTCCCTTCCCTCTCCCCATACCACCCAACCATACCCCTAGGCTCCAGAGGTTAAAAACATATAGTGTACTTCTTCCACAACAAACAATAAGCTTTGCGGGCATCTTTCTCACTGTGCTGGAATCTAGTCTGCTCCCACTGAGCCATTTGCAACATAAACAGTTGCAGAGGATGCAGGTTCTCCCCAACCAATATTGCAAAATGGCTTCCTTAGCCAGGATAATTGCAAAGTGAATAAAGTGTTTTTGATAGACTCCCACCCCCTGACTAGAGACGTCACCATCTAGACCAGGGGTGGGCAACTCCGGTCCTCGAGGGTCAGAATCCAATCGGGTTTTCAGGATTTCCCCAATGAATATGCATTGAAAGCAATGCACGCAAATAGATCTCATGCATATTCATTGAGGAAATCCTGAAAACCCGAATGGATTACAGCCCTCGAGAACCGGAGTTGCCCATGTCTGATCTAGACCCAACAATAGCACCTTATAGGACCATTCAAGGGAAAACCCCAACACTCTTTCCAAATCAGTGAGGACTCCCTGCCAGTAAGCATAGAGGACACTCCACAAAGTGATGCACCAAGGTACCAGTACTTCACACAGGTGTCATCATCCTAAGGGCTCATCTACTTTCCCTTGCTCCTAGTGATGTAAGCTTTATGAAGTACCTTGAGCTGAGAGCTCCTCCCTGGAAACCTCTTCCCCAACCAGCTGAGTCCAAGAGGAGGCCAGCTGATCCAGGAACTGGTCTTGACAGTGTTCCTTACCCAGAGCATACCAAAGTGCCAACTTATTATGTGCAGCGGGCATATTCATAAAGAGACTATCTAACAAGGTAAAATGAGTAGGGCTGCCAGAAGTACTCCTGAGAGAGGTGTAATAATGTCTAAGTTGCAGGTATTGAAAAACAGCAATGGGGAAGAGTCCACTTCTGCTGGGCTTGATGGAAAGAGACAATAAGTTACAGTGTTATAAAGCTGCCCAATGTATCTGCATCCCCCCTCCACACATCCAGAAAAAGCTGTGTCACTCTGTCCTGCTGGAAAATCAGGATTATACTGCACCTCCAAAAATGGGGATGGACCCACCATTCCTCCCACCCTGGATCTCCACCAGTCCCAAGTCAATTACAAGGGTCACAGCGGGTCTTTGGAATGTAGCATATTGAAGACTGAGTGGGGGCAGGCATAGTCAGACTAAAATAGATCCAGAGTATATTGAAAGGACCCCGCAGGCATCCACTATAAAATTGCTGCTACATTGCAAGTGTAGGTCAGGCAAATTAACCCTTCCCTGTATCTGATCTCTCGTAAGCTTGGCATAGCTTATACGAAACAAGGCCTCCAACCATCTAGCGACCCAAAGCGGCACCATCTGCAGTGGATATAACAATTTGGGAAGCAAAATCATTTTGACCATCACCACCCTCCCCAGCAAAGATAAAGGAAGCTCCTTCTATTACACAGATATTTTAAATTATTTAACTTGTTCTGCATGTTCTTTTTATATATGATTGAAGGATCTATACATAAATAAATATTCAGATATTTGATAGTGCCTGTGGACCATGAGAGAGGAAAAGAGGGATCCTGTCTAGAAAGACAGGGAGAAGAAACTGCCAACGACTCCGATTTATCAAATTTAATTTTAAGCCCAGCAAAAGACCTGAAATGAGTGATGGTGGCATCTAAATGGGAAATCGCCTGAGCTGCATTTTCCAGGAAAATTAACATATCATCCATGAAAAGATTAATCTTATATTTCTTGGACCCTGCACAGATGCCTGCATTATCCATAGATTGTCTGATTTTTTTAGGCTAAGGGCTCCAAGGAAAGCACAAAATGCATAGGTGACAAGGGGCAACCCTGCTGGAAAACCGGGGCAAGATTCCCATTAATAAGAATTTGAGCAGTGGGACCACTGTAAAGTGCTCTCACTCCCACTAGAAACCCCCCTCCCTTCATAATATCAAATTGTGGCTGGATCCAGAAGAGATAGTCCCAAAGTATTTTATCGAATGCTTTTTCAGTATCCAAGCTAGATACAATGGCATCCCCTAGTTGATTACTCCTAGTCAATAAGACAGAGAGCGCCCAAAGAATATTGGTAGAGGCATAGCTCCCAGGAACAAATCCAATCTGAACAGGGTGGATAAGAAGAGGTAACAGCTGCCCTAAATGCTTGGCCATGATAGATGCAAACATTTTATTGTCCTGATTAAGTAAGGAGATGGACCTATAAGATCCTAAATGTTCCTTATCTCTCCCCAGTTTGGGCAACACCACAATGCGTGCAGGTGACAGCCTGCCACAAGCTGTCCCAGACTCAGAGATCCCAACAAATAGCCTGAAAGGGATGAATAACTTTGGCACCCATAATTTTTTAAAATTCAGAACCCAAGCCATTTGGACCAGGAGCTTTGGCAAGCTTGAGATGTTGATTCACTTGTATTATTTCCTCTCCAGAGACTGGGGCATTAAGGAATTCTCTTTGATCGTGGGTAAGACATGGAAGCCAAAGATCCCTAAAAAAGGCATCTCTTTGCTCCACATCACAGTCACCTCTATCATAGAAAAACCTATAAAAACTCACAAAGGCAGCCTGAATGTCACTCTCTGAGGTAACTTTGTGTCCCACTGGGTTATGGATGTGTGTTATGACTTGTTTCACTTCTCTTTGTCTAACCAAACTCGCTTGCAACCTGCCCGCCTTGTTCTCTTATCTGTGAAGGTTATACTTATAGACTTGGATATCCCAGGCTGCACGCTTGGTTAGCAGGGCAATTAATCTGCTTCTGAATTTCCACATATTCTTCCCTAGCTGCATCAGAGCTCCTCAACTGTTGATGTCCCCGAAAAGTATGCACCCACTGACTAAGGATCAGAAGCTCATGATCACTCTTCTTTCTAACTCGGGTGCTATATGCCAAGATTTTACCCCTCATAACAGCTTTCCCTGCCTCCCAATTTGCAGTGGGTGAAACTTTCCCAGGAGGGTTATCCAGAAGATAAAAATCCCATTGCTGCTGCAAAAAGGCCTTAAACTGAAGATCTAAATAGAGGGTGGAATTCATCCTCCATGCAACCACGTTGGCTCCCCTGAACACGCCCAAATTCACCCAGACTAAACAATGGTCCATCCACAATCCCTGCTGCCCAGTGTGCTAGAAAAAAGAGATTGGGCAAGCAACAAGTAATCTTTTTTTTTTTTTTTAATTCTTTATTGGTTTTTAATCGAAAACAGTGCCATATAAATAAAAGAACAAAAGATATTCCTAATCTAAGCGGGCATGGACTTTATGCACAACTGAGTAAAATGTGAAATCATATTCATCAGGGCGGAGAGTGCACCAAGAATCCAGCAGGCCCAAGTTATCTACAAGAATATTAATTCCTTTGCCTTCCACTCCATTTGGCCAATGTTTTGGTGGATTACAATCTATGGAGGGATCAACTATGATATTGCAATCTCCCCCCACTAAAAGTTGATATTCCCCAAAGGGAGCCAGGACAGATAGGAAATGTGAGAAGAATTTATGGGAGTAAATGTTTGGTACATAAACTCAGCAAATGATATATTTGGCCCTAATGAGTTCACCCACCCAGACCACAAATTTGCCTTCCGGATCTTGAATCAATTTAGGCAGCCCTTATTGGACAAATTTAAATCAAAATTAAAAACGTTCCTCTTTAAGGATGCCTACTATCCTATCCTTGAAATTCAATCCTATAAGTAAAATAAACTCTCCATGCAAGCCCTAATGATAAACGCTTCTCCAGAAGTGAACTCCTCTCTTCCATGCTCCCCTCCCTCTTCTTTTCCTTCCCTCTTTTTTTTATTTTTGACGTTGATGTATATTTTGCCTTCCCCCTCCTCCTCCTCCTCCCTTCTGTTTCATGTCCCCCTTCTCAAATCTTTTTTCTTTTCATTGCTATTATTTGCTTTTATTAATTTTTTTCTCTCTTAAACTTATTTTACTATTGTAAACCATTTAGGTATTTTCTTGATAAACTTAACATCCTCTTGTCTAGAAACTCACTCTTCCACATATTGGATGCGAGTTGCCTGCGCCGTTATGCTCTCTCTCAGATCATCCATGGCTACGTGCAGCTTGGATAACTTATCATCAAGGATGTCTGCCAACTTTTTTGTAATCTCTTTGATGGCGGAATCCTATAGTTGAATCATATGGAGCTGTGATCCTACAAAAGCAGAGTCATGATCTGACACCATTTTTGACGGTGAAGCACAGCCTCAGATTTTTGCAGGCCGCAGGGTCTTTGCAGGCATACCACCTCCTGCATAATGATCCTGCAACAAATATTGCTCAGTGTCTGGTAGCGGCAACTGCCAGCAATCTGCCCCCACAAATAAGAACACAAAAAGTTTTATGGATGGTGATATATTTGCCGATATGCAGCAAACGGTGGGGAGAGAAAGCACTAGGCATGGTTCAGGTCACTGCTATCATGTGACCCCTTAACCTTTTCTAATTTTGCTATATCGTTTATGACATACGGTGATCAAAACTGAATGCAGTACTTAAGGTGAGGTTGCACCACGGTGTGATAGAGAGGCATTATTATATTTTTGGTTTCTAATAATTTATAGCATCCTGTTTGCTTTTTTTGGGCTGTCTTCCTTATAATTGCTTTGCATCTAACTTGCCAGTGCTTATGTCTCTTCCTGTTGTCTTTTTGGATTCTGTTTCCATTTTATGAAACATGTTCTTCTGATTATAATAACCCCTTTAGCTCACTTTTTAATCACAATGCCGTTTGGCCTTCTTTCCACTTTTTTTTAAAAGGAATATATCTGGTCTGGTCTTCCTAAGATAGTATTTATAAACCATGTCTATTCCTAATTTAAACTCCTAACCTTTGTAGCTGCTCCTTTTAGCTCTTTTTTTTCTTTTCTTCATTTTGCTCTTTCAAAAGTTAAATGATGCCACAGTGTCTTCACTCATGTTAATTTTGATCATGGTCGATCATTATTGCTTAGCAGATCCAACACCGTCACCACTCACAAAGACCTGCATTCCAGGACTAGATATAAAAACAGCTCCCCCTCTTGTTGATTCCTGAACCAGCTGCTCCATGAGACATTTATTTCACCTAGGAGCTTTACCTTCCTAGCATTTTCTGATGTGACATTTATCAAGTCATTGAGATAATTGAAATCACCCAGAAGAGAGGGATAGAGGTAGAAAGTCAGGCAGTGTGGGGCCAGAATAGCTGCAAAAGCAAGAGATAAACAATAGCTGTCATATTTGTCAAAAACCTAAAGGAAAAGAAAAAATATAGGCAAAAAGGGATGTATTATCCAACCATGACCCAGAGAGGAAAAGAAACTTAAGTGCTAAAAAACTGACAGCTTCTCATTTGGAACTGCAGTAATCCTGGGATATCAGGCATGTACAAGCGGGGTGCTGAAAAGTTCTCAGCTCAATCAACTTCCTAAATTCTGAGCGTTATTTTCCCACTGTAGCTGAAAATAGTGTTATTTTATTTTGCAAAGTGCCAATTTGCAAAATTGTAATGCTATGTTTTGACATTATTTCAGATCATTGATTGAATCATGTCAACAAAAAGTATGAAATTTTCAAGTGTGGAACTCTAAGCCATCATGAAGTTCCTATTCCTGCAGAAGAAAACTCCAAAGGAAATCAATGAATATACGATGTAAACATTGAGTGAAAAATGCCCATCACACTCCATAGTGAAGAAGTGGTGTGCAAATTTTCAGCGTGGACATTTTGAAACCAAAGATGCAGCAAGGTCTGGGAGGCCTAAAATAGTGTCAGCTCCTGAAACTGTAGACCATGTACATGACCTGATTTTGACAGATCGGCGAATATCAGCTAAAACAATTGCTGAAGCACTACAGATATCCATGGAATGTGATGGGTGTATAATCCATGAGCAGCTGGGTATTGTGGCGTTGCCGGTGCCGGGTTAACTTAGGCCACCGTTCAACACTCAGCCGAGACCGACTTCTACGCGCCTCCAGAAGAAGTTGGAGGTCCTGCTGGCTTATATTAAGAAACAAAAACAATTGGTCAGGATCAATAAAGTTATTTCAGTCAGTGGTGTCTCCCTTTATTGACTAGGAAACACTTTATCCCTGGTGGGACTTTTCCCTTTAAAGAAACATGAATGAAAAAGGCAAAAAATAAAACCTGGGCTTTAAAATACAGCCCTCACCTTCTGGTCAGGTACAAAACAAGTAAGTCCCACAAACCATCCACAGTAGTTCAGTCCTATCAAGACCAATGTCTGGGCTACCAAAAAAAACCAAAGTCCCAATAATTGTCCAGGTTTGTAAGAGTCTTTCTCAAGGTTGTCTCAATCTCTGCGAGCAATGCTGCAGTGGCCTGGTTTGCAACCGGCCGGCCTCACCAGTTAGGCACGCTGGTGGGGAAAGGGAGTAGCCGAATCCACCTCAAATCAGCTTTAATCAGCTTGCCAAACTTGGCCCCACAATCCCAACCCTAGGATGAATGGTGGATTCTCCCAACTACTAGTCCTTTATACGATCAGCAAAAATAAGTCTCCAACCACCCGCAAAAAGGTAAGACTTAAAAACTTGCCCCACAACATATACTTGGCTTTAAAGTCCAAACACAAAAAACCAGCACCCTCGTAGCTGTGAGCTCAGCACAGCTCACTTAGCTTCACTGTGTTGCCTGTAGCAATTCACAGCCAAAAATCACCACAGTTTAAAACACACAAGGAAAAAATAAAGTTAATGCACTTAACTTTCATCCATTAATGTGTCTTCCAACTCCATGGCAGTATCCAGAAACTCCATGGGTTCAGGGTTGGCTGTTTGGCTGGCCTCAGGGACAGGAGCTGCCTCAGACATCTCAATGTCCTGGCTTTGGGCAGCTTCAGGAGTACGGTCCTGAGATCCTCCTTCCTGGGCTGACCCAGGGTAGACTGCCTTAGACTTCCTCAGTGCAGCCTCTAAAGCGTGCAGCTGACCACGCCCTAACCTGCAAGGGGGTAGTGCGGTTTGTTGCCTACACTGAGTTTTCCTTGGGGCTTTAATCAGTGCTTGCAGCTGTGCACTACCTGTCCTAGGAGTTTGTCTCCTAGGCTGTTCTTTTATGTGATGCCCCTCCTGCTGCTCTGGGCTGCTCTGCTCTGGGCTGTTCTCACCTTCTTCCTGCCCTCCCCAGGGCTCAATAACCTGGTGTCTCAATTGAACCTCTGCTCAGTGGCGTACCTAGGGGGGGGGGGGGGGGGGGGCGGGCCGCCCCGGGTACCAGCCCTAAGGGGGTGTTCCCGGCCTTGCCGTTCAGTCCCCCGCCACCCCCGAAGGACCGCTCGCCCCCCTGGCCTCCCCGCACCACCTATGAACAGCCGCAGCAGGATCGCGAAGTCAGCGTCAGCATCCCTGCGCTGCTTCCTACGACGCGATCCCGCCCCTCCTCTGACGTCAGAGGAGGGGCGGGACCGTGGCGCAGGAAGCAGCAGGGATCGCTGATGCTGACTTCGCGATCCTGCTGCGGCTGTTCATAGGTGGTGCGGGGAGGCCATGGGGGCGAGCGGTCCTTCGGGGGTGGCGGGGGACTGAACGGCAAGGCCGGGAACACCCCCTTAGGGCTGGTACCCGACGCTGACTTCGCGATCCTGCTGCGGCTGTTCATAGGTGGTGCGGGGAGGCCAGGGGGGCGAGCGGTCCTTCGGGGTGGGGCGGGGCATCAGGCCTGCAGGGGGGGGCGGGCGGGCAGGCAAGCAGGCTTTCAAGGGGGAGGGGGTGACAGGCAGGCAGGCAGGCCTTCAAGGGGGGACAGGCCTTCGGGGGGGGGTGCAGACATTCAAGGGGTGCAGGCCTTCAAGGGGGGCACGCAGGCCTTCAGGGGGGTGCAGACCCTCGGGGGGGGGGGTGTAGGCCTTTGGGGGGGTGCAGACCTTCAAGGGGGTGCAGGCCTTCAAGGGGGGAAAGGCAGGCAGGCCTTCAAGGGGGGGACAGGCCTACAAGGGGGGGGGACAGGCCTACAAGGGGGGGGACAGGCCTTCAAGGGGGGGTGCAGGCCTTCAAGGGGGGGTGCAGGCCTTCAAGGGGGGTGCAGGCCTTCAAGGGGGGGAAAGGCAGGCAGGCAGGCCTTAAAGGGGGGACAGGCCTACAAGGGGGTGGGACAGGCCTTCAAGGGGGGGACAGGCCTTCGGGGGGTTGCAGACCTTCAAGGGGGGAAAGGCAGGCAGGCCTTCAAGGGGGGGACAGGCCTACAAGGGGGGGGGGACAGGCCTACAAGGGGGGGGACAGGCCTACAAGGGGGGGGACAGGCCTTCAAGGGGGGGGACAGGCCTTCAAGGGGGGGGACAGGCCTTCAAGGGGGAGACAGGCCTTCAAGGGGGGGAAAGGCAGGCAGGCAGGCCTTAAAGGGGGGACAGGCCTACAAGGGGGTGGGACAGGCCTTCAAGGGGGGGACAGGCCTACAAGGGGGGGGGGACAGGCCTACAAGGGGGGGGACAGGCCTACAAGGGGGGGGGACAGGCCTTCAAGGGGGGGGACAGGCCTTCAAGGGGGGTGCAGGCCTTCAAGGGGGGGAAAGGCAGGCAGGCAGGCCTTAAAGGGGGGACAGGCCTACAAGGGGGTGGGACAGGCCTTCAAGGGGGGGACAGGCCTTCGGGGGGGTGCAGACCTTCAAGGGAGTGCAGGCCTTCGGGGGGGGGGGTGCAGTCCTTCAGGGGTGGGGTTTAGGCCTTCAGAGGGGGACAGACCTTCGGGTGGGAGGTAAAGTCCTTCGGGGGGTGCAGGTCTTCAGGGGTGGGGTGTAGCCCTTCGGAGGGGGGACAGACCTTCGGGGGAGGGGGGTCCTGGTGTAAAAGTACACAGAGGGAGAGAGGGAAGGGGGGGTTCAAAGATACATGCATATGCCAGACTTTGGGGGTTAGAAATAATGGGTCTAAAAACAGAGGAGTGGGAGAGAGATGGTGCATAATGGGATTTAGGGAGGGAAGGAACAGAAAGGGAGAGAACTTGGAAACAGGGGATGGTGTGGAGGGGGGATAGAGATACTGGATAGGAGGATAGTTGGGAACAGAAAGGGAGAGATGGTGGATCCTGGGGTGGTGGGGAGTTGAGAAAAGGTGAATCTGTGGATGGAGACAAAAAAAAGGAAAGATGCCAGATCTCCGGGAGAGGGAAGGGAAACGGAAGGGGAGAACAGAGATGGCAGACGGATGGTTAGCACGGAGAAAGGAGACCCTGGCAAGCAAGACAACAAGAGCCTGGGACCAACAAGATTTGAATATTGATCAGAGAACAAAAGGTAGAAAAAATAATTTTATTTTCTGTTTTGTGATTACAATATGTTAGATTTGAAAAGTGTACATGAGACAGCTTGAAATGGGAACTTTTCTATTTTTGTGAATGGCAAGGCTGAGTTCAGTTAAAATATATGCTTTATAAGAAAATATAATAATGTGTTTTATAAAGTTTATAAGCATTGCTGGCATACTCGGTGAGGTGTTCCTAGTGTTGGTGGTGGTGGTAGCATGTCAGTGTGTTGAGAGGAAGAGGTAGTCTGGGAAATTCTGCTGAGCAAACTCTGGGCCCATTTCCACCCCCAGTTAGTCCACTCCACTCAACTGGTTCACACACTGAGTGGGTCTTTGGGTGTTATTTCTGGGTAGTTGTTTTAGAATCTCTTCCAGTGGTTTGTCAGTATCTCCTTCTGGTCCAAGGAAGGAAACTTTGTCAACCTTAGCATTGACCTTCAGAATATGTTTGTAACAGCGCTGCTTGTGTGGCATTAGGCTATGTAGTGATCGAAAGAAAAAAACAGACCTTTGCACATTTTTGCACTATATGGTGGGTGTATGAGGAGATTCATTTCCTGCACAGTTAAGTCCATTTTTTCTACTGAATAATAGTATAGGTACAATGAAAGTAAATAGCAAAAATGTTTGAGTAGATAATTAAGGAAATCTTTTTCATATTGCTTGCTTATGGACTGGGAAAAAAGACTGTTCAAGCAAATGTCTCCAGAACTGCTTTAATGGAAAAATGTGATTTTTTTTTTTTAAGTACTTTGTGAAATTTATTGTTGTTGTGAAATTTATTGTTATACTTTGTTTAAACTTAAAAAGCGGTGTCATTAACAGTGAATCTAATCGAAAAATCGATTCAACAGGGTGAATCGGATCGAATGAAATATTTTTCTCTGAATCGGGCAGCACTATTGGCTACCATGAGAATGGGCTACTGGGCATGATGGACCATTGGTGTGACCCAGTTAGGCTATTCTTATGTTATGTTCTCATCTGTAGGGGCCTTTGTTTTCACTTCTTATTTTAATGTATTTTTTTCCTGGGAACTTATCAGTGTTTTTTTATAATGGGAACAAAAATGGAAGAGAATTAATGTGTGTGGAATGGGGGGGGGTAACTAATTTCTTCAGCTAAATAATTCAATCCACTTCAAACAGACATAGGAGAACTCACGCACCATTCACACACCCTCCAACCAAAAACGTCAAAAGAAAAAAACTGTTCGACAACCTCCTAGCCATTCGAGCTGCAACACTTGACCCCCAACTCTACAACCTATTGACCTCGACCACAAACTACAAAACCTTAAAAAAAGAAATAAAAACCCTTCTATTAAAAAAACACATAAAACCAAACTAACATAATCAGAACTGTCCCAAGCATCACCTGCAACTACTCCATATGTACTTCTGATGTCATGACAATTCAGACATAATTTATGTTATGTTATGTTTGGAATAATGGTTACATAAATGAGGTTCAATAAAAGAAAATTTTCTGTGGGAGCATTTGTTGGAACTTCTGTTATCCTGATTTCTTCTATCTGTGGGCTTTCTTTAGCTAACCTACTTATCTGGGGCTTTCCACTTCTGCAGCTGCCCTTTTCACGGTCCACTTTGCGCTTGCACTCTCTGGGGAGGGGGGGTTGGGTCTGGGCTTGGTGGGGTAGGTGTGTCTGGTAGTTTTGTCTGGGTGGTGGCTGGGTGTTTCTTGGGTGCTTGTTGTGCGGATTGGTGTGTCTGGTGAGCGGTCTGGGTGTTGTTGCTTGTGGGGGTTTTTTTTCATTATAAAATATGGCTGAGGGTCTAGTCCGGCTTATTATTCTTGTGGGTTCTGGGGTGGGATTTGTTTGCTTGCCCCAAGTTTTGGCCTTTTGTTGTGTATTGCTATGCCTCTCATTGCCAATTTTCTCTTGGGAGAGGCTTGTTCATGCTCGTTGTTGCTGTTACTCTCATTCTGTGTTCTTTTTGATAATGTATAAGTTTCTGTACAGACCATGGTTGCTTGTCTGGACCTTTTGCCATTCTCAATAAAAATACTTTGGAAAAAAAAAAAAAAAAAGAAAATTTTCACTGCCTGTTTCTATTCTGACCATTTATTCCATTTCATGGTTATTGCAAAAAAAAAAAAAAAAAAAAATTTTACATGAGGGGGGGGGGGGGGTGTCAAAAAATGATGGGCCCCGGGTGCCACATACTCTAGGTACGCCACTGCCTCTGCTCCTAGCTGAGCATTAGAGTTTACCTGGTCACATTGATTGGCCCTCTTTAGTGTAATCTTGGGGTTAGCAGATGACTTCCCTGGCACAAGCCGAGCTTTAGGGCTAGGGTTGTGACAGTATGCAGAAGCTGTCAGCCAAGTGGGTGCCCAAATGTTTGAATGCTGACATGAAACAACGTCATGTGGACACTTCCAAGTTGATTTTGCATTATTTTCAGTGAGCTGATGCCAACTATTTGGAATGACTAGTTACTGTTGATGAAACATGGTAATACCACTATGATCCTGAGACAAAACAACAGTCCATACAATGGCAGCACTCAGGTGGTCCAAGGCCAAGGAAATTCAAGACCTAAAAGTCAGCAGGAAAGGTCATGGCCACAGTATTTTAGAATCAAGAAGGTGTTGTAATGACTATCTTCCAAGGGGCTAAACAGTTAATCCAAAATACTATTGTAACTTGTTGTGCCGATTAAAGGAGGTATTGAAAGAGGTATTGAAAGAAAAAAGGAATGGGAAGCTGCGGAAAGGAGTTCTCTTCTTGCAATACAATGCACCTGCTCACAAGGTTGGCAAAACGATGAATGTTTTGGCGCAGCTGGGGTTTCAGTGCATAGACCCTGCACCCTACTCACCAGATTTTGCTCCATCTGACTATTGTCTGTTTCCAAATCTTAAAAAGAGTTTGAAAGGGTGACAATTTTCAATTGGTTCAAAGGTGACTGCAGCAGTGAAGCAGTATTTCAGAGACAAGACATCAGAGGATTTTCGAAGGGTTACAGAAATCTCAGACACAATGTGTCAAGTGTGTTGAATTTAGTGATAAAGCAAACAGGGCAGCTACCCCAGGCCCCTCGGCTTCAAGAGACCCCCTTGCTTTCTGTTTTGGGCTGTGGTGGTCGTCTGCTTTCTCCCTGCTTTCCCGACGTGGCGGGCCCACAAGCCTTCCCCCCGACATCAATTCTGACATCGGAGAGGAAGTTCCAGGCCAGCCAGGCAGCGATTGACTGTCCTGGAACTTCATCTCTGACATCAGAATTGACGGGGAGGGGGGGAGGGAGGAAGGCTTGTGGGCCCGCCACATCAGGGAAGCAGGGAGAAATCAACGGCGGTGGCTTGGAGAAATCTGCGGCGGCGGTGGGGAAGAGAGAAAGAAAGATAGAAAGAAAGAAGAGGGCAGGGAAAGAGAAAGAAAGGGGGCAGGGAGAGAGAAAGAAAGGAGGACAGGGAGAGAGAAAGAAAGACTGAAAGAAAGAAAGAAAGGGAGGGGGACGGAGAGGGAAAGAAAGGGGAGAGGGCAGGGAAAGAGGAAGAAAAAGTTGGACTCATGGAGGGACAGAGAAAGATGTTAGTTGGGGAATGGAATGAGGTCTGGAGGAGAGGAAGAATACAGGATGAAGAAAGAAAGAAAGGAACAAAGATTGGATGCACAGTCAGAAGGAAGTACCGGTACAACCAGAGACTCATGAAATCACCAGACAACAAAGGTAAGAAAAATTATTTTATTTTCAATTTAGGGATCAAAATGTGTCAGATTTGAGAATTTATATCTGCTGTCTATATTTTGCACTATATTTGTCTATTTTTCTATATTTGTTACTGAGGTGACATTGCATATTTTAAAGTCATCTGTCTTGACCTCTTTGAAAATCTCCCCTATAAAATGATAATTAATATTTTCTGTGCATACAGTGTGCTTTGTGTTTTTTAAATTTTTATTGTTGATAGATCATATTGACTTGGTCATTTTAAAAGTAGCTCGCAAGCCAAAAAAGTGTGGGCACCCCTGCTCTAGGTTACTTCATTGCTTACAGCAGCAGTAGCAGTTTGGACTCTGATAGTGGGAACAAGGAGCCAGCGAGGTGGGGGCTTGAAGCGGCAGTGGAGAACAAGGCTCAGGAATGGGTCGAGGCCTACAAAGACTACCGAAACCGTACGAGCTCTTCCAGAGCGTCACACAACCCTCCTTTCTCAGCAACCCGCTGAACAGTGCCAGCATCCTGGACTGACCAGGATGGTTTAAATTTTTTTAAAAAATGTATGCTGGTATGTTTCTGTTGAGAGGTGCTGAATGGTGTGGGGGGCTGATGCTAAGCTACAGAGAGGAGTGGGGGAGTAGGAAAGGGCAAGGCTGATTCTGGTTAAATGGAGAGGGGGTGGCAAGGGAAGGCTAGGACTGATTCCAGGCTACAGGACAATTTATTTATCTATTTTACCCCCCACCCCCCTTTTACTAACCCGCAATAGTGTTTTTTAGCACAGGGAGCCACACTGAATGCCCCACGCAATAATGATGATTTTGCCTCTGCACAAGCAAGGAAAGTCCACTTTACCAGTGATTTTGTTCACATTTCTGATGTTTTATACTGTACTCTTAAAGAAATATGTTCCAATTTGTCAGTTTACAGAATGTAGGGTATTTAAAGTTGTATTACTTGTGGTACTAATGATGATTGGAGCTTAGGAGGGCAGGGAGATGAAAGAATCGGAGGAGCCCCCTCCTTAATTTCTGCCCTGAGTCCCAGAATGTCTAAAACCGGCCCTGCTTGTAAGTTTCATGGTTCTATGTCATTCCCTTCAAGGTGGGGCTGAGAACTTCACAGACGCTGATGTAAAGTGTGTTTCCTATAGAAGAGCTCCTATTGTAGACAAATGAGTATACCAGAAATTCAGTTGGGGGTCAAAATAAAAGGAACTCCCACAGTCGATTCATAGACAAAATTGCGCGAGACAACGGCGCGCCGACAACTGAGCGCAGACAACTGAACGCAAGGTTGACGGCGCGCCAAAGAAAAGCACTATTTTAAAGGGTTCCGATGGGGGGTGTTGGTGGGGAAACCCCCATTTTACTTAACAGACATTGCGCTGGCGTTGTGGGGGGCTTGGGGGGTTGTAACCCCCTCATTATACTTGAAACCGAACTTTTTGCCTGATTTTTAGGTAAAAAGTTCAGTTTTAAGTATAATGTGGGGGGTTACAACCCCCCAAACCCCCCCACAACGCCAGCGCAATGTCTGTTAAGTAAAGTGGGGGGTTCCCCCCCCCACCCCCCGTCGGAGCCCTTTAAAATAGTGATTTTCTTCGGCGCGCCATCAACCTTGCGCTCAGTTGTCTGCGCTCAGTTGTCGGCGCATCATTGTCTCGCGTGATTTAGTCCCGTCACCCCCACTGTCACCATCACACACATACTATGCTCCCTGAAGCCCCAGCAGTCCTGTTGTTAAACAAGTGTGAATCTTTCAGATAGTATAATATGGAGGTAGCAGAATTTGATAGCTGTTTATCTCCTTGGTTCAGAGGAAAAATAAATTAGCATTTAAATCAGAGCTTCCCAACCTATGGGCTGGGACCCCAAATGGGATCATAGAACCTGCATGTGGGGTCTCGGCCTTGATGGGTACTCAATAGGTACATCATTATTCTGCACCTCCAGGGGGATCACACAATTTTATTTGGCTGGCATCATAGGTCACATCCACTAAAAGATCAGGAAGTACCGATTTAAATCATGGTACTTCAGAGAGGCAGATTACTGCTGCCCTAGGAGTCTGCTTGTATAGGCATGGAAAATGCATGTGCATGCTAGTACAATATGGTGTGGAATATTTTTTGTATCTTTTCACATATCAGCATGCATAACGTGACCATTTATTTTTTTCCTCAAAATGGGACATCTATTAATTTTCAGCCCCGTTTTCAGAAAGAGAGCAATTAGACTCTAGTTGCTCTCTTTCTGAAAACAGGACATTTCAGTGACCCAAAGCTGCGCTTGGGGTTAACGGGACAGGGTACCTAAAAATGGGATGGTCCCGTTCAAAACGAGACGTATGGTCACATTAAACATGCAACACTATACACAATACTTGTTAGAGGAAAAGAGCCTGCCCCTCCCCCATCACTCAAACAACATCAGTTTTCAAACCTTCTTTACAGCTGTAAGACTTCAACAGTTTCTCCCCATCCCATCTGACCGAATCTCGCCTGCATCACCATCACCGTGCCTCTCTTATCTTCTCCGTACTTTTCTGCTCTTCATTTTGCTCACTGCTGAAGACATCAACCCCAATCTTGGCCCTCCTAATCAAGTCTCACCCAACTCATGCAAAATCTCACTGCAATGTCTCTTCCTTTCTCTACCCTGCTTAAGGTGGAGCCCATCCTTGTGGAATAGGTTTTCCATTCCCCAGAATGTCATTTAATTTAGGACAAATCTAAAACCCTCCTCCATGCATCATTGCCTCAGCCATGCATTGAGACTCCAGAGCTCCTACTGACTCTTGGGTCCTGCATGTGGAACAAGGAACACTTCTGAAAATGCTAACCTGGAGGTTCTGGATTTTAACTTTCTACCTTAAAGCCTAAATTTGACTTCCAGAACTACCCTACTGTAGGGTCATGAAATGGTTAACTGTTGTTTAAAATATTGCTCTGGCCTACATAGCTGAAGAAAGTGTACAATCTATTGACTTCATCTGCCTAAAATGTATATCCCTCCTGAAACAGATAAGTGGTTTTGCATTTGAAGTTTTTGGCTATGTTATAAAATTTTATGTATATTCAGAAATGTATGTAAACGAAAAATATGATTTCTGGAACTTATATTCCATGTTAAAAAGAAGTTCTTTGTCTAAATTTAGAAGTTATTTGTCTAAATTTAAAAATTCTGAAAAGGACTACATCTGTAATTTGATCTCTTTGATCTTTAAGCACTTCTCTCTCTCCTTTGTGAAATTCTGTTGGAAGGGGGAGTAAGTCTCTACATGTTGATTGTAAAAAAAAAAAAAAAAAGAACAATGTTTAAACTTGTGAGTACAGTAAAACCTTGGTTTGGGAGCATAATTTGTTCCAGAAGCATGCTTGTAGTCCAGGGCACTCGTGTACAAAAACTTGTATTGCAAGCCCTTGCTCGTTTGGAACAGTCACTGCATTTCTGCAGCGTCATATAGAGAGGAACCATTGGCTCAGTTGTGAAAATGTGATGCTTCTATACTGTATGTACGTGTATTGCAAGACGTTGCTGGTATATAAAATTTAATCATTGCTTGTCTTATAGAACACTTGCAAACCAAGTTATTTGCAATCCAAAGTTTTACTGTATATTCCAATCTTTGTTTTGTATTTCTTTTTATAAATCATGTAAGCTTAGTATAAAAATGTAACTTTTAGGAATAAGAATGTAATTTGTAGGAATGCTTTTGTATTGAAGTAAATATTTTTGGCAGTCAGCTGATAGTGAAGGGACTGCTGCTTTAGAGAGCGCTTGTGTCAGACTACCCTGCTTAGTGGGTGGATCCAGAACTGCATTTTACTTAATTTTTACAAGTCAGCTCTTTGGGGTAGGAACCTGATATAGAATAGGGATTGAGAACAATTCTTATGTGTTAGTAGACATCTTAAGTTCAATTATTTTGTACCTTCTCTAATCTTTTGTAAACCGCATAGCACTTCACGGTATTGCGGTATATAAACTGTTATTATTATTATTTAACTGAGTCTTTCAGATAGTGGGTCTGCCTTTTAAATTTTCCTGTGGCCATATTTACATTGATTTCAAGTATGCCTTCCTCGTGTCACCTACCTTGGCTTTCATATTTCCCAGGGTACCAGGTCCCTTCCCATACCCAGGTCCAGGCTGTCTGTAGTCTCCCTGTCCCTGATAACTGCAAGGCTCTGAGCACCTTTCTCAGTATTGCAGGATACTGTCCCATCTGGATCTTTGATTTCTCTCCTATTGCCCACCCTCTGTATGATGCCTTAAAAACTTCAGACTCAGGCCCCTGACCTCTGGCACTTCCGCCCAAGAAGCTGAGCTGTATGCCCTCACTTCTGCCCTGCGATATTCTGCTTCTTTAGTCTTGCAACATCTACACTGACTCCAAATATGCTTTCTTTACCTTGCATTCTCATAGGGCCATCTGGAAATATTGAGGTTTCATTACAGCCTCCGGCCGCCTGATCCATCATGCTCCCCTCATTCTTGACCTTCTTGAGGCCGTACAACTTCCCTCACGTGTTTCTGTTATGCACTGCCATGCTTACAGATGCGTGACGGACCTTGTCTGTTGTCGCAATGCCCTTGCCGACCGCACAGCCCGAGCTGCCAGTCTCTGCCCCCTCTTTCGGCTCCTCTGTATACAATAATTCCTTTTCTGGACTCCCTTACACCCCAATGCACTTCTCAGGAACAGACTTGGGCATGCACTCTTTCAGGCCACTCTGTCCTGAAAGGGGGGTGGATACAAAATGTGCCAATGCGCCAATTCAAGTGCCAGTCTGGACCCACACACTGATACTTCAAACACGAGCACAGTGGGTACCCTCATATTCATTCCTCAACACCTGGCCCTCACAATTGTCACAAGATGCCATGATTTGGCACACTCTGGAGAACCCACTATAAAATTGACTTTCAAGAGACATTTCTTTATCAATCACCTTGATCAGCTAGTCCGGAATATGGTCCGACAGTGTGTTGTCGGTTCTAGAATAAAATTCCCAATCAGATGACTGCCACCTCTTGGATACCAACCTATTGGAACATATCCGATGCAGGTTCTGTCTGTAGATTTTACCCACATGCCCATTTCCCGTTCCCTCAGTCACTTCCTAGTCTTCACAGACACCCTGACTAGATGGGTCAAAGCCTTCCTTACTTGCACTGAACGCGCCAGAGACGTAACTAAACACCTCCTGAATAATTCCGTGCTTTGGCCTCCGTGTTTCTATAGGCAGTGACAATGGCCCTGCTTTCATTGCCGATGTTGTCCAACAAATTGCTCAGGCCCTCCAAATTGAATAGAAATTATATGCTGCTTACTATCCTGAGAGCTCTGGTCAGGTCGAAAGAATGAACAGAACTCTTAAGACCCTTCTCACGAAATGAATTGAAGAAACTAATCTGTCCTGGCCTGTCCTGCTGCCTTCTGTTCTTTTTCAGATTAGATGCACCCCATCTAAATCCCCATTTGAACTCATGTTCGGCCGGCCACCACCCATTGTGAACCCAGATCCTGGTTCCTTTGCTACTCTGGGATCAGATATCCTCCAGAGTCAGGTCCAATCTTTAGCTAAGGCCCTTCAAGAGCTCCACAAATGAGTCCTGGAAAGGGCCCCACTACCGATAGCTACACAAGTCCACGGGTATGTCCCTGGAAATACAGTATGGCTAAAACTTGGAAGTCAGACCCCCTGAAACCAAGGTGGATAGGTCCTTTTACTGTCCTAATTTCTTCTCTTACAGTTGTCAAGGTGTCCGGACATGAAACTTGGTTCCACTACAACACGGATCTTCAGCTGAAGATTTCTAAGACCTCAAAAGTTCTGAATATTTACCATTGTACTTAGCAGGTCCTAGCTCCGGCCCCTTGTGTACTACAGGCTACTGTAATCCCATGGTTTTCACTATCACTGACCCATATAACTGGAATGCCAATGTCCAAGTCCAGAAGGCCAGAGACCGCAAGGTATTGTATATTGATGGTAAAAGGTGAGACCCAGGTACTGATGTATATGTCTGTATTGTATCCGGCTCATGTGCTCCTGTCCATCACTCTGTGGTGTTTCCCCAGTTTTATGAAATTATGAAAGTAGATACTAATATCCTGTAATCACTAGAAATCTGTTTATACAGTTTGCTGAAACTATAGGTCAGACTCTTAATATTAGCAATTATTTTGTATGAGGAGGGACTGGTATGGGAGAACAGTGGCTATGGGAGGCAATGCAGCTGGACATGTTAAACCTGACTTCACAGACCCTCACTTTTACGTCAGGTCCACGACCTTCATGATGGGCCTTGCAAACCTCCATTGTTGTTTCCCACTGTCTTCAGCGCCCTTCAGACACTGCTTAATGGAACTTCCTATGAATGATGGTCAGCTCCTGATAGTTGATACTGGCTCTGTGATCTGTTTGCCTACTCTTGGTTGCCTGCTAACTAGACTGGTACATGTGTACTTTGCATGATCCGCTCCAGCTTCTTCCTGTTACCGCTGGCCGATGGTAAACATCTGGGAGCCCCTGTATTCAAAAGCGGTCTACTTCCACCAATTCTCTTAAAATAGGTGAATGGGGTAATGACTGTCCTGCAAAATGGATCATTGCTGCTTATGGACCTGCCACATGGACCGAAGATGACACCTGGGGCTATCGGACCCCAATCTACATGCAGAACTGCATTATTTGTCTACAAGCTATATTCGAACTGATAACTAATGAGACCACCTGAGCTTTGAGTATCATTGTCAGAGCGAATGCTAAAATGCACACTGCTATCTATCAGAACTGCCTAGCTCTAGACAAAAGGTGGTGTCTGTGGTAAATTCAACCTCTTCAACTGCTGCCTTGAACTTGAGTAAAATGATTGAGGACGATGTGGATCGTATCACCAAACTGGCTCATGTTCCTGACCAGACCTGGCATGACCTTACTGCAGACTGGATCTCTGGTACCTTCAGCTCCTGGTTGCCCTCTGGTTCAGCACTGAAGATCATCTTGCTGGTTGCCACCCTGTCTTCTCTGCTCCTTTTCTGCCTGCCCTGTGTAGTCCCCATAGCCATAAAGCTGCTCCACTGAACTATGGACTCTGTTGTCAACTGTTCCACTGCTGCATTGGCCCTTGCCCTCTCCCAGTATCGTCCCTTACCCACTGGGAACCCCGACTTTCCTGACCCCTAACTTTATTTTGTCAGGCTTGGCTCCTTAGGTACGCCAGCCTGAAAGGGGGAATGTAGGGTCATGAAATGGTTAACTGTTGTTTAAAATATTGCTCTGGCCTACATAGCTGAAGAAAGTGTGCAATCTATTGACTTCATCTGCCTAAAATGTATGTCCCTACCTTAAATAGATAAGAGTTTGAGCCATGATGTACCCTGCCCTTCTGTACATTTAACTGTAAGAGTTAGATAAGTGTCCTGCTAGTGACCTGCTAGTGTGAACTTAGAACCAATGAGTGTTAAGAAAAGTAACACGTGAAAAGCTTTTTCTAGAATTCAGTTGTATAGCCAGAAAAATGAATAAATATCTCTGTAACTTCCTGGTTTCGGCACTTCTGAACCAGCTTGGAGCTCAGGGGTCCAGCATGCATGCTGTGAATAAAACTCTTGTACTTTCTTCACGCCTCTGACTTTGTGTGTCCAAGTGACCTTTCACTACCACATTTCCCTATGTCATTGATATCCACATGTACAAAGACTGCAGACTCCTCCCCAGCACTAAAATCTTATCTAGGTGATGTGCGAGATTCACCATCTTTGCACCAGGCAGGCAAGTGCACCAGCCACCCAGCTATCTACATGCCTAATGATCCAATCTCCAACTATAAATGCTTTCCTAACCCTTCCCTCCTAGACAAAAGTCCCTGGAGACACATCCTCAGTATGAGAGGATATTTCATCCCCTGGTGAGAAGTTCCTGGCTACAGGATTACTTCCTACTTTACAAGGGATTATTAAGCACACATTCATAAATCTATTAACTATTAAAAAATATTTCAAAAAAGGAAACTTATTGTTACTTTTGTTCAATGTCTTCAAAAGATGACGTTCCCAAAAATAAATTCTCAAAGTCCTCATAGTGGTCACAGAAGATAAAACAGCAAAACTCAAAAGTCCAATGGCTTCTCCTAGCTCAGTTTCCCAGCACGACAAGCCAGATAATTCAAATCTTGAATAGCTGCCTGACTTTGGACTTTTGAGAACTTCATCACTGGAGGACACTGAGCAAAAGCTGAACCAGAACGTACGCAGGTAAGGCTAGTCTCAGTTAGGGCACTAGTCTTTGACCTAAGGGCCGCTGCGTGAGTGGACTGCTGGGCACGATGGACCACTAATCTGGCCCAGCAGTGGCAATTCTTATGTAACAAAAAGTTTGCTTTTAAAAAATATCTTTTTGATAGTTAATAGATTTTAAAATGTGTGTTTTATAATCTCATAGTGAATAGATTGGAGTTTTTTTCTGACCTGGGTTGTGACTCTTCCCTCTTTAACAGAATGTGCTTTGAAGCTGTGGGGTTCCTGGGGTTTCTCCAATTTTCCTCACTGTTTGTCTTTAATTTAAAGTGTTATATTTTGGGTACCTGATGGTGGACATTAGAAGTACATACAAAGGCATAACAATACCATGAAATGGCACTAGAGGCAGTAAAACTTCTGCAATCCTCACTGTCTAGATTTTTTTTATTTTATTTGGATGAAAGAGATGTTACAGTATTTTGCTATACTTCTCTACTCTTGCCCTTCTCCCCTATGCAGCTGGGATTCTCCTTCTTGGAAGCTCTACACATCTCCACCTCCTCCCTCCCTAGAGCTCTCAGTGGCACCATATAAAGTTGTCTGTTCTGTAATTGTACGATGCTGAAAATGGTTCAGTCAATCATTGCTGCTGAAGTGCCCGGGGCTCAGCTCCACGATCGGAACTCCTGAATACTAATTGCTTCAACATGATGCCCAAGGAGCACCAGACATTGCAAATTCAGGAGCTCCTTCTGTTTTTATTTTTATTATTATGATTTAATTTCTCTCCTTTCAAATAGTTTTTGATCTATGAGCATACATCTGCAGGGCAGGGATGACAAAACATGCATCCACATGCATATAAAAAGTCATTGGAATCCAGCAGCAGCTCCAAAAACAGTCCTACAAAGATTTAATACAGTGCCAGTAGCTCAGAGCAACCAACAAGTCTTTCTAGAATCTCAATTAAGGGTGAATTAAAAAAAAAAAAAATCCTAGATCTCTGTTTTGAGATATTTCCATGTTCTTCCAGTCAAATTGATTAAATGTTTCTGTGATTATCTCAGGAGGAGGATAATGATATCTCAAGACAAGGCATGAGCCCAACAGGGCCCCAGTGAGTTGATAGTTTCTGCAGAAAAAAAAAAAAAGTTATTGAGTGCATCCCGGGAACTCTATGAGCGTCGGGAGCAGCGCATGCCATTCAGTGCGGCTCCCTGCGCTAGAAACTGCTAGCGCAGTTTAATAGAAGAGGACTTATGCCACAAAAAGGTGCCCTAACTGACCAGCTGAACACTGGAGGGATTAAGATATGACCTAGAGAATGGCACAGGGACAAATTTGTCCCCATCCCCATGGGATCTATCTCCATCCCCGTCCCTGCCACATTCATAAGAACATAAGAAGTGCCATCTACGGAACAGACCCTAGGTCCATCAAGTCCGGCGGAGGCCCCGCCAGGTGTACCCTGGCATAGTATTAGTCCCCATAACACTCTAAGCTTCTCATTAGAGCTGCGCATCTAGCTTACCTTTACCTTGTCACCTTAAGCCACTCATAAGGAGGTGTACATCTAACTTACCCTTAAACCCTAGAACGGTGGATTCCGCAATTACCTCTTCTGGGAGAGCATTCCACGTTTTCACCACTCGTTGTGTGAAGCAGAACTTCCTGATATTTGTCCTGAACCTGTCCCCCCCTTAGCTTTAGTCCATGTCCTCTTGTCCTTGTCACATTGGACATTGTAAATAGTTTTTTATCCTGCTCTATTTGGTCGAATCCTTTCAGTATTTTGAAAGTCTCGATCATATCCCCTCGCAGTCTCCTCTTCTCAAGGGAGAACAATCCCAGTCTCTTAAGTCGTTCCTCATATTCCAAGTTCTCCATGCCCTTTATTAGCTTAGTTGCTCGTCTCTGCACCCTCTCGAGTACTTTTAAATCCTTCTTTAGGTATGGAGACCAATGTTGGACGCAGTATTCCAAGTCTGGTCTGACCATTGCTCTATAAAGCGGTAGTATTATTTTCTCTGATTTACTCGTGATTCCCTTCTTTATCATGCCTAGCATTCTATTCGTTTTTTTTGCTGCCGCCGCACTTTGCACCAACGGCTTCAGGGTCCTATCGATTAATACGCCCAGGTCCCTTTCCTGTTCGTTTTTTCCCAGAGTTGCACCTGACATACTGTACTTGTGTTCCTTATTTTTTTCTTCCTAAGTGCATGACTTTGCATTTATCCACATTAAACTTCATCTGCCATTTATCTGCCCAATTTTCCAATCGGCTCAAGTCGCTCTGGAGTTTCTCGCTGTCCTTCTGCGATTTGATTGCCCGGCATAGCTTTGTGTCATCTGTGAACTTGATGATCTCACTGGATGTTCCATCCTCCAGGTCATTTATGAAGATGTTAAATAAGATGGGCCCAAGTACCAAGCCCTAGGGCACACCGCTAGTCCCAGTCTCCCAGTCTGAGAATTTCCCATTTATGCCCACTCTCTGCCTTCTGTTCTCCAGCCATTTGCTTATCCATCTTAGTATGTCTCCTTCTATTCCATGGTGTTGCAGTTTCCTGAGGAGTCTTACATGTGGAACCTTGTCCAACACTTTCTGGAAATCCAAGTATACAATATCCACTGGTTCTCCGCTATCAATTTGTCTGTTTACTGTCTCAAAAAATTAGAGTAGGTTTGTCAAACATGACTTCCCCTTTCAGAATCCATGCTGGCTGGCTATCCTTGATCAGCGCCTCAACCATCTTCCCAGGGACTGACGTGAGACTCACAGGTCTATAGTTGCCCGGTACTCCTCTTGATCCTTGGTCAGCGTGACGTTCGCTATCTTCCAGTCGCTGGTATCTGTCCTGTTTTGATAGACAGGTTGGCAAGTTTTTGCAATAGTTCACCGATTTCCACTTTTAGCTCTTTCAAGATTCTTGGATGAATTCCATCCGGTCCAGGAGATTTGTCACTTTTGAGTTTGTCGATCTGGCGGTAAATCTGGTTCAAGTCCACTTCTACTGTGGTAAGGCTGTCCTCAGTTGCTCCTTTGAACACTTTCACTGCATCTGGAATTGTTGCAATGTCTTCCTTTGTAAAGACAAATGCAAAGAAGGAATTTAGTCTGTCTGCGATTTGTTTGTCATCCTTGATGTACCCTTTCCTTCCCTGGTCATCCAGTGGTCCCACCACGTCTTTTGCAGGTTTTCTCCCTTTCACGTATCTGAAGAAGGGCTTGAAGTTTTTGGCCTCCTGCGTTATTTTCTCCTCATAGTCCTTTTTGGCATCCCTTACCGCCCTGTGACACTTCTTCTGATGATCCTTGTGTTTGTTCCAAGTTTCGGTTGTTTTCATGCATTTCCATGCTTTGAAGGAGTCCTTCTTTTCTTTTACGGCTTCCATAACCTCTTTAGTAAGCCACGCCAGCTCTCTTTTGCCATTTTTCTTTGCTTTGGACATCCGCGGAATGTAGAGGCTTTGTGCTTCCGTGATAGTATTTTTCAGAAGGGACCATGCCTGTTCTACCGTTTTGACTTTGCCCATTTTTTTCTTGATCCGTTGTTTCACCATGGTTGTCATGCTATCGTAACTCCCCCTTTTAAAGTTTAAAGTCATGGTTGAGGTTTTAGTGCCTCTCCCCTTCCCGACATCGAGTTTGAAGTTGATCCTGTTGTGATCGCTCGTCCACAGTGGGACTGTGACTTCTACATCTTTAGCTGGCCCTGTAATGCTGTTTAGGACCAAGTCTAAGGTGACGTGTTCTCTTGTCAGCTCTCCCACCAGTTGTTCCAGGAAGCAGTCCCCTAGCACTTCCAGGAACATTGCCTCCTTGCCACAATTGGAGGTTCCCAGGTCCCAGTCTATCCCCGGAAAGTTGAAATCCCCCAAGATTACAACATTACCTGTCTTGTATTCGTGTTTAATTTCCTCTATCATTTCTGAGTCTGTTTCCTCCCCCTGTCCTGGTGGTCGGTAGTAAAGGCCAATCTTTGTGTCAGCACCATTGCGTCTGGGAATCTTTATCCAGAGGGATTTTCCAGCTTCTCTTTCTCTTCCGTCATAGTCACTCTCACAGATTCAATTTCTTCACGAACATAAAGGGCAATACCTCCACCTTTCTGCCCCACTCTATCTCTTCTGTACAGTTTGTATCCTTGAAGTATTGTATTCCATTTGTTTTCGTCATTCCACCAGGTTTCTGTTATGCCAATTATTTCCAGTTTGTCGTTTTTCGCTATTGCTTCTAATTCTCCATTTTGTTTCTCAAACTTCTAGCGTTCATATACATACATTTGAGTTCCATGTGTGTAACCTTCTTGGACTCTTTAAGCTTAGCAGTCTCCCTTGGTTCTTTAATGGTATACTTTTCTGTTCCTGTGTCGTCTCTCTTATATGCTTTGTGCATGTCCCCTCCTGCGTCTGAGTAGTTGTCCATAGTTCCTTCTTTGGGATATCCTGTCGCCCGGGCCATTGACTGGTGGTCGACTGTCGGCTTTCTCCTGTCCTTTAGTTTAAAGCCTTCTCGATGGCCTTCTTCATGCTGCCTGCCAATACTCATGCTGCCTTGCTCCTTCCTCATTGAGGTGCAAGCCATCCTTCCTGTAGTACTTGCTTTTTCCCCAGAACGTTGCCCAATTGCGCACGAAGTCAAAGTCTTCCTCTTCGCACCATCGTCTCATTCAGGCGTTGATCGCTTGCAGTTCCCCTTGTCTCCTTCCATCTGCTCTTGGTACCGGGAGGATCTCGGAGAAGACCACCTTCACCATCCCTGCAAACTCTGTCCTCATCTGCACAAACCTCAAACATTTCAAAATCATGTGTTTGAGGCTTGTGTAGATAAGGACAGAGCTTGCAATGATAGGGACAGAATTTGTGGGGATGGGATGGGGATGGAAATAGATCCCATGGGGATTGGGACAAATTTGCCCCCATGTCATTCTCTACGACCTCCTTGATCCCCTATTGGTCACTGGCCCTCTCCCACTCTCAGATATGGCAGTGAAAGTACATGTTGGCTTCAGATATTATAGCAGTTGATAAAATCCACAAAATACTAATGGTACGTATAGATAGAAGGCATCTGCAGATCTAAGGGCTTTTGGAGTGGTGTGTAGTTAGGTACAGTAGGTTTCTAGGTGCTCCTGGAGGACTCAATACAAAATAAAGATGTTAAGGTGGGATTTGTACCTAGGTCCCTTTATGTGAAGTCAACTGCACTGATCACTAGGCTGCCCCTCTACTCTGCTGGGATGTGTGTGTGGCTAGTTTACTAGAAATGGTGCCACACAACCATTCCTATGGATTCTTTTTGTACGTTTGTCTCTAGGACACGTTTTTAAAAGTTACCTAAAAAAATACATACTGAGCACAAAAATGTCTAGAGATTAGAAATTTTTGAACCATAAAACAGATGTGCTTCTGGTTCAAAAATTGCTATGTTCAGGATGAGAATTTTACACATTTTCAGCAAAATGTCTACAATTAGACGTGGATATCATATAAAAAAAATGCCCCTCATAAAAAACACACAACTTTAAAGGGTTTTCCTGCTTATTTTCATTTGCCAATGATGTGATATGACACGGGAAATGTCATTGTGTCAAGCAGGCCTAACCCATTATTAGCGTGGGCCAAGGGACAGTGAAGACCTCTGCTCATTTCATGAGTTCTCAGGCTCCAATGGAAACAGAACTCTTTCCTGCAAGCAAAAACAATTATGCCTTTGAATGTATCTAGTAACCTTCATTTAATCTGTTCATCAGTCTTTGGAAATGTCACCTGGGTGGGCTCCCAGGCCTTGACCAGCCTACAGTTTAGTTCCTTTCCATTCCTCCGGAAGAGAAAAGCGCATATGGAGACACAGTTGTTTCTCTTTTAATTCAAATTGGCTACAATAGTGTATCGAAAGAAATTTGAGTTAGGTAGAGTCTTAGCGTGTTTCACCTTTATAGCTTCCAGTTGCAGCAACAAGAAGGTAATACTTCCACATAGTCTTTGCTCTATACCATGAGTTCTCAACCCTGTCCTTCGGACATACCCAGCCAGTCAGGTTTTTAGGATATCCTTGATGAATATGCATTTTGCATACAATGGAGGTAGTACATGCAAATCTGTCTCATGCATATTCATGATGAATATCCTGAACACCTGACTAGCTGGGTATGTACTGAAGACTGGGTTGAAAATCCCTGCTCTATACCAATTTCAAATACATCTAAAGTGGAAAAAAGATAGTTAGGTTTCTTTGATTCATCTATAGTCTTCAGGTTCTGGCACAGCTTCACTTAGTTAGGCTTTTCAAACAAGAAGATACTGCCCCAGGGGGCTTTATCAAGGTATTTTCCCCTGACAAAAAGGAGAGAGTCACCATAAATAACTTCAATCATACCATTATTCTTTATATTTTTATAAAACTAACTCATACAGACATAACTTCAAGCCTATATCAGTAGTCGAAAGAAATTTATAAAAACGCTCAGAAATATCTTAGCGCATACCTTTGTTATGCCGGTTCCATGAATACTGCCGGAAAAGTTTGCAGCAGAAACATGGCGGCAGCGTTCTTTTATCAGAAAACGGTTTGGTTTGATAACAAACGGTTTGGTTTGATATAACGGCTAAAGTGGAGAGCGGCCGCACGATACTTAAAGTCCTAGATTTCAAACGTACGGACTTTAATGCAATGGGAAAGTACCTGAAGAAAGAGCTGTTAGGATGGGAGGACATAAGAGAAGTGGAAAGACAGTGGAAAGTCTAAGCTGAAAGGAGCGATAAAAATGGCTACAGACCTTTATGTGAAGAAAATCAATAAAAACAAGAGAAAAAGGAAGCTGATATGGTTCTCCAACCTAGTGGCTGAGAAAATAAAGACGAAAGAGTTGGCGTTCATGAAATATAAAAAAACCCAAGAAGGAGAGCAGAAAGGACTACAGGGTGAAAATGAAAGAAGCCAAGAGAGAGATACGTTTGGCGAAGGCACAGGCGGAAGAACAAATGGCTAAAAATGTAAAAAAGGGAGATAAAAATTTTTTCAGATATATTAGTGAAAGGAGGAAGATAAAAAATGGAATTGCTAGGCTAAAAGATGCTGGGAACAAATATGTGGAGAGGATGAGGAGAAAGCAAATGTGCTAAACAAATACTTCTGTTCTGTGTTCACAGAAGAAAATCCTGGAGAAGGACCGAGATTGTCTGGCAAAGTTACACGAGAAAATGGAGTAGATTCTGCGCCGTTCACGGAGGAGGGTGTTTATGAGCAACTTGAAAAACTGAAGGTGGACAAAGCGATGGGACCAGATGGGATCCATCCCAGGATACTAAGGGAGCTCAGAGAGGTTCTGGCGAGTCCTATTAAAGACTTGTTCAACAAATCTCTGGAGACGGGAGTGATTCCTGGGGATTGGAGGAGAGCGGATGTGGTCCCTATTCATAAAAGTGGTCACAGGGATGAAGCAGGAAACTACAGGCCGGTGAGCCTCACTTCAGTTGTTGGAAAAATAATGGAAGTGTTGCTGAAAGAAAGGATAGTGTATTTCCTTGAATCTAATGGGTTACAGGATCCGAGGCAACATGGCTTTACAAAAGGTAAATCGTGCCAAACGAACCTGATTGAATTTTTTGATTGGGTGACCAGAGAGCTGGATCGAGGACATATGCTAGATGTAATTTACTTGGATTTCAGCAAAGCCTTTGATACAGTTCCTCATAGGAGGCTGTTGAACAAACTTGAAGGGCTGAAGTTAGGACCCAAAGTGGTGAACTGGGTCAGAAACTGGCTGTCGGACAGACGCCAGAGGGTGGTGGTTAATGGAAGTCGCTCGAAGGAAGGAAAGGTGACTAGTGGAGTCCCTCAGGGTTCGGTGCTGGGGCCAATCCTGTTCAATATGTATGTAAGTGACATTGCTGAAGGGTTAGAAGGAAAAGTGTGCCTTTTTGCAGATGATACCAAGATTTGTAACAGAGTAGACACCGAAGAGGGAGTGGAGAATATGAAAAAGGATCTGCAAAAGTTAGAGGAATGGTCTAATGCCTGGCAACTAAAATTCAATGCAAAGAAATGCAGAGTAATGCATTTGGGGATTAATAATAGGAAGGAACCGTATATGCTGGGAGGAGAGAAGCTGATATGCACGGATGGGGAGAGGGACCTTGGGGTGATAGTGTCCGAAGATCTAAAGGCGAAAAAACAGTGTGACAAGGCAGTGGCTGCTGCCAGAAGGATTCTGGGCTGTATAAAGAGAGGCGTAGTCAGTAGAAGGAAGAAGGTGTTGATGCCCCTGTACAGGTCATTGGTGAGGCCCCACTTGGAGTATTGTGTTCAGTTTTGGAGACCGTATCTGGCGAAAGACGTAAGAAGACTTGAGGCGGTCCAGAGGAGGGCGACAAAAATGATAGGAGGCTTGCGCCAGAAGACGTATGAGGAGAGACTGGAAGCCCTGAATATGTATACCCTAGAGGAAAGGAGAGACAGGGGAGATATGATTCAGACGTTCAAATACTTAAAGGGTATTAACGTAGAACAAAATCTTTTCCAGAGAAAGGAAAATGGTAAAACCAGAGGACATAATTTGAGGTTGAGGGGTGGTAGATTCAGGGGCAATGTTAGGAAATTCTACTTTACGGAGAGGGTGGTGGATGCCTGGAATGCGCTCCCGAGAGAGGTGGTGGAGAGTAAAACTGTGACTGAGTTCAAAGAAGCGTGGGATGAACACAGAAGATTTAGAATCAGAAAATAATATTAAATATTGAACTAGGCCAGTTACTGGGCAGACTTGCACGGTCTGTGTCTGTGTATGGCCGTTTGGTGGAGGATGGGCAGGGGAGGGATTCAATGGCTGGGAGGGTGTAGATGGGCTGGAGTAAGTCTTAACAGAGATTTTGGCAGTTGGAACCCAAGCATAGTACCGGGTAAAGCTTTGGATTCTTGTCCAGAAATAGCTAAGAAGACAAAAAAAAAAAAAAAAAATTTAAATTGAATCAGGTTGGGCAGACTGGATGGACCATTCGGGTCTTTATCTGCCGTCATCTACTATGTTACTATGTTAGAAGTGTCAATGTAATGATCTCATACTGTGACCACCACTGTAGCCCAAGGCAGGGCTCTATAGCAATCCCGGTGGTTACAATAAACAGCACACTAGCGTGTGACCCTTCATGGAGTCACCCTGCAGGACTGGACTCTCAGCAATAATCAAAATTAAAGCAAACAAAATAAAGTCCCAACAATTGAGGTTTGTTAGAAAAATAGTTCAGTTTACTCTTTTCTTCATGTAGGTAAGTAATGCATCAAAGATTTGTAACATTAGTCAGGATTTCCAAACAGCAACAAAGCAAAACTGCCAAAAGAGGCAAGAAAATAAAACAGTTCAAAATAAAGTTCAGACTTTCTTTCAATCCTAATTAAGTTTCAATTGCTCCTGAGACTTCAGCTCTCCACAGAGCCAGAACTGCCTGCTCCTAAGCAGGTAGTTCAACAAATCAAAAAATAAAGTTCAGGATACTTGTTTCCACTATTCTCAGTAATTAAAGAAAATGAGGAAAGCCTCTGGCAACATTATATGGCTGCCAGGAAAGGAGAGTGACACAGGTTTTGTCAAAAATAAAGCCACAGATATGGCCTTCAAAATCCCACCCAGGGTGACAACAAAACCTCTCCCCACACACTCCTAGCTTTCTCAAAAAAACCAACAACCAAGAAAAAACAAAACACAGCAAGCAAACAGTTCCAAATAATCCAAACTCACTGTTTGCAGCTTGAGGCCAAGTCCACCTGCATAGGCTCAGGATAATTGGATTCACAGCCTGCACAAGCTTCTTGACAGACCATGGGCTCTCCATTCAGGAATGGCAAGTCTTCCACTTGTCCAGCCTCAGTCAGCTCCATAGGCATAGGTCTGTTGCTCCTGGTTGGCCCAGGTGGATCTTCAGGGAGGCAAGGCCTGAACTTCCTCCCTAACCAGCCTGCTTGTTTGAATGCCACTGCTGGCTTACATACTCTAGGGGCGTGCCCTGTTCTGAGTGAGTCAGCATTGTTCCAGGGACCTCTTGGGCTCCCCCGGTGGTGCCTCGGGTAAAGCTCACCTACTTCCTCCTCAGACAAATCCGGCTCCCTCTGGTGGTCAATGGCATTATTACCAGAATCATAACCCTGGGAGTTCTTGGAATTTCCCTTCCGTGTTTTTACTTTTACTTTTTCCCTTGGCTTAACTGGGACCTTGGCAGGCCTTGTGTCTGACTGGTCACAATACATACGTACCCTATCAGAATCGAAAGGAAGCATGGAGGCATTTAAACCAATGTCATCCATTCTACTTCGGTATTCAGACCATTCGGTTTAACTGTATTTAGTGAAAAAATCATCTTTTGTTCCATAAAGTTTAAACGTTCAACATGGTTTCCACCCTCCCACCCTATCTCAATACAATCGATTATCCTCCATTTTAAATCACTAATTTTATGCCTCATAGTCTGCCAGTGTTGAACAAGTGGTGCTTCTACACTTCCGGTATTAATTTTAGACTTATGTTCCGTCAGTGTGGTTAGGAGAAGGCAAAGGGGGTGAAGAGGCTATAAAATAAACCCACCAGGATGTTTGAAAAAAAAAAACAAAAAAAAAAACACCCAATTCGGCAGGAAAATCGAATCGAATCGAAAAACCAATTCAGTAGGCTGAATCGAATCGAATCAAAATTTTTTTTCCTGAATCGGGCAGCGACAGAGTCCCCACAGAGTGATTTAGATTTGAATGCACTTGGGTTGCTGCTACCGCAGTGTCTTCTGCTGGTCAAAGTGTCATGGAAAGAATGCAACAGAAAAGATGCTTGAACAGCAGCCAAAGCCAATAAGGTTTCTTGCAACTGCTCAAGTATGGTGAGTTGGGGGATGGGAGGGTGGGGACAGTAGGATAGGGTGTAGCAGATATTAGTGTATACAACAAAGTCCTTGTGTGCATGCCTCTGAGTAGAATATGAGGTTTTCTTTCCAAGTCTGTTGATTTTTGTTGCTGCGGTTTTTTCTTTTATTGAAGTGATTTTGGCTCCATGGGATATGTAATGAACTTTTCTTTGGAAGAAAGGCACCGGTATTGCTGAGCAAAGGGTGTAACGCCCTCATCACTTCCTATTGTAATGGTGCTGCTCACAGGCGTATGTTCTATCCAATTAGTAGTGCTGGGTGACAAGCATTGTTTGTGCTGCATGATTATCTGTGAGAAATGCAAATCTGAGCTTCGTTCACTCCAGCAGCTAACAAGATAATGAATATTTTCATTAGCTGGAAAGAATACAAACATCTGTGGAAACACACAAAACCTTCACAGAAGGGCGGGAGATGAAGAACTAAAGATGCACAGCTATTCTAGGGAAGCAAAGTCTTGACTGAGCTACCTGAGAAAATGCAGAGTAATGCAATAGAGTTAGTATAATATCGTAAGAGGTATTCCAATAACCGAAACAAGTTTTATCACATTTAAGAAATTGTTGAAGACTTTTATTTTAGATAGAGTTTTGGTGACTACTAGGATATCGAAGGAGGGATAGATTAGTGGGCGAGTGGATTGCTATCCTAGGGTCCTTTTTACAAAACCATGGTATCAGTGCTGCCATGGTAAACGCACCAAAGTCCATTCAATTCCTATAGTCTTGGGTGCATTCACCACAATAACCTCGCTACCATGGCTTTATAAAAGGGCCCTTAAAGTAGAGAGAGATTTATTTATTTAAAAAATTTATTACCCACTTAAACTTAAGTGGGTCACAAAAATACATACATTATCATCAAGTTTCAAGTTTATTAGGATTTTATATTCCGCCTATCAAGGTTATCTAAGCGGTTTCACAATCAGGTACTCAAGCATTTTCCCTATCTGTCCCGGTGGGCTCACAATTTATCTAACATTACAACAGCAAATAATTACATTCATCTAAAAGTTCTCCAAAATAAAACCTTACACGAAAAAGCCGCTATAAACAAAGTTATCTTCAACACCTTCTAAAATTTCTGAATATCTGAAAGTAGCCTAATTGATCCTGTCAAACTATTCCACAGTAGTATGATTGTTTCTTGAGTGAATGAAGAGTTTTTCCTATCTGAAAATAATGGAATTCCTTTAATATTAGTTAATTTTATTGTAAACTACTTTGTTCTGGAAAGTTTAGTGGTACATCAAGTTTTTTAAATTTTTTTTTATGCATTTCAGATATACATCAAAGATATAACTTTGAAAAGAAATATAGCAAAGGCATAACAAAAAAAATTAAGTACTCCTAATCAAGAAAGAAATATTTTACCTAATATAGGACTCCTTTTAGAGAGTTGCACTAGTGATTCCGGTGCGACAAATATGACAAAGCCCATTCAATTCCTATGGTCTTCATTGCATTTGATGCACCAAAATCGCTAGTGCAACTTTGAAAAAGGAGGCCATAGTTCACAATGGGAAAGAAAAATCATATCAGAAATACCACAAGAAAATGGGAATTACAGGAAAAATTTCAGGAAAAAGGAGCAAGACTGTTTCTCAGTATTAAACATCCCAAAATAAGAATTTGGGACAAGTTTAACCAAAAAAGGTACCCTTTCCTTCTAGAAAAAAACCACAGTTGAGATATATTATAACATAGATTTTGAAATGAAATAACACTGGCATTCGCATCACTCCTTATACTCACATCACTGAATAAAGACACATAACACTTAGTAATGGCAAAGCATGGGCCGCAGCTTTATTAAACTTATTCATCAATGAATTTGTAAAACATAACATATATATATAAATAATTCAGTGTAGCATAACCATAAACCTTGGAGCTATTCGGTGTCGAACTAGCTTAACTCACAAAACTCAAACCCCTTGATGCTAATCGGTGTCGAATTAGCACAGCTCAACAAATTCATCACATTCCATGAAACCCCACTTCCCCCAGCAAGACTCGCGGTATCGCAGAATCATGCCGGCCACCCATGGCGGTTCCGCACATGAGCAGAATAAGCACATAAAAGATATAACTTCATAAGCCACACTGTGCACAATTCACCCCATAACACATTTCCGCAAAAGCTGCGACCAACCCAACCACCACCCACCAAAACCAAACCACCCAAAAAACTGGGAGGGCGGGAAGGGAACAAATTTAACCCTGCCTACCTACCTCTTCCCACACACCCACACCTTCCCAAACTGATTTTGCCCGCCAAATTCACCCTTAATCCTCACAAGTCCTCCACCAATCACCCCTCACCCTTTCTCACAACCAATCCTCCTGCCCTAGCACCCCAACCACCAATCCCTTCCAACCTCTAGCTCCCACTACCAACCCTCACATTCCAACCCCCCCTCCATCCCCCACCCACTGAAATTATGTTATAAGGATTCGCTCAGCCACTGTTATCAGCTTACAGCTAAACTGTAAGCTCCCTAACACTGGCATTCGCATCACTCCTTATACTCACATCACTGAATAAAGACACATAACACTTAGTAATGGCAAAGCATGGGCCGCAGCTTTATTAAACTTATTCATCAATGAATTTGTAAAACATAACATATATATATAAATAATTCAGTGTAGCATAACCATAAACCTTGGAGCTATTCGGTGTCGAACTAGCTTAACTCACAAAACTCAAACCCCTTGATGCTAATCGGTGTCGAATTAGCACAGCTCAACAAATTCATCACATTCCATGAAACCCCACTTCCCCCAGCAAGACTCGCGGTATCGCAGAATCATGCCGGCCACCCATGGCGGTTCCGCACATGAGCAGAATAAGCACATAAAAGATATAACTTCATAAGCCACACTGTGCACAATTCACCCCATAACACATTTCCGCCACAAGCGGTGACTGCCTTGCAAGTCACCGCTCCCCCCCCAAGCTGCGACCATGCTGCCTATTATAACAAGCTTCCAACAGGTCTTGGATATAACTCAAAAAAATATCAAGACCAATATCAGATAAATGCACACCGTCTGGTCTGTATAAACCAGGACAATCAACTGCAATCAAATCATGGCTTAAAACAAACCCACCAAGAGAAACAATGAACCGAGAAATTTCAGAATTCACCCGTTTTCTCAAGCGCTCAATACCTTCAACCTTGAGCGCATCCCTCCAAACGATCCGAGGAATAATGCGAGACCAGACTAAGCGGGTGCCAGGAAAATAACTGGCCACCAACAATAAGTCCCGCTTTATACAGCGAATCAAATCCACCCCTTTTACCTTGCAGAGATCATTCCCTCCAACATGAAAAACAATCAATTGAGGACAGGAAAATCTTCTGGCTTGCAACAAGGTCGGAAGAACTTGGTCCCAGCACATGCCTCGGAGTCCCAGCCAACAAATTCGAACTCCATGATGCACAAGGCCCAGATTCGATCCCCAGCGAGATTCCACTGCACGTTTCTGAGCCCAAAAGATGTAAGAATGGCCACATAACCACACACAGTTATCAGGCGGCAAAGGACCTGCAAGAAAAAACTGAAGCAGCAAGAAAATCATGAACAAAATGACATACAACCAGGCCTCACATAGCGTTTATAACAGGTAGAACGCCAACGCCCAATTTTACATAACATGGAAGGAGAAGCCCCCCGTTCAGCCGCATAAGAAGCAGCCCCAATACGGAAGGAATGTGTCCCAAAAGACTGCGGGTCACATCCAACCGCCACCAGACACCTCTTCAAGATGGCAGAAAATTGAAAACGAGTCAGTGGTGTGCCATCAGCATGAATCAGCCAATAGAGACCCCCCATCGGCCGCACCGCAGCATAAGACAAGGCACACTGCACAGGACACAAGGGACCATCTGCCAAAGGCCGCAAATAAACAGAGGACCCTCTCCCAAAAGGATCAGTCTTGGAACGCCGTATATGCAAACGCAAGTAGCGCCTGTCCAAAAACACATCAGATACCAGGAGGCCAGTGCTACCAACTGCAGACTTAGCTGGAGCTACCAGCTCACCGACTCGCAAAGCTGCAAAAAAGGCAACACTAAAAGCCACCTGGAACAACAACACTTCAAAGCCATCCTTACAAATGCCAGGCAAAACAGCACACAACTGCTGCAATAAAAGTGGTAAAATAGGCAAACGCTCAGGCCTAACAGGCCTAATAAGAATAGAGCGCTGAAAGCCAACCCACAATTTCTTCACTAAAAATGAGGCACAAGGATTCGGATAGCCGAGCAGCTGAGCCAAAAAGGCAACACTGGCCAAAGAGGCACGAACCATCCCAACAGACCAGCCCCGTTGCTGAGAAAAAAGCAAGAAGTGTACCAGGAGAGATACCGAAAAGGGCGGAACACCCAATGCAGATGTGGCATCCAAAAACCTCAGGTAACGGTTCCAGCCAGACCGATAAGAATTCCATGTATTCTCAGCCAAAGACTTCCTCAGTAACTCTCCCAACGATCCAGCAAACAGGTCCACAGTGTGACAGGCATGACCACGGGTTCTTCTTCCGCTGCAGGTACCAAAGCCCGAAAACGGGCCCACTGAAACCGAGATAATGAATCAGCAATCTCATTCAAAAAACCAGGAACATGCTTAGCAGAGAGTGTGGTATTAAGCTGTAAACAACGCAAAACAATGAGCCTCAAAAGCTCAACCAATAATGGACAATGAGCAGATTGAGCATTAAGTGCCTGCACAACAGCAGTGTTATCAGAAAAAACCACCACTCTCCGGTTAGCCAACTTGGGCCCCCAAAGAACCGTAGCCACAAAGACCGGGAAAAGTTCTAACAAAACAATATTATCACACCAACCCCGATCTCGCCACCACTCAGGCCACCTTTCTGCACACCATGAACCCCCAAAATAAATGCCAAAACCAAAGCCCGCTGCAGCATCAGTAAAAAGACGTAAATCCACTGATGTAACTTCCTCCTGCTGCCACACACAAACCCCATTAAAGCAAGCCAAAAAATGAGACCACAACCGAAGATCTTCCCGCACACCCCGTGTAATGCGCACACGGAAATGCGGTTTCCGCAAGCCCCGAGACAAAATTGCCAAACGACGGCAAAATACCCGACCCATCGGGATCACCCGAGAAGCAAAATTAAAGTGTCCCACCAAAGACTGAATTTCCCGCAATGTCAATTTGGATTTCTGCAAAGCTGCCTGAATAGCCTCTCTCAAGGCAGCAACCTTTACAGCAGGCAAACGAGACTCCATACGCACAGAGTCCAATTCAACCCCCAGAAAAACTAAAGAAGTAGCTGGCCCTTCAGATTTATCCAATGCTAAGGGAACCCCCAAATTCTGAGTGACTGCATGAAAAGCCCCCACCAAGTCAGCACACTGAGAAGAACCAGCCGGACCCCCAAACAAAAAATCATCCAGATAATGTACAATAGTCACACAGCCAGAAACACATTGAGTAACCCAATGAATAAAAGTAGAAAATGCCTCAAAATAAGAACAAGAAACAGAGCAGCCCATTGGCATACATTTGTCAAAATAAAATTGATGCTCAAATTGAAAACCAAGCAAATAAAAAGAATCTGGATGTACAGGAAGTAAACGAAATGCGGACTCGATATCGGCCTTAGCCAAAAGCGCACCCGCACCCAGAGTACGCAGCATAGCAATGGCCACATCAAATGAAGTATACTGCACGGAACAAAACAGGGGGTCAATAAAAGAATTCACACTACAGCCCAAAGGAAATGATAAATTATGAATGAGCCGGAACTTGCCCGGCTCCTTTTTAGGCACAACACCCAAAGGTGAGAGTACCAAATCGGGAAAAGGCGGAAAAGAAAATGGGCCAGCAATCCTCCCCAACTCCAACTCCTTCAGCAACTTAGCACGAACCACCTCCACATGCCGAGCTACCGAAGGAGAATTACGACAATGATGAGCAAGGGGTGGCCCAGCAAAAGGAATCACAAAACCAAAATGAAAACCTTCCCCAAGCAGCTGAGCAACATCCTCCAGAGGGTACAAACCCAACCATAAATCAAGCATGGGCAAATTAATTGGGGACTCTGCCTTGACCAGGCAAACTCCCACCAAAGGACCCGGCATTCCGAACTCCTGCCCCTCGACCGCTGGCTCCAGCACTGAAACAGCGAAAGGCTGGGTGGGCACCAGAACACTGACTACATCGATGCTGGAATTTACAAACCGCTCGGTCACAGCGCCCGGCATTAAACTGGAAACAGAAGGTACCCATGGCGACTCGGGACCCGGGCAACCCAAAAGTCTCACCGCGTCCGGAATTACCAAGGGGCACCCGTGTACCGAAGGAGGAAGAGACCCCACTAACTGAGGGCCCTCCCGTGACAGCAGAGCCCGCCCCCCTTCCGAAACGAAAGGAGCCAGCATGAGCCTGCGTCATCTCAGCAAGCCATAAATCAACATCCCTATACCCCCACACCCATGATTTATCAGTAGCCAAACTTTTCCGAAATTGCTCGTCATAGTTTAGCCATGACCACCCACCATAAATCCGAAACGCCCTCAAAATGAGATCAGAATATTTCAACAAGCCTGCATACAAACCTGGCCGAGCAGCCCCAACCACAGAAGCATAGATATTAAAACCCAGCAACCAATTCATAATGGTTCTAGGCACACGAAAACGACTACGCTGCCCATCAGCCTTACCAGCATCTTTCTTCTTTTCCAGCCTATCCTGCTCCTTTTCCAACAAAGAAAACACATCCACATACTTGCCCTTCAATATTTTGTCCCACAATTTTTTAGAAATACTACAGTCTAAAGGTGCAATTTCACATAAAGTATGACCACGACGCATCAGCTGAGCAGCCGCACCAGACGAACCACTCGGCACAGACGTGGACGGCGGAACACCCGCTCCCAAACTCACAGACTGGGCTGAAGGTCCAGCGGCAACACCACTCTCCGAGGAGGAAGAGGCACCAGAAGAAACCTCCGAGGAATCCCACGAATCCGACGACTGCCAAACAGCCATCGGATCCGCAGGAACCCCCCGACGCCGCCTCTTGTCCACATCTAAACGCTTAACAACATGCTGAAGTCGCTTCAAAAATTTTTTATCCCGCAAACGCTTCGCCACTGAGTGCGCCACCGGACGCGCCCCACTCCCAGACTCAACAGCATCCACCCCAGCCAAAACATCCATCAAAGCCCCAAAAGACTCACCAGAATGATCAACAGGAGCAGGATCCACTGCAGATGTACCAGGCTGAGAAGCAGCTGACATCCCAGCAACCCGGGTTCCAGAGGTCCGAACACCAGGGGCTCCTCCTCTGCGAGGCCCAGAACCCCGTGGAACAGCTGCACGGGAACCTCGCCGCTGCCTCCCAGCAGCACCACTGGGAACCGCACCTGCAAGAGAGGTAGAGCGTCCCCTACGAGCCCCTCTAGCTGAAGAGCCCCCCCTAGCAGATTGCTGCTTCCTAGGAGCCATAACAAGAGCACCTGAACAAGCTATAAAAATGAGACCAAGCACACCACCCCCAACCCCAGAAACCCAGCAACCCACACCCCAAAACTCTAAACCCAAACCCCCCCACCCCAAGCACTAGCCAACTTTTCCCCCCCCCTCACTTCCCCCACCAAGGATCCCACACACGGTTCAGGCAGAAATAAGGCAAACAGCCAAGGAAGCAGACACGCGCCCCAAAGTCCCCAGCACAACTTAAGACACACCCCACCGGATCCAATACAGCCTGGCCTGCTAGACTGCCTTCCCAGCTATTTCCCTACAAACACGCAGCACCCCCCAACCGCACAGCAAGCAAGCAGGCACACTCCAAAAAGAAAAACGAACCTTGCTGTGCTGTGCAGAAAACCGCCGGTCTTGTGCTGAAAACTGCCAGCTCCCGACACCTCCGCAGCCGACCGAAGGAGCAAGAAAAGACGCGCGGAGAGAATATGCTTCACAGAGGCCTATCCGGCAGCTCCCACACACGCGCGGCACCACAAAGCCGGAAAGCACCCTCGCACCGCCGGAGGCGGCCGTAAGGCAGTGCCGGCTCCGCGCACACACGCCTCTCTGGCTAAACGATGCTAGGCCCTTGAAAAACTAGCAACACAAACCAAAAAGCAGCACCAATTAAATGAAAGGACAACTCAATTACCTGGACCCAGCTGTCGTCCACAGCACAAACCTCGACACCCGAAGCAAAAGCACCACAACAAGGTAACACAAACCACCCTAAAAGGTTAACAAATTTAACCCTGCCTACCCACCTCTTCCCACACACCCACACCTTCCCAAACTGATTTTGCCCGCCAAATTCACCCTTAATCCTCACAAGTCCTCCACCAATCACCCCTCACCCTTTCTCACAACCAATCCTCCTGCCCTAGCACCCCAACCACCAATCCCTTCCAACCTCTAGCTCCCACTACCAACCCTCACATTCCAACCCCCCCTCCATCCCCCACCCACTGAAATTATGTTATAAGGATTCGCTCAGCCACTGTTATCAGCTTACAGCTAAACTGTAAGCTCCCTTATACACTTGCAGGGGAATCTCAACCGATATGTAGGTCCAATGGAAATTGCTGCCTGTTTAAGTTCAAGCAACTTTCTCCTTCTAAGCTGAGCCTACTTGGAAATATCTGGAAAAACCTTTTACCTCTACAAAGTTAGTATCTTTGGTATGATAGTAGCAAAGTCTCAATACAACTTCTTTATCCTAAAGAAACATAAAAATACTAATAAAGTAGATCTATATTTAACTTCCTCCCACGAAGAATATAAAATAGAGCGATATATCAAGCTTTAATAAAACATAAATAAAAGATAGGTTGAATGATTTGGGCTACAGGACACTGGGCAGATGTTCTTGTCACTGTCATTTTGGACATGGGTTTAGCACAGAGCACAGCAAAAATAAAACACAAAAGGCCTCCAGAAGGAGGAATAATCAGACAGAGCTTTATTGTAGGACCCAACCTATATTTTATATATATTTTCTGATTTATATATTATTTTTCATTTTTAGCTTATGATTTGTTCTTGTATTCACTGTATTTGTTATGTGTTTTATGTTTGCACAGACCCCTGCCACAGGCATTTTACACTGAAACGTAGCCCATGTTGGGTCCTACAATAAAGTTCTGCCTGATTATCCCCCCTCATTCTGGGGGTCCTTTGTGTTTTCCTTTTGCTCTTTTTGTATGGTACACTTTGACCCTCTTCTACATCTTGACTTGCTTTGACAAAGAATAGTCTTCTAATGGCAGGTATTAGATGGCCAATTTAGGAGCATAACTCTCAAAATTAGGAGCCTAAACATTTTGAAACATTACTCCTACTGCATGTACACATTTGTCATCTTCAGAAGCTGTTAAACTTTGTGCCAATATTAGGCAGAGCTTTGAGAGCCTATTTTATTAAGACATATATGCTGCCTTTGTAAAACTGCTGCTTTGACTTTACCCACAGGTATCCTTATAAAAAAAATACCTGCTAAAATTATAGCTTTTTTGTAAGTTGTTCATGTGTGTAAATTAAATTCAGTGCTTCTCATTTTAATCTATGGTGGCAATTTCTCTAAATGAGTTGATTTTGTACGTATATACAGTTGACTCCACCTAAGTACACGCTGGTTAAGCGCACGCTTCGGTTAACCGCAGCCTACCACAATGGTCATGGTTTTTTTTACATTAAAGTCAATGGACATAAACTTCAGATAATTGCAATTCTGATAAGCACACAATCCGCTTATGTGCACTGATGTTGTAGGTCCCACCTGTATTCTTTTACGTAACGTTCACTCTGGTTAAAAGCAATCACGTAGATAAGCCGCGTATTTCGGAACAGCGGTCTAGGCCTGGCCATGTGTTCAAACTTTTGGAACTGCACCGTGTTGTTGCGTGGACAAAAATCATTGTCTTTGACTGAAAATGTCCACCATGCTAATGTCAAACGCTGCTTGCACATAAATTGGAAGGGCACATAAAATAAATTGGAAGGGTGTACTCCAGGTCCTTCTGCAGTTGCTCACGTATGGTCTCTCAATTAAAGCGATAGAGACCTATACACCACTTTCAAATGTAGCAAAGCTGTTGGCTTCAAGGCACTTGCTTGTTGAACATGAAAGCAACAAAATCCAAGGGATAATCACAAACTTCAAACGTGATTACAGGTCACTCGTCCTAAGATATGTGATAGTAGTTAGTGATCAATGCAAGCACGGAATCCTGCCCCCAAGCTGTTGATCTCGCGAGAAAAATGACAATGCTCGACTCTCTTCACATGGTACTCCAATTAAGCGCAGGGTCCGTTTAAGTGCACGTGGCAAACTGGTCCAAAGGGCTTGCACTTAAGCGTAGTCGACTGTACTTTTGCAGGAATGAACCTCACTCCTCAGCCAAGACATGTAGAGTATGATCTCAGTCTCTCAAATGTACTGCTAATGTTCACTGTAATACTTGTACTGTACCCAAGACAGATTTCTTCTAGACATCATAAGACTTTACGGAGGGAATTCAACAAATGATGCTGCAACTCAGGTGCTAAAAAATTAAACGCTAAGCTCTATTCTTCAAAGGGTGCACTCCTTACATAGAATAGGGTTTAGCATGGATTGCATACTTAACTTGTCAGATTACGCTTGCAAACCCTGGTGATAATGCCAGCGCCCAATTTATTCTGTAACTCCATGCAGAAAGATTGAAATGCTCCAGATTAATAGATGGCCAAGCCCCCTTTTCAGTTATGTGCCATGGGAGTTAAGCACCGTGCCTTACAGAATAACGCATCCAGATGTGTGCACAAACTTTCATGAGTGCCAATTAACATCAATAATTGATTGTAGCACCCAATTCCTGATGTTTCAGAACTCATTATCCAATTTATTTGCATGTACATCTCAAAAGTGTACCCAAAGTGAGACATGCAATTTTGGGCACCATATATTAGAATCTAAGGGTATGTATATAGGCAATTTATCTAAGTGTGCTTAAAAATTCATTTTTAAAAAAAAATAATCTTTATTAATTTTCTAAAGCCAACAAAAGTGCAAAACAGTATACATACTGTACATCAACTATAATAAAACCCTAAGCGCGTATGCGCACTTACAACGGGGCGATCCCTGTTTTCATGATGTGTAGCTCCGTGGCAGTGTTCAATGCATTCAGCTGGAGCCTGCGGCGGTTTGTGTGCAGTGGGCCCTTTTCCCTTTGCTTTAGTTGTGGCGGGGCGGCAACAGCGGCGAACCTGGGGGGGGGGGGGGTGTTCGAAGCAGCAGTAGGGCAGATGGTAGGTAGCAGCAGCGGGGGCCGGTACGGAGGGGGGCAGGATTTGGCTTTGGCGCTGGAGGGAGGCAGATAGGCAAGCTGGCTTTAGCGTAGCAGATAGGGAGGGAGGTGGGCTGGCTAGCTTCGGGGGAGGGGGGAGGGACAAAGGATGAAAGGCAGTGAGAGGGGACATAGGAAGGGGCACTGGGGGCATTAAGGACATGTGAAGGGACATTAAGGACATAGGAAGTAGGCACTGGGGGCACTAAGGACATAGGAAGGGGGCACTGGGGGCACTAAGGGCATGGGAAGGGGCACTAAGGACATGGGAAGAGGCACTAGGGACATAGGAAGGAGGCACTGGGGGCACTAAGGGCATTGGAAGGGGCACTAAGGACATGGGTAGGAGGCACTGGGGGCACTAAGGACATGGGAAGGGGCACTAAGGACATGGGAAGGGACACTAGGGACATAGGAAGGCGGCATTAGGGGCACTAATGACATAGGAAGGAGGGAGGGAATAGAAAGGGACAATTGTTGGGCCTGAGTGTAGAAAGCGGCCACGGAGAGAGAGAGACACAAAGAAAGACCGACAGAGCGCAAAAGGAGAGAGAGAGAAAGAAAGATAGACAGACACATCTACACTAGCACCCGTTAATGTAACGGGCTTAAACACTTGTATAATAATAATCATAATAAGCACTTATAATCAATCAATAATAATTCATAAAAATGAACCCCCATTCCCATCCAATTCTTCCATTATGGAACAAAAAGAAACCCTTCCTCCCACCCTCCCCTGGATGTGTGTGAGCCAATCAATGAAAAATAAAAAATAAAAACAACTATAATGAAGCCACAAAAGGCGTCAGTGGACCCCAAACTAATTTAAATATTGTACCTCAGCATATCAGCATTCATCTTTTCATACTTATAACATAAGCATAGATTTGCCCACCAAAAAGTAAAATTAAGGCGATCACAGTTTTTCTAATTGCGAGTAACCATTTGCATGGCTATCCCGGTCATAATAAAGAAAAGCAGACATTTATATTGGTCCAATGGGGATTTAATATGCATTATCATCCCACATATGACTACATCATATATCAATGGAATTGATGACTCTCCAATATTGACCTCCAACATATGATCCAGTGTCCCTATATCAAGATGTCAGTGCCAGCATCTATTAGACTTAGAACTATCTACTTTCTGAAAACGAACAGGGGTCCAGAAACTTCCATGTAACAAAAAAAAACATGTTTGTCTCATAGACGCTGGCGCTGTACACCTCATCCTCCAAGTCCAAATCCGTGGCCATTGAGAAGCAGAAATCTGCTGCTTAATCTCAAAGACTCAAGGTGAACAAAGCCATGGGACCAGACAATTTGCACCCAAGCGTGCTCAGAGAATTGAGCGATGTCCTGGAGAAACCGTTGGCTGAGCTATTCAATCTCTCCCTAAGTAAGGGGAAAGTTCCCCTGGACTGGAAATTAGCTAATGTCGTTCCTCTGCATAAAAAGGGTTGCAGGGCAGAGGCTGTGAATTATAGACCGGTGAGTCTCACATCAATAGTGTGCAAACTCATGGAAACACTAATTAAAAGCAAATTGGACACGATCTTGAATAAAGGGAATCTTCGGGATCCCAGTCAGCATGGATTTACCAAGGGTAGGTCCTGCCAATCCAATCTCATCAGTTTCTTTGACTGGGTAACAAGAAAGTTGGACTTGGGAGAGTCTTAGGACGTCATGTACCTGGACTTCAGTAAAGCTTTTGACAGTGTCCCACACTGCAGGCTGCTAAGCAAGATGGAATCGATGGGGTTAGGAGAGACACTAACTGCATGGGTCAATGATTGGCTGAGTGGCAGACTTCAGAGGGTGGTGGTTAATGGTACCCTCTCTAAAACATCGGAGGTGACCAGTGGAGTGCCGCAGGGCTCGGTCCTGGGTCCACTCCTTTTCAACATATTCATAGGGGATCAGACTCAAGGGCTTCAAGGTAAAATAACACTATTCGCCGATGACGCCAAACTATGTAATATAGTAAGTGAATGCAGTTTACAGAATTATATGGCGCAGGACCTGCTTACATTGGAAAGTTGGTCCTCAACCTGGCAGCTAGGCTTCAATGCTAAGAAATGCATAATAAAGAAAAGCAGACATTTATATTGGTCCAATGGGGATTTAATATGCATTATCATCCCACATATGACTACATCATATATCAATGGAATTGATGACTCTCCAATATTGACGCCACCTCGGAAGCGGAAATCCATGCAGGATGTACTTGTTGAACGGAGAAACTTTAACTAGGACTTCAGCAGAACGAGATTTAGGAGTAATCATCAGTGCAGACATGAAAACTGCCAATCAAGTGGAGAAGGCTTCATCTAAGGCAAGGCAGATATTGGGTTGTATCAATAGAAGTTTCGTCAGCCGAAAGCCTGAAGTCATAATGCCGTTGTACAGGGCCATGGTGAGACCTCATCTGGAGTACTGTGTGCAATTCTGGAGGCCACATTACAGTAAAGATGTGCGCAGAATTGAATCGGTTCAATGGACGGCCACCAGGATGATCTCGGGGCTCAAGGGTCTCTCGTACGAAGAGAGACTGAACAAATTGCAGCTCTACACTCTCGAGGAACGTAGGGAGAGAGGAGACATGATCGAAACATTTAAGTACCTCACGGGACGTGTCGAAGTGGAAGATGATATTTTCTTTCTCAAGGGACCCTCGGCCACAAGAGGGCACCCGCTCAAACTCAGGGGCGGAAAATTTCATGGTGACACCAGAAAGTATTTCTTCACAGAGAGAGTGGTTGATCATTGGAACAAGCTTCCAGTGCAGGTGATCGAGGCAGACAGCGTGCTAGACTTTAAGAATAAATGGGATACCCATGTTGGATCCCTACGAGGGTCAAGATAAGGAAATTGGGTCATTAGGGCATAGACAGGGGGTGGGTAAGCAGAGTGGGCAGACTTGATTGGCTGTAGCCCTTTTCTGCCGTCATCTTCTATGTTTCTATGTTTCTAATGTCTCTCAGACTAGTTTTTGTTTTTTTGTTCAAATATTCCGATATTAATTTATACCACTTGGCAGCCTGATGTCCTAGGAAACCAATCTGGAAGCATAGGCCAGGCAAACTACACTATTTGAACAAAAAACCAAAACCTAGCCTGAGAGACATTGAGATTAAGCAGCAGATTTCTGCTTCTCAATGACCACGAATTTGGACTTGGAGGATGAAATGTACAGCGTCAGCATCTATGAGACAAACATGTTTTTTCTTGTTACAAAGAAGCTTTTAGACCCCTGTTCGTTTACAAAAATTAGATAGTTCTAAATCTAATAGATGCTGGCACTGTCATCTGGACATAGGGACATTGGATCATCTGTTGTTCTATTGTCCTTTGATACTCAACTTTTGGAAATCAATTTGGGGACAGATTAATACCATATTGGAGTCGTCAATTCCGCTAACATATGAGGTAGTCATATGTGGAATATTATTGCATATTAAGTCCCCCAAGGACCTCTATAAGTGCCGGCTTTTCCTAATTATGACCAGGATAGCCATGCAGATAGTCACTCGTAATTGGAAGAATTGGGATCGCCTTAATTTTACTTTTTGGTGGGCAAATATATGGTTATGTTATATGTTTGAAAAAATGAACACTGACATGTTGGGAAATATTAAGATATTCAAATTAGTTTGGGGTCCAATGGCATCTTTTGTGGAGTTGTTATAGTTATCTATAGTTATCTTTATTTTCTGTTGTTTAGTACACATCCAAGGGAGGGGAGGTATCTTTTTTTAATTCCCTGTTTGAAATATTTGAGGGGGAGGGGGGATTTATTCTTTCTGTTTTGGTACTAATGGATTATAAGTGCTTATTGCGAATATTATGTATATATGTATAATGTTGCACTTGTTAATAGTTTAAAAAAAAAAATCTTTATTAAGTTTTCAAAGTGGCTCGGGGGACCAAATTGTTTGTCCGTTATATGCGAAATATCGTTATCTGCGAGTCCACTATATGCAGTGCTTTTCTGCATGTTTGTAAAGGCGCATGGCTGGGACCAGCGGACCTCATCTACTATAGACAATATTGCGTTATAAGCAAGTCCGTTATAATGAGATTATACTGTAGTGGTCTTTTCTCCTGCAAAGACCTTCTGTCTCAGTTTGAATCCTTTGTCTACCTGCTCTTATTTCCAGAATATTACTATCTTTGCTCTCTGATGGGTCAGTAAGGGTTTGACCTCTCTCTCCAATCAAAAACTACCTTCTATGACCTCCACTGTAAGCTGTCAGCCTCTGTCCTCTATTGGACCCTCTCTCCCCCTAGCTTTGTGGGTGTTCCTTTTGGCCTTTTGTGCCTGAATTAGAGCAGACATGTGCTTCTCTACCTCCCCTGCAACCAAACTTGTCTTTTATACCACATATACGGCACTATTCATCATTTCATTTCTGAAACTACTTTAATCTACCTGTTGATTCTCCAACCTCTGCAAGAGATAGTTATGGAATAAATAATGCTGGGATTATCATGATTGTTGATTTTAAATTATGAAATCCAAAATGGGGCCTAAAGGTATAAAATATTTAGGGACGAGAGGGGTGGTAGTAAGGCTGAAAATTTACCTAGATCACTTAATACTGTTGCACAAACTGTGGTTATTTTGTACATCCAAGTCCACTATTTACAGTATACTGTATGTGTAAAAATAATATAAGGCTTCCAAATCCACCCCTCCCCCCCCACACACACATACATAGTGTTGAAATCTTCTACAGCTGTCAGAAGGAAATGAACAAAGTTTCAAAGTATGGAGCATTCCTAAAGTGACCATTTATTTTTTTCATCAAAACGAGACATCTACTAATTGTCAGTCCTGCCCCCAATCTCGCCCTAGCCATGTCCCCAATACTACCCCAATTTCTTCCATTCCAGATAGACAGGCTAAAGAGCGACAAATCGCCAGGTCCGGATGGCATTCACCCAAGGGTACTCAAGAAACTAAGGAACGAAATAGCTGAACCACTTTGAAAAATATGCAACCTATCCTTAAAAACTGGAGAGATTCCGGAAGACTGGAAAATAGCAAATGTCACGCCCATCTTCAAGAAAGGCTCAAGGGGAGACCCAGGAAACTACAGGCCGGTGAGCTTGACCTCGGTCCCGGGAAAGATGATGGAAGCACTGATTAAAGACAGCATCTGGGAACACATCAACAACTATGGGCAGCTAAAGTCGAGCCAGCATGGCTTCTGCAAGGGCAGGTCATGCCTCACGAACGTATTATACTTCTTTGAGGGGGTAACCAGTCAGGTGGATAAAGGGGAATCCATAGATATCATTTACCTTGACTTCCAAAAAGCCTTCGACAAGGTGCCACATGAAAGACTACTAAGGAAGTTATGGAACCACAGGGTGCAAGGGGAGGTCCATCGATGGATCAAAAACTGGTTGGCGGACAGGAAACAGAGGGTTGGAGTAAAGGGCCATTACTCAGACTGGCAATGGGTCACGAGTGGAGTTCCACAGGGGTCGGTGCTAGGACCGCTACTTTTCAACATATTCATTAACGACCTGGAGGCAGGACCAAAATGTGAGGTTATTAAATTTGCGGATGACACCAAACTATATCGCAAAGTAAATAACATGGAGGACTGCAAAGATCTCCAAAAAGATCTGACAACACTGGAAGAATGGGACAAAAAATGGCAAATGAGTTTCAACATAGGGAAGTGCAAAGTCGTACATATAGGGGAAAAAAAACCGATGTTCACATACAAAATGGGGGGATCAGTGCTAGGGGTGAGCGACCTTGAAAGAGACCTGGGAGTGATGGTAGGCACAACATTGAAGGCGTCGGCGCAGTGTGCAACAGCCTCAAGGAAAGCAAACAAAATGTTGGGTATCATTAAGAAGGGTATCACGACCAGAAAGAAGGAAGTCATCCTGCCACTGTATCGTGCTATGGTGCGCCCGCACCTGGAGTACTTTGTTCAATTCTGGTCACCGTACCTCAAGAAAGATATGGAGGTACTTGAGAGAGTTCAAAGAAGAGCAACTAAGCTAATAAAGGGTATGGAGGACCTCTCATATACTGACAGACTGAAAAGGCTAGGGCTCTTCTCCCTGGAAAAGCGGAGACTTAGAGGAGACATGATAGAAACCTTCAAGATCATGAACGGCATAGAAAAAATAGACAGGGACAGATTTTTCAAATTAAGGGGATCAACAAGTACAAAGGGGCACTCAGAGAAATTGAAAGGAGAAAAGTTTAGAACAAACGCTAGGAAGTTCTTTTTCACACAGAGGGTGGTGGATACATGGAACGCGCTACCGGAGGATGTGATAAACAGGAGCACGCTACAGGGGTTCAAAGAAGCTTTGGATAGATACTTGGAAGACAAAGGGATTGAGGGGTACAAATAAGAGTAGAGGTAGATTATAGGGATGGGATTAGAGGTAAGTTATAAAATTAATCAGGGATCACTGTTCAGGCACTAGGCCTGATGGGCCGCCGCGGGAGCGGACCGCTGAGCAAGATGGACCTCTGGTCTGACTCAGCGGGGGCAACTTCTTATGTTCTTATATTCTTATGTTTTCATTCATTTTTCATGTATACATAATATCTTATTAATTCATAATGGTAACCATAAAATTAAAAAAAAAACCCACAAAGCAGGGAAAATGTTAATTATCATTTATATTTGGGGGGTTTTCAAAGATGTCAAGGTAGATGACTTTAAAATATGCAATGTCATCTCATTAACTATAGGCAAATATAGTACAAAATATAGGCAGCAGATATAAATTCTCAAAACTGACACATTTTGACCACTAAATTGAAAATAAAATCATTTTTCCTACCTTTCCTGTCTGGTGATTTCATGAGTCTCTGGTTGCATGCCCTTCTAACTGTGCATCCTTTCTTTCATTTCTTTTTTTCTGCACTCAGGCACAATTGTCCCTTTCTATTCCCTCTCTTCTTCCTATGTCCTTAGTGCCCCTGTGCCTCCTTCCCATGTTCTTAGTGCCCACAGTGCCTCCTTCCCATGTCCTTAGTGCCCCTTTGTCCCACCCCTCCCCCAAAGTCAGCCTGCTTACCTACCTCCCTCACTGCCACGTCAAAGTCTGCCTCCCTCCTTCCCTCCCTCCAGCGCAGATTCAAAACCTCCCCCCAGTCCGCCGCTGCTGCTGCTACTTGCCACCCAGAAAAGGAAGGTCCAGGTGCTGGCCCAGAAGCCTTCTTCCCGAAATTAATTCCGACATCTGAGAGAAAGTTCTGGGCCAGCCAATCGCTGTCTGGCTGGCCCTGAACTTCCTCTCCGACGTCAGAATTGACATCGGGAAGAAGGCTTCTGGGCTGCCACCTGGACCTTCCTTTTCTGGGGTTCAAGCAGCAGCATCGGCGGACCTGGGGCATGGGTTTGAATCGGATGCTGGAGGGAAGGAAGAAGGGAAGGTAAGCAATTGCCTGTACCGTTGTTCCCGCACATAGCTTCGGGACGCTGTCCCTGAAAAAGGGACATTTTGGTATCCCGAAGCTATGTGTGGGGACAACAGGATAGGGGATCTAAAAATAGGACAGTCCCATTTAAAACGGGTTAAGCATTCCCTGTCCAGCCTACAATGACTGCTAAAGACCCATGAACCTATGAAATAAATTAGGACACACATCATAGGTACTGGAAAAATAAATACAATTTTCCCTCTGGATATTACTGTCTCACCATCATTCCATAAAAATTCAGATTTTAGTCTGATGTAGTTCTGGTACCGGATCATTTGCAAAGAGGTCAAAATACAGATCTCCCCATCTTCTCTAGACACTACATATTTATCATAATTATCCAGTGGCTTCCATCTGTCCTTGTAGGTGAAGACAAATCCCAGTACTTCCTGCTGCAAGTTTCTGAACAAAAATCTACATCATTTTCATCTTTACATTGCTTGTGCTAAGGGTTTTACTGTATATACACAAGGCAAATTCTGAATAGCTGCCAGTGTTGTACACATACTTTATATACCAGTATGTTACAACTTATTTTTTAACGTTATTTTAATTTCAGGCAACAAACTTTATAGTTCCATTTCTGAGTGAAATTCAAGACAGCATTTTAGTGTTTTGCTTTTAAAATTGAGTTGCAGTAAACTATTTGAGTGATTTCTCATTGGTAGCTAGCTGCCTACAGCACTGGAACCTTCTGCATACATTTGTATCTGCTGTTTGCCCAAGTGAATAATCAGAGGCAAGCAGTAGACATATTGAAAAATGGCCGTTCATGTGTACCACTTAATTTTGACCTAACCCCCTTCCCCCAAGATGTCCAATATAAAAGCCCAAATATGCTTTGGTATAGTGAAGGGGGGGGGGGGAGAGTGACTTTAAATCAGGCCAATCTACTCAGATAAATGCAGTAGCTTCAAAAAATTGTCCTCCATATTATTTATAAATGATCAGACTGTTTCAGTCACAAAAAATAAATAAATAAATTAAAAATAATAAAATCATTCTTAGTTTGTCAGCTAAGGCCCACAATCAGTGCAAAATTTTATTAAGAAACCAGAGGTAGAGAGAAGAGAAGTGACAGATTTAAAATTAACTTGCCAACTTCCCATCAATATTATGACAATTTCCCATAGCAGTTCATCGACCTGATGCAGGAGCTGACAATATTAACATAAATTTGTCAGAGCAAACCCTTCAGACAAGCTGCCACTGGCGTTCTATCAGCTGCTGTTATCATTTGAAGATGAAAGCCTCTTGCCTAGGCCTCTTTTTAATCTTCCCACACACACAGCTCAGCCCTCAGGCACAGGCACAGAATTCCAAGTTTTTAAGGTGAGAACTTTGCTCTTTTTTTCTCACTCTCAGATTTTCATCTCAGATACTTCTTGCTATTTGGCTAAAAAATATCAGATACTACTTATCCCCCTCTTTTACAAAACTGCAATAGCAGTATCTAGTGCGGGGAGCCGCGCTGCTCCCGCGCTCATAGGAACTCAGTGAACATCAGGAGCAGGGCGGGCCATTCTGCGCTGCTCCCCACACTAGAAGCTGCTTTCACAGTTTCATAAAAGGAGGTTTATGTAGTCACTTCTGGAAAAAAAAGTTAAGCCAAGTGCATGAGTAGAAGTTATTTGTTACAGAAGAAATTAAATAATAAAAAGGAAGGAAAGGGATTTCAAATGTATTCACCCGAGAGACCTTTTGTTCACATCATGAAATTATACTTTGATAAAATGGGGCCAATACTGAGACCATGGGAGGGAGGCCAGACTACCAATATTCAATGCCAGGACATTTCCTGTGACCGGTATTGAATATTCGGTCTACCATTGGTCAGCTCAAACTTAGCTGGCTATGCCAATTTTAAGCTCTGGATGGCAAAGCTAAGGCAGCCAAAGATAGACCTGCTTTTTGCACAGCCCAATTTGGCTGCTAAACTTGGTCAGCCTTTACTTAAAACTGGCAGCTGTTACCTGATGTAGCCAGTCAAGTTTAAGCAGCTAATTGATAACATTCAGTAGAGATAGCCTATCTGCCGCTGAATATTAGTGATTTGCCGACAAAATGCTATATAATTGACCAGGAGCTGTTCCTGACTGGTTAAATAGCACTAAATATCAGGCGGAATATATCCTTTGTTGAAGTGATACTAAGAACTAGGAGAGTGATCCTTAATTCTGGTCTTTGTAGCTCCCAAAGATCTGTTTTGTTGGATCGGGGCAAAAGGTAATCACATTTGACCACGTGACTGGTTCTTAAAAACTTAAGAGGATAATTTTCCTAGGTAGGGAAGGCACATATGTTGTAACTCTTACATTACAAAGCATATGTGTCTGTGTCTTTATCAAATTGCTTCTGCATAGAGCTACACTGACTGCAAGGCAAAAGTGTATACTTTGGAGGAGATATGATAGAGATGTTTAAATACCTACTTGATGTAAATGCACATGAGTCGAGTCTCATTTGAAATGAAGCTCTGGAATGAGAGGGCATAGGATGAAGTTAAAAAGTCATAGGCTTAGGAGTAATCTAAAGAAATACTTTTTTACAGAAGGGTAGTAGATGCGTGGAACAGTTTCCCAGAAGAGGAGGTGGAGACGGAGACTGTGTCTGAATTTAAGAAAGCCTGGGATAGGCAAGTGGGATCTCTTAGAAATAATGGATACTGTGAAAGGGCAGACTGGATAGGCCATTTGGCCTTTATCTGCCATCATGTTTCTATGTGTGTTCCAGCACCAGTAGAAAATTGGCACCCATGGGCGATGACACACAATGAAAATTTTCATGTCCCACTATATCCACTTCAATCCCGGTACACAGCAAAAAGCGCGCAGGACATTGGTGCGCTGACACCTGTGCACAGAATGAATGCATGCCACTGGTTCTGCCGCTTTCATGCCTTACCGTTAGTGTTCTGAGGGGGGGGACTCGCCAGTACACTTAGAACTGGTTGCGCTCCCGTTGGGGGTTGGGTTGGGAGGAACCTGAAAACTTCTAGTACACTGAAAACTTCTATTCTCTTGCTGTTTGGGAATTTTGGGGAGTTTTCAATGTAGTGGGGGGGAGGGTTTCTCCCCACCCCCTTCCCCCCAGCAGAAGCGCGAGCAGTTATAAATGTAGTGGGGGGTTCCCACACACACACACCCTCAGAACGCTAACAGTAAGGCGTAAAAGCGTCAGAACTGGCAGCACGCATTTGTCCTGTGCGCAGATGTCGGTGTGCAATTATCAGCGCACCAATGTCCGATGCGCTTTTGACGTGCCACCTCAATCCCTGGTTGTTTAGTGGGGGGGGGGGGGTTGATGGCCATAACTGAATTGAATATGGCAGCCATGATCTTTTATCCCAGGCAGTTTAAGTGCTTGAGCATGTAAAATGCTGGTATACATTCTCAGATCACTTTGAAACTAACACAGAAAGTCTGTAAATCATATATTCACTATGGAGATCCTACAAACAAGATCTGTTGGTTTTTCTGGTGGCTCAACGGTACAACTGTACGAGGTCTGACAATTAAGTTCAGGGGGAGGGCCTTTGGCAGGAAGGCCTGGCCTCCCTCCTACTGGTATTGTCGGAAGGGGGGGGGTGTCAGGGGATGCGTCCACAGCAGAAGGGCCTGGGATCCCTCCTGCCGGTTTTCGCGGGTGGGGGGGGGGGGTGCTGGCAGGAGGGCTTGGGATCCCTCCTGCCGTGATCGCGAGTTCAGGTTCGGGTGGCATCTCTCCTGCCATATCGTTGCGGTGGGGGGTGGGGTGGTGGACAGTTGCAGGATTCTGTAACCGGCATTGTTTTTTGACAGACGCCGGTTACAGAATACTGCTTTTAGGTGAAGGACTGGCCCCTCCTTCGCCTAAAAAGTCGGGGTTTGGGCGTTTGGGGCTTGGACAGTTTTTTGGTCGGGAATGTGTTGTAAGGATAGACGTTGTGGCAGTCTGGGCGAGTAGATTGCTAAATGTGGAGGTAGGCCATTCTCAAAAAACCCATCAATTTGGATGTTTTTTTGAGAATGGACATTTCCCTACTGCCAACTTCTTGACTATCCAGAGTACTCTGGAATTTTGATAGACTTAACCTCAATTTATTAACAGCTAACTAGCCACATTTTTCTCTAAGCATTCACTTGGTTGAGTATGGTCAGCACAAAAGACATTTTCCCTTACACTTTACAATCAAGAATGCCAGAGGTGCCAAGTATTTAAAGGGGACCAAAAAATAGAGCCCTGGGGAACTCTAATGGCAATATCCTCCCTTTTAGAAATTGAGGGGATAGACTTAGTAGATAATAACAGGTGCTTCTCCAAGGTGCCCTAACTGAGTCTAGCCTTACCTGCGTAGGTTCTGGATCAGCAGGAACTTGTTTAACTTTGTCTTGAATCCCTGGAGGGTGTTTTCCCCTATAACAGCCTCCAGAAGAGCGTTCCAGATTTCTACCACTCTCTGGGTGAAGAAGAACTTCCTTACATTTGTACAGAATCTATCCCCTTTTAACTTTAGAGAGTGCCCTCTCGTTCTCCCTACCTTGGAGAGGGTGAACAACCTGTCTTTATCTACTAAGTCTATTCCCTTCATTATCTTGAATGTTTCGATCCAAACCATCTCTGGCAATGTTCAAATCTAGGCTAAGCACTCACTTTTTTGAAGTTGATTTTAACTCCAATTCTTACCAATGTCTGATCCCCTAACCCCTATTTGTCCTGCTTGTCTAAGCTCTATCGAGTAGGGATTGTCTCTTACATCAATTTATTTATTGGAATTTATTAACTGCCTTCTCTTGAAGAGTTTACAATACATTGAATAGTAATCAGGTACACTTATATATTTTTCCTATCTGTCTCAGCAGGTTCACAATCTAACTGTGATACCTGGGGCAATGGAAAGTTAAGTGACGCCCAAAGTCAGAGGGAGAAGGCTGGGTCAAACTCAGAACCTCAGTGTACTGAGGCAGCAGCTCTAACCAATACCGCTGCATATGTCTGGCAGCGCTATAGAAATGATAAGTAACAGTAGTACGAGAGGGATGGGAAAAGGAAAAAAAAAGGTAAGGTCTTCAACCAGAAAATGCTCACCAAAATAACTTTCTCCCAAAAAAGGAATGAAACCCCCTACTTAAAATGCCTTTAATAATCTGTAACCTCAAAGCCTATAACAGAGTCTGAATCAGCACTTTCACTCCTGCTTCCCCATTTATTTTCATCTGGATTTCCTCAGGCTGTGCCTCTAAGAAAAATGGCTGGAGGGAGCAGCAGTTCCCCCTCCACTTGGCATTCCACCCAAGGAGGAATGTCAGCCACATCCTTCTCTATCGATACCAGGGAAGGTATTGAGTTCCACAGTTTAGGTGCTTGGGACAGGGCTAGCCTTCCTCCAGTTCCTACCTCCAAGTCCAAACCCCCTATGTAACAAACACTTCTACAGCTAGGTACTAGCTGCAAATCCCAGGGGTACTGGGTCATCCTCTCATAACTGACATTTTCTGGGTAAGTTTGTCTGAATTGGGGGGTGGGATCTTAAGAAAGGATGTTCCCCCTTCCTCACTATTGATGTTCTGAGCTCCTCGCAGGAGTTTAAAGATCGCTGATCTTTGATTTTTCTCTGCAATCCCCCTTCCCAGGAGATGTACCTGCTTCAGCCCCTAATGCCCATCAGTTCTTTTCAGAGGATGCACTGTTCTAGTCCAGTTTAATACATTTTGAAAGATAGGGTCCTTTGATTAAGAGGAATGGGTGATAAATAATTATTTGTTAGAGATGGGTGCCCTTATTAAGACATGTATTGCCATTTTCAGAGTTGTAAGTGATATGGAATTTTAACATTCAAATAGATTTAGCATTTTGGGGGCTCAAAATATAAATGATGTGATAGATTTAGAAGTGGTATTAGAAGTGAATTATCTTTCCCATAATAGAAGAACATCATGCACACTTTCATTTTCTTCCTTAACAGTAAACACCCACACAAGCCAAGTTCTTGGAGGAAAAATCCATTAAAAAATATTAAACAAGTAGACATGAGAGCCATTGTTCATCCCTGGAAATAAACTATGGGAAATAGGTCTATTTTGTGTGACCTGGGCTGGCTGCTGTCAGAGACAGAATGCTAGGTTTGATGGACCTTTGTTGGATATACTCAACATGGCTTTTTTATGTTCACTGTTTTATCTATATAGGGTGCAGAACTGAATTGATTCAACCTAGTTCTTCAAATGATTGTGCTTGCAGAGAAGTGACTTTCAACTCTTCATGCAAGAACAAATAATCATGTTCTGCTTTACTCTTCTGTCAAATACGTAACATGTAGGATCTGTTGAAGACTTGCTGTACAGTTGAAATGCAGACATGTACTTGTCCCTAATAGAGAGCAATGGAATGGATCAGAGCAGTCAGACTGACAGCTAGAGCCCCAGGAGGCAGGACTTAGCTTTGAAAGCCAAAAATTTATTTCTGTGATTTTTATATATACTCACCACAAACATCTGCAAAGCTAGACACTTTTTTCTTGCTTGCTTGCTTTTAAGGAAGGTTAGAGACTCTGGCAGTCTGCAGTAGAGTGGCACCACATAAAAGCCAATTTAGAAATACAACTGCAGTGTCATGTGGAGAAAAAAAGGGGCTATTTCTAGTGCTGGCAGATTTTTTAGAGGGATGCCAAAATTCCATACCACAACCAAAAATATAGATTGTGATATTGCTGAAGAACTGGGACAGGAGGTAATGATGGAAAGTTTCTGTAAAACACCAATATTCATGTGATGACCACAAAAAAGAAGTTTCAGTGAGGTATGGCAGAATAACTGAAGAGTAAATTACTAATTATTTTAGCTTATTCCGCCCAATATTCAGCACTATTTAACCAGTGAAGAACAGCTCCTGGCCAGTTAAATAGTATTTAGCTGGCCAACTGCCAATATTCAGTGGAAGATAGTCAGCTATCGTCACTGAATATTTGCAGTTATTGGCTAAAATTTAGATGGATATATCATGCAATAACCACCAATATTGACTGCTGACCGACTAAGTTTAACAGCCAAATTGGGCCGCATAAATAGCAGGCCTATCTTTGGCCACTGTTAACTGGTCGGCGCTCAATATTTACTTAGCCAGTTAAATTAAAGCTGCTAAAAAAAACCCCGGCTATTCAAATACTGGTCACCAAAAATGGCCTGGCATTGAATATTCAGGCTCAACGTTGACCATGGGAGTTAACTGGCCTGCCTCCTGTGATCTGAATATCGGTCAGATTAACTTTGTTGTGTTAACATCTAGACCAGTGGTTCTCAACCCAGTCTTTGTGCATATATCCAAGCAAGCATGTGTAAAATGCCACTTATAAAATTACCTCTCCCCCCCAAATACAAACATACACATAAAAAAAACATGTGGTGACACAAACACGTGGAGGGGCATAATCAAAAAAACCGTCTAAGTCCCTTTTTGGCCTATGGCCTTAAACGTTGAAAGCAGAAGCAGGGAAAGTGTCCATAACCAAAACAAACATCCTTGTTTTGATAATGGCCTGCCTCTACATTCAGCTGTTTAAACACCCAGACCACCACTATGTCTACAGTTATCCCCCCACGACGTCTACACTTATACCCCATAATGAACCAAAAAAATGCATAAGCCCCAAAAGTCCAACACAAGGGCTTTTAGGCGAAGGATGTTTGAGACGCATATAGCGTCCGTTCAAAAGTTTTGATCGGAGACGTTACACCCTGAGGTAGCTGAAAAGTGAAACGCTGGCCACCGTCGGTGTACCGATCATCTAAGTTAAGTTGATAAGGTGTTTTTTTCATCTATCACTCAGTACATTTATTTTTTACACTCTAAAACAGTGCAGTGTTTTTTTAGTCTAAGGAAGTTTTTTGAGCCAGTAAGGTGAACGCTCTACCACCTTTATTCCACCATTGTGGAGGTGGGAGGGCCCTTGTCTGAGGCTTTTTCCTCCATTGAGAACGGGTGTCTCAGCCTGCACTTTGAATTTTATATACCTTTAGACAGTGTACATCTGACTTTTGTGGAAGTGTTATTTCATTCATCAGGCTTTTTGATCGTCCAAGTAGCCATAACCATAAGCTTTTAAATCACTTAGGTGTATGCATTATGGAAAGCATGTAGAAAAGCCATAATTTATGTATGTACTTTTATAAAATGGGTGACCATTTACACCTGCTTCTAAGACGCTGTAAATATCTGATTTCATTTTAGTGTAGTTTCAGCAGCTTTTGTGAGGCAATTTTAAAAAGATACAGAGGCATTTTTGATATGACATCTAAATCTGAGTTTGGACATTGTCAATAGTGAACATGACCATTTTCAAAGCGAGAAAGCATACACTTTTTGTTTCAAAAATAGCTATTTCTCAGAGGTGTTTGTCCTCGGTGCATATATATCTTTTTGAACCTTTTTGACAAAAAAAGTCCAAAAGAAAATCACACAAAAGAAACCATTGGGATAAAGAGGGGCCAGCATTTTTAGTAGACTTGCCACATAGATATCTCAGAAGAGCATATAAACACCCTGCAGTGAACTTCGTATAAAAAGTCCCAGGTACCATCTCACCATAACTCCCTTATATGGTAAGGTGAGTTCTCTAAAACCCACCCCAAACCTACTGGACCCAAATGTACAATACAGCAACACCCTTATGCTTTCTATATGTAGATACAGTGAGATAAGGGTAGGGTTTGGAAAGCTCACATATTCCACCATGAGTGTAGTAGTTAGAGTGGGATACAGGCCTGAGTCCCCATCTCTATGGTTCACTACACCGCCCTATAGGCTATTCCAGGAACCTGTTTGCTTATTCCTAGGATAAGCAGCACTTAATCTGTTTTACTACCTGGGATCTAGCTAGGTACTTGGGACCTGGGTTGGAAACAGGATACAGGGCTTGATGGACCTTCAGTCTGTCCCAGTATGGAAACTCTTATGTTCTTATGCTCTAATAGGACTGCCCATAATATCTGAAATTGTCATAGAGGTAGATATATACTGTTTAATTCACATCTTTGGGGGAGACGGGATCAGTTCCCACTGGGGGAACATGAAGGGGTCATGCTTACATTTCTCCACTGATCATCTGGTCAGTTAGGCACCTTTTTGGCACTTAGGCCCAAATTCTGTAACCAGCACCTAAAGTTAGGAACCTATTTCGGAGGCGCCCACCTAGATAGGCACCTATCTAAACTGAATAACAAGCTCAATGAAGCTTTTTAATCAACACTGATTGAAACATAGGCGCCTATCAAGAAAGCGCAATTCTGTAACAAGGCGCCTCTAAAAATTTAGGTGGCCTTCAAAAAAAAATAGGCGCTATACATGTTAGGCATGGGCGTGGCTACATGTTAGGCGCCTTGTTGCAGAATCACTGCTCTTAAGCCTGCTTAAGCGCTCAGCTAGGCGCCTAACTTTTAGTTGTGCCTAGAGCTGGCCTATTTCTTGGGCACCTCCACAATAGGTTCCGTTCAGCGTGATTCATTAAACAGCACCCAATTTTACTTGAATCGCGCTGAACAGTGCCTAATTAGGTGCCTAACTTTTGGGCGCTTCTTATAGAATTTGCCCTTTATTCATTGCTAAAATTGATCTAGCCCTAAATGTCAAAATTGTGCCCTGGACGTATTCTAAAATGTTTAATTATTGCAGAAAAATGGCCAAAATATAAGCCCGTCCTAGTCTCACCCAGACCATGAATCTAACACTCCCCCTTGAGATTTTGCTGCAGCCGAGCAATATAGAAATACATCTAGAAAATGGGTTTTGAAAATAGTGAATTGGAAAGATTTGGCAAGAAAAACGTCTCTCTGCCCCTTTATGGCCCTTTTTGGATGGTTTTCTTTTTTGAAAATGAGCCCCAAAGGTCAAGTTCTGAGATCATTGGGGAGAATGGGATAGAAAATTAATAAAATAAAATAAATAAATCTATCTATGCATCTTTTGAAAATGGGTGCCTATTTTTTCTCTAAACACAGGCAACTGTTATAAAATAACACATATACTTTATATACATATGTAGGATGATTACTTATGGTATAAACATGTCTTTATTGAAAACCATCTCAGAAAACGCTAACTACATCTTTACAGAGGCTCATGTAAATTGCTCTAAATTGACTCCCCAGTCATTAGTAGTGGTATAGAACCTTTCAATAAACAATAAGGGAGTAATTCTATAAAGACGGTAATAACATTTGCGCATGAAAATACATACATAAATAACTACTGTAGAATGCTAAATCATATACACATAAATGCCAAAAGCTGGTCTTATGCTATTCTATGGTATCTCTGTAATATATATGTTTACACGGAGAAATATCTCAAAATCACCAACCATTTCCCTGAGATAATATAACTTCATTCAGCCTGATACTCCATGTATCCCTATCATATATGGTTCAACTCGGGCCTCAGAAACACCACTCCACCGCTCAAAAAAACCTCACTGTAGTGAGCTTTATGTGTTTAATCGTCACCAGCCTCTTTACTATTAACATCCGATGGCTACTTCAACCTCACAAAAGTTGATCAAAAAGAACAGCAAAGTAATTACCGCCATATGCAGATTGCTTACGGCGGCGTTCTTCACAGCGGTAATTATTTGCTGTTCTTTTTGATCTGTGGATTCATATCCCTCGCTGCTCCTTGTGACCCTGGGAAAGTCACTTAATCTTCCCATTGCCCCAGGTACACTAGATAGAGTTTGAGCCTGCCAGGACAGATAGGGAAATATGATATAGTACCTGAATGTAAAACCACTTAGGATATAAGTGGCATATAAATAAATTATAAATTAAAAAATTAAAAAATTAAAATAACTACATGCATAAATTACGGGAATGCCCCAATCCATCTATGACACTCCCATGGCCACGCCCCATTTTGGAATGTAAAATTTATGTGCAGATCCTGTACCTAACTATATGCAGAAACATTTTAATTCCAATTAGCACCAATAATTGCTTCCAATTGTGTTAATTGATTCATTATGCAATTACATTGTGTGTTCAAATTAGTCACATGCCATTCTTTGCATGCACAATTTTTGGTGCTTTTATAAAATTAGGTTGTTACTGTATGACCTCTTACAGAATACCAACTGCTTAAAAGTATGTGCTTTGGTATCAAGGCATGCAAATGGGAGGAGTTCAAGCAGAGCATGGATGATGTGTTTAAATACTCACAGAGATCATAAAATGCATAATTTCATTAAGTTTACAGAGATCATAAAATGCCTAATTTATCGTCAAGTTTATGATTTATTCATTTGTACTTATAGCTAAGTGCATTATACAAGTACTTTATACATATAAAATAATAAAATACAGTACAGCTCATAGAAAAAAGCATGGGTAAAACTCACATCAAATAAAATCAATAATTTAAAAAGAAAAATAAATTGTCTGAATCTCATCATATTATATATACCTGGTTTAATATATATCTTGCCAAATATCTGCATCAGCCACTACACCACTTATTCTTATGTCTTAATAAATAAGTGTCTCTTAAACAATTTCTTAAACCTGTTGGTAGCTGTTCTCAATCTGATTTGGAAAGGAAGTTGATTCCAAGTTATAGAGCCTGTAATTGAAAATGGCACAAACCTTGCCAAACATAGGTGTTGACATTTATATCAGCTCAAAATTTGATGTACTAGCCATCTAAGTGATTTGCAAACATTATTATATACACATAAATCAAAGAACGGAGCAGAAATAGTACAGTTACATTATATAGTCCAAGAATGAACATTAGAAACAAAGATATGTGGGTTATGAAACAGATCCAGCCTGTTTACAACCCTGTATATAAAGGCTAATGAAAAAAAAGACAGATTTTAAACTCTGACTTAAGAATTAATTATATAGGAAAATACCTAACAACCAAAGTCCCACCTATTATTAAGCAGACATTCAAAAAGTTAAACAGTTCCAGAAAACACTTTTTTCAAATCCAGAAAGGTTCTTAATTGTTCTGGAGAGAAAAAAAACTAAATATTTTACTCCAAGATATTTAACTATTCTAACAAGAATGAGGCACCACGAGTCAGTTTCAGATCTCATAACCAGGAATAATATTCTTCTTTCCAGCATTTGTCTTGTGTTGTCTGGAAACATCCAAACCTTTTCCTCATAGAATAACACTTGGGAATTATGAAAATACAATCTTAATATTGCATTAGTATCTTGTTCAAAAAGACACAAGTAAAGTTGCTCTTTCAGACATTTCAGATAAGGATGCTTCAAGCAATTCTGTAACATTCAGACCCTCTTTCTAATTCAGTTTGAAATCATCTGCCTCTGAGCTCGTTCTCATATCCTTTTTTGCTGGTAAATAATAAATTTGATTCACTGGAAGAATATTTTCAGGGGAAAATTTCAAAGTCACAATAAGATTTTTTTTTTTTTTTAAGATTTCCTTGGAAGTTATCCCCTGAGACTTTGGAAAATTCAACAAATGCAAATTTAATCTACAATTATAATTTTCAATTTGTTCAATCTTTCTATTTAGTAAATTCTTATCCTTAACAATCCCAGATGTTAAATCTTGCAGATTCTTAACATTTTCTTTAATTAATTTCAATTCAGAGGCAAATTCTTCCTTTGTGTCATCTATTTTGCTCCCCAGATTATAACAAAACACAACAATCCACTGTATTCACAAATGCAGCTACTTCCTGAGAAGACTTGGTTAATGTGTTGTTCAACCTTGGGAGAGCCTCCCAAATGCTTACCAAAGCCACCACCTGATGGTTTCACCAGTTAGAAAAAGGTCTCAGAAACTACTCTCAGGTTTCTATCATCTCATGTGCCACCATTGACACCATCCTCTCCTGTTTCCAGCCCCTCAAAACAGGGTTTCCGCAGCAAATTCAATCTTGCGAGGTTTCCCTAGCTGTGCAACAAGTGTAGCAGGGCAAGGTGGTGGAATGGCTGCTAGAGGGGATAAGGTGACATCCAAGTCCAAGTGTTCTGGGTCTCTTCTACCCGTAGATACAGCGGATAATCAGAATTGACTGCTGTGCCTGAGAGGAGGTCCTTGCTATCAAGGGAACAGGTTGAACACCACCTTTTCATTTAATATGTGGCATATTGAATTAATAAGGTAATACACAGCAGAAGCATGGCAGGAACGCTAGCACCAAGTTGCAGCCATCTTGGTTCCTCCCCTCATATGTCATCATTCTCTATGTTTCTTGTATAAAAGCACTCTATAATTCACACTCAGTTAACCAAGAATCTAAAGAAGAATGCTATTATTCACTTCTCCCAGTTTTCCCACTGTTTGTATAGAAAATTGACACAGTTGTGGAATAGATAACTGTAGCTATCCCTCAATCTGAGTCACCACTCTCCAGACATTCAGGAGAGAGATCTACTGTTTAGGCTCTTCAGCTGATCCAGAAAGAGTTGGCAGAAAACTACTATAAGAATTGGAGCATTTTCCCCAGAAGGTAATGGCTGAACAGTCATTTTTATCTCTATTTTTATTTCAATTTTTCCTTGTGATATCAATCAAATTATTACATCTCATATTCCCTAGTCTTTCACCAATTCTTTCCTCTTCCCCCACCCTCGCCATCTAACTTATCTCTCTCTACCATCTCTCATCCAGCCCCCCCCCCCCCGAACTCGTATCTTCTTCTCTCCCCTTTCCATCCATTTCTTCTCTTGTTAATTTCTCTCTCTGCCTTCTGGATCTCCTCTCTTATCTCCCTCCATCCACTTCACCATCCAACATTGCTCTTGTTTATCTCTGTCTCTGATATTCAGCATTTTCCCTGTCTATCTTTTTCTCTCTCTTCCCTCTTCCCCTTCACTATTCAGAATTGCCAATGTCTCTCTCTTCCCCCATTCAGTGTTGCCTTTCTCTCTCCACCATCCAGCATTGCCGCAACTTTTTCTCTCCCTTGCCATGTATTATCGCTTCTTTCTCCCTCCCCATGCCATGCATCATCTGTCTCTCCACCCTTACCCAGTATTGCTCCCTTGTATGTCTTTCGCACATCATTTAGCATTGTTCTGTCTGTTTCAACCCTCAACCTAGCATTGCCCTAGCTCTCTACCCCTCAAGATCAGTGCTCCCTTCTCTCTCCCTACCCCCCTCCAGCACTGCTCCTCTCACTCTTTGCCACTCCCACCCACATCTGTCTCTCTCTCTCTCTCTCTATCCCCCCCCCCGACATTGCTCCTATTTCTCTCCCCCTTGAGTTGTCCACCAATATGCAAGAGTTTTTGTTCCTTCCCTCCAAGTTGGCATCTTTACCAATGGCCCGCAGTGGTAATTATATAACACAGCTGTGCTGGACTGTACATTGTGCATGTTGCTGCTGTTTCTTCAAGATAACCCTGCCTCTTCCAAAAGAGGAAGTTATATTGGAAGAGCAGAGCTGATCCAAAGTAAGCAGCCACAGCATACAGAGAGTTGCAGTTCCACAAAGCTTTACTGAATAATTACTATTGCGGATCTGGCAGAGATGGTATCAGGAGGGAAAGAGCAAAAACTTTTGTATGCTAACTGGTGTCTTAGGGGGAGGAAGAGAAATAGAAAGGCAACAGGTGGGGAAAGTCATAGTTTGGGCTGGGCAGGATTAATCTCCCCAAACCTCATATATTGGATGCTTATGCTTGGAAGGCATTTTCAAACAAGATGTTCAAATCAGAACAGTGATGTCTAGCTTATAACATCCAAAATATGTGCTGAGGACATCAATAACAAACAGCCATTTTGCAAACTAGAATGTCTTTGAATGGTTAAAAAAAACAACAGCCCAGGAACGAAGACATCTGTCTGGCAGCATTCAAGTTTCAAGTTTAATAAAAATTTGATTAATCGCTTAATCAGAATTCTAAGCGATGTACATATCACTAAAATTACAAAATTTAGGGAACAATACAACAAATGACTAAAACTAAATCTTGCAAGAATAAAGACTAACATGACAAACCAATTCAACATAAGGAAAAATAGGGAGGAGAATACAAAATATTTGATAGTAGGTAAGACATTCAAGGAAAAAATGAATGGAAAGGAAAAATCAATGAAAAAGCAGTACACTTTAAAGAAGCTATGCAGTAAAGTTAAAATAAGGCTTACTAATTATCAAATGCTTCCTTAAAAAAAAGCTTTTTAATTTGCTCTTAAATTTATCCAAGTTACGTTCTTCTCTTAGAAGACTCCCTGCAGAACAGAGCGGTGGCCTAGTAGTTAGTGTAGTGGACTTTAAACCAAGGGGTCCAGATTCTATAATTGTGAGCGCTCCAGGAACAGAAAACTATGTACTGTCAGAATGTACACCTCTTCAATAGCCTTCAGGCGTGCAAGTGGCTTATATATTTAGGTATATAAGTTCTTTTTCTATTTCTGGAGGGCTCACAATAAATAAAAACAAACAAGAGTTAAAGTGGGATTTGATCCTAGTACAAATAAATCCACTTCTACACGACACCATTGAAGTTTGGTTTATTTTCCGTCCTTTCCGCTGTCACTTTTCTGTCTGCCAAGCAATGTTATGCAGCTTGCCGTTACACAGACTGATTAGGAGCCAGAGCTATAAGGATCCCTGAACAATCAGAAGAACTCACATATATTAGGCAAGGTCTCAGTGTAGAAATTGACACTAGAATACTTAACATCTCATGAAATAATTAACACATACTTCAATTTTCTATACCGTTCTCCCAGGGGAGCTCAGAACGGTTTACATGAATTAATTCAGGTATTCAAGCTTTTCTCCCTGTTTGTCCCAGTGGGCTCACATTTACCTGGGGCATTGGGGGACCAAGTGACCTGTCCAAGATCACAAGAAACAGCACATGTCAGAACCAAAACCTCAGGGTGCCGAGGCTGCAATTCCAACCCCTATGCCACACTCTCAAACATAGGGCTAGATTCACAAAACTTACCGATCGTGTACCGATGGTTTTGCGATCATTTCCCGACCCAATTCACTAAACAGCTGTGCGATCAATATCTGATCCGATCCAATCCGCACATGCAAATGAGGGGAAATGCCATGCATAAGCAGGAGGACAGCGAATCACTAAACAGAAGAAGGAACACCGATTGGGGTTGCCAATCCAAACTGAAGCGACTGCTGAGGACCAGTCGCTCATATCCTTGCCGACTGTCCTGCTCTCTGCCACCCTGAAATCCCATCCTTGCAATCCCTGTATCAAAATAAAAAATAAAACCATCAAAATAAAACTGAAATCCCTGAAATCTCCCTGTTCTCTGCCGCCCTGCCCCTCTGCGAGACCGTGGTTTTAACCCAAGGGTTTAAAGCGTGTTCTGTTCCATAGCTCTTCCTGTTTTCTATTTATTTTTTGTCCTACGGGAGATTGCAGCCAAGCTCGAGAGAGAGGGAGGAGGAGTTAACAGAGCCAGAGCCACAGGTAACGCCTAACATGATTGGTTGCACAGCGTTCTGTGAGCAGAGGAACTCCTTCCCCTGTAGCGCTGATTGGGTGGACGTTCTATTCCATTCTGGCTGCACAATTTGAAATGATTCCTGCACTTGCATCTCGATCGCTCTACAGCGATCCATGGAATCGCTTGTGGGCATGCATCCGATCAGATCATTTGAATGCAGGAACTGTTGTGAATTGGTCACCTGGAAAGACAACGATCTGGGACACAGAGTTTAGTGAATCTAGGCCATAGTATGGTAGGAGATAGAATGTCAAACATTATCTGGCAGGGATGACAAGACATAGGGGTCCTTTTACTAAGGCACGCTAACCGATTTAGCACACGCTAACGACTAGTGCGCGCTAAATGCTAACGTGTCCATAGAATATAATATATAGCGTGTGCTAAATCGTTAGGATGTGCAAAATCAATTAGCGTGCGCTAAATCAGTTAGCGCACCTTAGTAAAAGAGAAGGATAGTTAACAAAGCAAGTTAACATGCTGTCTCTTCTGCCTTTTGCATCATGAATATATGAAATACATGCTTCGTCAGTTCTTTTCATGAATGCTGGCAATTCTAAATCCCTTGTAAAGATTCCTACTAATAGCTGGTTATTGGTATGGCTTTACAAAAACATCTTTTTAATTCCTGGCATTAAAGGGTTTTCTGCCATGCTTCCAATGCAGCAAATTAAGAGCTTCTGTAACAGCTGGTATCTTAATGCTCAGTGAGTTTCTTAAATCTGTATAAAATAGAGGTAAACTGCCTCTAAATTAATAAATTTCTTCTTCATTAACCTTTTCCCCTCCTCCATTACATAAAGGTCCAAATAGTTCTTTATCCTGTGAGTCTCCCCCTTTATCTAACCTCACCATTCACACTTAGTCCCCCCCCCAGCTGTGCTGCAATATGCTTTACAATATTTTCTCATATTACATCTGCAGGGAGACAAGTTGCCTTTGTAGCAGTTCTTCTAAAAATAACTAATACCAGCCCAATCCAGTGTATCACATCTGGCAGTGGCTTTTATAAACCCTCACAATTCATTTTCTAGATTGAGAAAGTGAGGAATTGACAAGTGGGTAGGTGGGAGGGGGAGGTGAAGAAGGAGATGACAAGAAATGCAGTGAAAAATTCAGATACAGTACATGCACCAAGAATGTGCGAGTCTGGAAAAGCAGGAAGGTGGGAAGAACATGTCCAGAAAGTCTGAGAAGTAAGCTTTCCTTTGCTCTGTCTCTCCCCACTCATTCTAACCACATTGGCCCTGATTCACTAAGGGCACGGATCGGATCCGATCCATGTCCGGGGGGGCTGATTCACGAATCGCTCTCATGGTCTGAACATGCTTAAAAGAGCAGTGACCTTTTTTTTAAACTTTAGCCCAACAAGCCCGTGGTTTTAACCCACTTTAAACCCGCGGGTTAAAACCACGGGCTCGCACTGTGGGGGAAGGCCGGGACAGAAACAGGGCAGCACTTGGGGCAGAGAGCAGGAGAGCCAGGGGCAGAGAGTGCAGGAGATTCACAGCAGAAAGTCAGGGCAGAGAGCAGGAGAATCGGGGCAGAGCAGGGCAGCAGGAGAATCGTGGCAGAGAGCAGGAGATTCGGGGCAGAGCAGGGCGGCAAGAGAGCTGGAGAATCAAGGAGAGAGCAGGAGATGCAGTCCGAAACCACTGAACGACTGGTCCCCAGCAGTCGCTTGTTGTTAATTGGCCAGCCCAGTCGGTGTTGCAGTTTTTTTTTTTTGTGAATCCCTGCCTGCCTACATTTGAATGCTGTTCCCCCTCATTTGCATGCCAGGATCGGAGGATGATCCGTACAGAAGTTAGTGAATCGGGTTGGAGGGAAATCGGGTCGCAAAGGGGTCGCTAAGTGGTCGAAACTTGATCGGTAGGCTTAGTAAATCTAGCCTATTGTCTTCCCAGCTGGGCATTATAATGGGTAAATAAAATTTCAGTAAGGAAGCAAACCAGATAGTTTTACACCTTTGTTCATCTCTGTGTAAATCCTGTGAATTTGCTGCAGTTTTACATTTTAAAGAAAGTATAAACACACAATCACACACACACACACACACACACACACATATATATATATATATATGTATCTATGGTGCTGGAGAAGACTTTTACGAATCCCATGGACAGCTAGGATCAACAACAAAGATGTTCTTGATCATATAAAACACACAAAATATAGGTTCCTTATGCAATTGGTTTTGAATATACCTCGAGGGAAAGACCTCAGAAGCCTGCACCAACCACAGAATATTTAATTCTTGCGATGGTTGAAATCAGCAGGACAGGTTATCTATCATCGGTCACAAAACCCTCTACACACCGATTACCAACTTAAATTTCTGGCATCTTAATCGCTTTTACTTTATAGAGCGCTTGGTGTGTAAAAATGAAGTGCACTTATCTGTTTAAAGAGTAAGGCCCGACGGGACCCGTTTCGCCAGGCTAATGGCTTCGTCAGGGAACTTTTTTGACCACTGTGAAACAACAGAAACAAGACAAGTGCTGAGCCAACAATCAGGCAACAGAACAAACATCCAATTGTCTCTACAGTTTACTGTGAAATCGTACTCACTGTATTCAGTCATGAACACACTTCAAAAAATGGCGCCGGAGGTGAACTAACGCCACGCATGCGTATTCATAGCCATTCAATCATGACGTCATCAAGGACGAAGTGAAAAAATTAGAAAAAACTAGAAAAAAGCATGCCAGCCAATATTCACGTTCAGACCAGTGAGTTTTACTGTACTGAGCTGGAAAATCCATCTGGCTTCTCTTTGCAATAATCTCATACAACGATCACCCCCCCGCTCATACAACGATCGTTGTATGAGATTATTGCAAAGAGAAGCCAGATGGATTTTCCAGCTCAGTACAGTAAAACTCACTGGTCTGAACGTGAATATTGGCTGGCATGCTTTTTTCTAGTTTTTTCTAATTTTTTCACTTCGTCCTTGATGACGTCATGATTGAATGGCTATGAATACGCATGCGTGGCGTTAGTTCACCTCCGGCGCCATTTTTTGAAGTGTGTTCATGACTGAATACAGTGAGTACGATTTCACAGTAAACTGTAGAGACAATTGGATGTTTGTTCTGTTGCCTGATTGTTGGCTCAGCACTTGTCTTGTTTCTGTTGTTTCACAGTGGTCAAAAAAGTTCCCTGACGAAGCCATTAGCCTGGAGAAACGGGTCCCGTCGGGCCTTACTCTTTAAACAGATAAGTGCACTTCATTTTTACACACCAAGCGCTCTATAAAGTAAAAGCGATTAAGATGCCAGAAATTTAAGTTGGTAATCGGTGTGTAGAGGGTTTTGTGACCGATGATAGATAACCTGTCCTGCTGATTTCAACCATCGCAAGAATTAAATATTCTGTGGTTGGTGCAGGCTTCTGAGGTCTTTCCCTCGAGGTATATTCAAAACCAATTGCATAAGGAACCTATATTTTGTGTGTTGTATATTACATGGTAGAGGTCCTTGACCATTTTTTCATTTTAAGTAGTGAGTCGCTTGATCATATAAACCCAGAGTTGTCCCTGGAAGGCAAGATTACCAGATAGAAACTGACCTATTTTGAACATGTGATGAGGGCGAATTCACTAGAAAAGAGGTGCTGCTTGGAATGGTCAGTGGTAAAAGGAAGCAGGAGAGACCAAAAACCTGTTGGCTGGATACCATCAAGAATGACATGGGCATAAATATCAAGCAATTGAAAGAAGCCATGGAAAACAGGGAAGCATGGCGAAGACTGGCCTACAGAGTATACAAGGGTCTGACACGACTGAATGGATAGAAGTAGTATACAATTGCTTGATGTTCATGCCCATGTCATTCTTGAGGTATATACACACATGAGGTCTGACAATTAAGTTTGTGAACTCATTTTAGAAAAAGTGCTACATACCTCATTGATAAATATCCCTATGGTCACCTTCAAAGTACTCCCCTTGGGAAGCCATGCACTAATGCCAGCGCCTAGTCCACCTTTCAAAGCAATTTTGGAACTCTTTCTGGAATGCCAATCAGAAATGTCATTGTATTAACCTTGATGTCCTGAATGTCATCAAAATGTCTTCCTTTCAATATTTTATTTATCTTTGGATAAAGAAAAAAGTCATTGGAGTCCAGATTAGGTGAGTAGTGAGGGTGTTCCAATACAGTTATTTGCTTTCTGGCTAAAAACTCCTTCATAGACAGTCCCGTGTGAGCTGGTGCATTGATGCATGAGCCATGCGTTTTTTGCGGAAAGTTCATGTCGTGTTTAACTTTTTCACGCAGCCTTTTCAGCACTTCCAAATAGGAAACTTAGTTAACTGTTTCTCCAGTTGGTACAAATTCATAATGAACAATCCCTGATATAAAAAAAAGGTTAGAAACATCGTTTTGACTCTTGATTTGCACTGGCAGAACTATTCTGGTCATGGAGAATTGGCTGACTTCTATTGTATACTTTGACGCTTTGTTTCAGGGTCATAGTGCTACACTTAGGTTTCATCACTAGGGATAACATGGCCTAAAACACTGTCTTGCCTCTCCAAAAGATCTTGGCAAATTTTGACTCTCCTTTTCAAGTTTCAAGTTTAATAGTTCTTTTGATTAATCGCTTAATCATAATTCTAAGCGATGTACAATTTAAAATACATTCAGTGGGAAACAATACATTACAGACTTTAAACAATAACATAAAGTTAAAAATAGTCCAACATACTCATGACATAAGGCAACAAAAGGAAACGAAATACAATTCATGATAGAAAAGCAGAACAAAAAAGGGAAAATACATGAGGGAAACAAATTATGAAATATAATTAAAAAAAACAATGGTATAAGAATTAATAGATTAAATATCAAAGGCATCTTTAAAAAGGAATGCTTTTAGATTACTTTTAAATTTTCCCAGGTCATGCTCATTTCTTGGGTAAATTGGAAGGGCATTCCAAATCTGTGGAGCGGTTACTGAAAAAATAAACTGCCGTCTTGTGTTGATAATCTTGAGCGAAGGAATGGTTAGTAAATTTTGTTTGTTAGATCTTAAAGCTCTACTTGGATAATATGGGATTAGTAGTTTATATATAAATGCTGGAGTTTTATTGAGAAGAGATTTAAAGGTGAGCAAGCAAAGTTTATATGTTATCCGATGAGTGACTGGAAGCCAATGTGCATCTTTTAAAAGAGGTGTAACATGATCGAATTTTCTAGATTTAGTTATAAGTTTAATAGAAACGTTTTGAATAATTTGAAGGCGTTTAATTTTCTTTTGTTTATCAGTGAGCTCCTTTGGGACCATTTTTGCACACACCTTTCTCATGCCAAGGTTTTAAGTTATGATTGTCCTGTTTCTCTATCAATGTTTACTTGGTCTACCAGGGTTTTCTTAGCTGACGATTTTGATGCACAATTCGACAAAGTTTTGCAATGTTTTTCATCAGTTCTGCTCGTTACTGGCCATCCTGACCTTTCTTCATCAGTGATGCTTTCTCTCCCCTCAGAAAACAATTTAATCCATTTGTACACGGCCATATTCTTCATGGCATTATCCCCATAAACTTGGACTAACATGTCCCTGATTTCAAGTCCACTTTTGCAAAGTTTAACAAGAAATTGAATGTTTGTTGCTCTAATTCAAGTTCCGATATTCTTGTGCAGGCACACAAAAACACGAAACAACAATAACGAATGCCACTCAACAAGACACCGCCACATGTCAACATGAACACAGCTGTGAGACACTGATATACCAAGGTTATTAAACCTTACCGAGTTGTTTGTATAGTGCTGCCAACATAAACGCACGAAGGCAAGTTTGCGAACTTGTCAAATCTTATATATATATGGAGTACTCCCCGATATTCACGAGGGGGTTCCATTCCAGGAACCCCCGCGAATATCGAAAAACCGCGAACATGGTTTTTCGCCTGGGGAGGCAGGAGAGGGCAGCTAGAGAGGCAGGAGAGGGCAGCTGGAGCGCTGGCGAGTGAAGGAAATCACTCATGGTATGCTCTGACCACCTCTTCCTGCACTGAAGTCTGACTTTAGCACAGGAAGTCCAATCGGAGAATACCACAAATGACCGGGACCGCGAACTGCGAATGACCGGGGGAACACTGATTATTATGCAACTCATTTTGTCTAAGTGTGTGTGCGCGCGCGTTTGCATGTGAGTGGGTGTGTATATTTATTTATTTATTATATCTATCAACTGCAGCAAATTCACAGGATATTGTGTATGGCATTTCTAAGATGCAATTTTCAGAAAAAAGTGGCACCTAGTGGTTGACTGACAACTGCACCAACCAGGGCCTAGAAGTTAGGCATCATTAGGCACCATTTATAGAATAAAGCCCATTGAACATATTCTATAACAATGCACTTAACTTTTAGTAATGTTCATTAATTATTTCTATTTCTATTTCTATAACGCTACCAGACACATGCAGTGCTGTACAGAGTCACAAAGAGTAAGAAAACAGTCCCTGCTCGAAAGAGCTTACAATCTAAACAGGCAAGACAGACAAACAAGATGTCATGGATACAGTTAATGGGAACGGTTAATCAGCTGGCTGGGTTGGTGGGCAAAGAAGTAGGGTTAAGGATTGAAAGCTTATCAAAAGGTTGGTTTTCAGTCTGCTTTTAAACAAGGGAAGGGAAGTGGCTTGATGGACAAACTTGGGTAATTTATTCCAGGCATAGGGGGCAGCTAGATGAAAGGAACATCACAAAGCATTGGGTAATTTATTCCAGGCATAGGGGGCAGCTAGATGAAAGGAACATCACAAAGCAAACCGATCGTGTGCCGATCAGTTTGCGACCCGATTTTACTCCAGCCCGATTCACTTACCTCTCTGCCGATCCAATTCTGATCCACGCATGCAAATGAGGGGAACGGCATGCAAAGTAGGCAGGGATGCAATTCACAACACAAATTTTGTGATCCGACTGGGCTGGACAATCAACCCAAGAAGCGATTGCTGGGGACCAGTCGCAAATGTCCTTTCCGACTCTCTAGCTCCATTGCCGCCCTGCTCTCTGTTGCCCCGAATCTCTCCTGCCTGCCACCCCGAATCGCCACCCTGCTCATCCCCCAAATCTCTCCTACCTGCCGCCCTGCTCTCCTCTGAATCTCTCCTGCCCTTCCCCGCACAGCGAGCCCGTGGTTTTAACCCCCAGCTTTAAAGCGGGTTAAAACCACGGGCTTGCTGGGCTAAAAAGTAAAGTTAAAAAAAAAAAAAAGTTGTGGCTTGGACGGGTCTTAGATGCATGCGCAGATCATCTACAGATGGGCTGCGCATGCATCGGGATCGCATTCCTCCGATCGCCCCCATTTGAATATTACTAGTTGAAGAATCCATCGGACCTGCCCGGATCGGACACAGATCGATCACGATCGGGCAGGTTAGTGAATCTAGCCCAAAGTCTGAAATTTGCAGTGGAGGAGAGGGGTAATGTTAAGAGTGACTTATCTGGGAAATAGAGTTCTCTGGGTGGTGTAAGTTGTGCCAATTAGCATCAATTAAGAGGTGTTAATTGGCCATTATTGGTGCCAGTTAGTCTAATTAGTCAATTAAGTTGTGAATGCACATCAGCTATGGACACCGATATGTACGTATAACCTTAGGTGCCATATACAGAATTCGCCCAATGAAACTGTTTGCAAAATTAAATTATATAAACAACATTTATTAGTTGAATGAGTGATATTCAGAATAAGAGGCTAGAAGTTTGTTTAATTTTCAAATACTTAACCCAGGAGATCTGCTGCCTTTCTAATCCTTGTTCAAAAGACATCAGAATATGGGCTTACAAGAAAGCACTGTAAGTAGAGTGTGAGCAAAAATGTAATTTAAAAATCAGATGAAACAGGAGGGGGATAATCATACGGGGAGGGGGACACCGTTGCCTTCATAATGTGTACGAGCCTCCTACAGCTTTCTCTGTCAGAAAACCAAGTGTGGCTCATTACTGGCCCTGAAGTACAAATTGGAACATTTTCCCCTCTCCTCCACAATCAAATCTTTGCTTAGGAGTGGGCTATTCAAAGTGCAATCTGAGAAGGCCAGACTACAGACAGAAGTAACTCAGCTCTATGCCACTATGTGCAAGAAAAGTCCACTCCATTACTGATAGGAAATTAAGGCCTTGGAAACTGCAGTGGAAAAGAAAAAAAAAAAAAAAAAAAAAGGACAGCACACTGATCTCTTGATGTGCAGAGAGATCTTGTGAAGATTACAGCTGTCATAGAAGGGCTCCTTCTAACCAGCGATTTTCATGAATTCTGGGCATGTCGATCAGGAGTGAATGAGACATGTGTCAAATGTTTTTAGATTTGTAGCCCTTTATTTGTTCTTAAGACTCATTGATGATTGCAAGATTGTTCAAACAAAAATTAAAATAGATGGCAAAAAAAAATAAAAAATTGCCTTCAGATCCTGCCAATCAAACTTTTGATTGGGCCCCGGCTTCTTGTGCCTTTCAGCACTCTTCAACCATTTATGAACCAATAAGTGTCTTTTTCGCTCCTTTATCCATCTCAGGCTTTTCAGCCTTGGCAGAATTAACACTTTCCTGTCAACTAACATCAGGGATGTTAATGTCCACACAAAGAATCACTATTACTTACCAACTACTCGTAAGATTCAAACACTGCATTGCATTGTATTGTGTGTTTATTTATCATTTGCCTTATACAAAGCGAAATACAAATCAACAAATATAATAAATGTCATTACATGTAAAACCATTGCATTGGCTGCAAGGAATCTGAAGCATCGCCTATAACACACCCCAAACCTTTTCCTGGAGTACAACACTGTCACAGCTGTTTGAGCTGGTATCTTCCACATTGACGTGAAATGCACCATCTATTGCATCATAAAGTTCACTTTTTCCTTAGGTTATTTGGGGCTTATTTTCAAAAATGAAAAATGTCCAAGGAGTGACATACAGGGGCAGAAGGTTGTTATTCTTGCCAAACCCTTCCAATTTGCTATTTTGGAAACCTGAATTGTAGATGGATATCTTTGCTGTTCATCTAAATCTCAAGGGAGTGTATTAGAGGTGTGGAGTGGGTGGCACTAAGGAAGGCTTATGACTTGGTCATTTTTCTAAATATACAACACTATGCAAGGGAATTTAAATTATCAAAGGTGACACAAAATACATTGCACTCTGCCTCTGGCTTACCGGGAGGGGAATTCCATGCTGCTAACAGGAACGCTGCTGGTGTCAGATTACACACCAGCAAGCCACACCTCTTTAACTACTCCCACACATCTGACATCATACAAGATGTTACTACTGAAAACTTGCTCCCCTTATAACTGAAACCAGTCTATTTCACTGTTTAATCCTGCTGGGGCCAGGGTATGCCACTGAAAAATAAACTTGTGTTCCTGATATAACAGATACTGCACAACATTACCTGTATCCTTATATGCTCGCATTAACACAGTGTATTTTACATCCTCAATCATGTGATTCTGCTCTAACCAATGAACAACTAAGGGAGCCGACACACGTTTGCATCGAATGTTGCTCAAATGTTCAGCTATGCGAACTTTAATCATGCGACGAAGCAATTAAGATGGTGCCCGGAGCAGCTGTATTGATTATTACCCACCATTACAAGATAAGTTATTCCTTGTTTTGTTCCTGTGTTTACAGTGATGCAGCACAAGTTTTGTTGTTAAGGTGGGTGAGACTGTGAACCACTATGATGGTCTCTCTACACAGCTACCCCGTGATTTCACTGGGATAAAGTTGTGGGTCTGAGTGTTCACTAGGTGCTCCAGCTGACTGTAGCAGTTTATGAATTTAAGTTAATGTGTTTGGAACTATAAGGTGACCAATGATAGTGTTGGACATTTTTCTGCCATAATTGAACATTTAAGAATACGCACAGGGCACAGTTTGGACATCTGAGTCTAGCTTTATTTTAATAATGAATAAGTGCCATAAAGGTGGCCACACTGACCAGATGACCACTGGAGGGATATAAATATGACCCTCCACACATTCCCCTAGTGATGACTGACCCCCCTCCCACCATCCAAAGATGTGACTGAAACAGTATATACCTGCCTGTATGACAGATTCAGATGATATGTCCAGTTCTAGTAGAGTAGCAACAGGTCTCTGAAGTAGCCTAGTGGGCAGTGTAGTGGGTGTTGTAAATACTACACTTATGATGGGATCTGTGAGCCTTCCAAAATCAACCCTAATCCCACTGTACCTACATATAGGTGAAACTGGCAGGCATAAGAACTATTGATGTGTTGTAGAGTTGAGTCTAGTAGGTTTGGGATGGGTTTTGGAGGGCTCACCATACACTATAAGGGGTTTTTGGTGAGATGTGTACCTGGGCCTTTTTATGTGAAGTTTGCTGCAGTGCCTCTTAAGGTGCCCTACTTTTCAGCTGAGACATCTGTGTGCCCAGTCTACTAAAAATGCTGACCCCTCCTACATCCCAATAGCTTATTTTGGATGTGTGTGTGTGGGGGGGGGGGGGGGTTAAAAATATTTCAAAAAGAACACATTGAACACACACGCATCCATTTTTGCAGAAAAACAACAAACCAAGATAGATATTTTGCAATTTTGAAAAAGGGCACGTTTGGTAACTGGATTTTTATGTGTGTTCTGTAAAATGGCTAAACTCTAATGTATTTGTCATATCGAAAATGGCCTTCTTTATATACACAGTAGGAGTAGTACAATAATGTGGAAACCAATATTTACATACTGATTACCTGTGTGATCATTTTAATGGCATATACATGCATAAATGCCAGAATTCTGCTTAAGCACTATTCCGCACATATGCATATATAATCTTACAGGTAGGCATATACAAACAGTAGGTAGGAGTCTAGGCAGGATTTACAATTATGTACATAAAATACTATAAGCTACATGTATATATCATGCATTTAGATGCTCTATACCTAGTATAATGTGCTTACACCTATACGATAGGCACATATTTTATCTGCTACACTAGCATTCTACAATGGAAAGTAGGCACTTATTTTACTTTATAGAATAGGAACCACACAGGTGACCTGTTACAGAATTTTGCCCTTGTGTAGTACTTTTACCTGAAATACAGTATGTGTAGGCATTCCTGAGGCAGAGTTTGGGTGAATAATGGGTGTTTCCTCTCAGAATGATGGACAATAAAGTTTTGCTATATAAAGTTAGCATTCTCTATCTTATGCGCAGACACACATTCTAAAACATTGCACGCCCAACCTTGGAATCCAGCGCACAAACAAGTTGCATATGTAATTTATGGAATAGGGTCAGTTACATGCATATCTTAATTAGCTAATGACCTACGTGCCAATAATTGATGCTAATTATTGCTAATTGTCATTAATTAGCAGTTACATGCATAAATACCCTTAGTCAGTATTCTATAATCTTGCATGCAAAATGCAGCATGTACAACTGCAAGAGAATGTGGATCTGTTAGGCATGAGCAATTACAGCAGCTATTTGGCTGAAATAAGTGCTTACACCTAGAGTTATTTCTCAAATGGTCTAAATCACTATTTATATTTAGAGCATTGTATCCATATACCATATATCTTCACTCTAAGTTAAAACAAATTTTCATTCAATTCAATTCTCTGTGCTTTTGTATATAAATCTTCATACACCAGAGACGTAAGAAACACCACGCCACCGCCCAATATATGATTGTTCTTAGCGGAGAGATTTAGGTGTTAAATCCTCATAGAGGATAAGCATGCAAATGAGGAATTACACTAGAACTCTATATAAGAAATTGCACGCACAATTGCTGTTAAAGAATCCATGTTTAGGGCCAGATTCAGTAAATGGTGACCAATTCTGAGCTGGAAAAAAAATCTGTGGTACATGCTAGTCTATAAAGGGAGATCTGGGTTGAGCATCCTTTATAAAAAAAACTACATAGCACCAGTTTCCACAACCAAATTTGGGCATCAGGATTCATATCTGCTGAAACTAGGTGTAAATCCTGGCACTCAGTTTAGATGTGTATCTGTGGTATTCTATAACACTGCTTGCTCCGGAACGCCCTGGCTGGCCCATGCCCTCCCCATGGCAATACACTATTATTCCCCTCCCCCCTCTTTTACAAAACCGCGCCAGAGGTTTCTAGCACTGGCTGATGCGCTGAATGCTCTGTGCTGCTCCGATGCTCATAGCACTGGCACTAAAAACCTCTTGCGTGGTTTTGTAAAAGCGGTGGGGGATGGGATTGGGGCACCGCATGTAGAACAGCGTGTAGCAAGACGCATATACAAATTCAAAGTGGTGCCGATTGACATCAATAATTGATTTAGGGCATTAATTAGCTCGTTACCCAATTTAATTGTATGCACATCTCCGAAGTGCTACCAAATTTAAGTATGCGCATTTGAGCACCCTTTATAAAATATGGATGTTAGTGTGTGGCATCCTGGTGCCCAGTTTTAAGTGAACGTTTGAGAATTACCCCTACTCAATGTAAAATAAACTGGGGCATTTGCTCATCAGAGTGTATTTAAGTGTGGAGAGGTACTTTCCATTGAGTTATTTTATAAAAGATAGACAAGTGTGCAAATTCCCATTATATAACAGGTAGGTGCCCTGGTAGAAGAGCAATTTTCAAACTGCCTGGATACAATTAATTGTAAACAGAGAAAATACTTTGGGTATTTTCTAGCCATAGCAATTTTCAAAAAAAAGTACCGTATTTTCACGCATATAACTTGCACGTTATACACGATTTTACAAACCGTGTGTGTTATACGTGTGAGCGCGTTTTACAACTTTTTTTTTTCAATCCAATCGGCATCCTCCCTGTGAACCAGCATCCTCCCCACCGCTCACGTCACCCCCCTCCCCCGCGATCCTACATCCCCCCCAGCACCGCAAAACATCTCTTACCTGATTGGGCACCGGCACCAGCACCAATGCACAGGACGTGCCAGTGCCCGAAGATCCTCCCTCGTTGGTTTGGGCTGGGCTGGGCGGTGCGGTGCGGGAGAGATCCTCCTTCTTCCTGCGCCGGGCTGGACTAGGCTTTGAGCATTTGCGCATGCTCAAAGCCTACTGGTCTCGCTCTCTCAATAATCTCGGAGAGAGCGAGACCAGAAGGCTTTGAGCATGCGCAAATGCTCAAAGCCTAGTCTAGCCTGGCGCAGGAAGAAGGAGGATCTCTCCTGCACCGCCCAGCCCAGCCCAAACCAACGAGGGAGGATCTTCGGGCACTGGCACTGGCACGTCCTGTGCATTGGTGCTGGTGCCGGTGCCGGTGCCCAATCGGGTAAGAGATGTTTTGCGGTGCTGGGGGGGATGTAGGATCGCGGGGGAGGGGGGGTGACGCGAGCGGGGGGGGGGATGCCGGTTCGGAGTAGGCGGGAGGAGGTTTTAGCATGCGCGGTATACGCGTGTGCGCGCTATATTAAATTTGTTTTACATAAATTTGTGTTCCCCGCGCGCTATACCTGTGTGCACGTTTTACACGGGTGCGCGGTATATGGGTGAAAATACGGTATATGGCACTTTTGCATCCAAATTTTTCTGCAGGTATGATTTTTACAAGACACCTGCAGAGTTGAAAATACTCGTACAAGCTATTTGCATTATCTTCTGATTCTACTCAACATACACCCCCAAGGAAAGTCTTCCTCAATCTGGTTATCCTGTCATCCAGGCTAAGTGAGGACAATTTATAGCTGGCCAGTTTATCTGGATAAATTGCTAGTTACCAGCCTAACAGCTTTGAAAGAGACACAATAAACGGTATAAAACATGTACACACATAGAAAATGTCCGTGAAAGGAAGATAGATGAAATTTTAGCACCATACCGGAAAGTCATCTGGAAAATCTGGCCCTGGTTAACGTGCTGTGTTCTGTTGCTAAAACCATGCAGCATCTCCCCAAACAGTGTATCATTGAGTCTGGATTCTGGTTTCAGGCACTTAGGGCCCTCACAGACATCAGATAGCATAAGGCAAGACTTGCCATCTGGAGCCAGTTTGTACTCCTCGACACAGCTGGAAAATACAAGAGAGACTATTCAAAATACCACTAGGAAAAACAGAAATACAAACAAGACACAGTGTAATAAGCACTACTGCAGCAAGGCCAGATTCAGGTGTCCTCTGTAGAGAAAAAGCAGCAGGTGTATAGATAGCAAGTTGAATATGACAGGAAAAAGGGGTAATTATAAAATTGGTGCTAATATTTGCATTCCAGCTATGTGGGTAAATGAATAATGGCATATACTTACTGATTCTTGATATACGATTCTAAAAACCCAAGCGTAAACATATGTATGTGCATAAATGCCAAAATCCAATCTAAGGACTCCTTTTACTAAGCTGCAATAGTGGTTTTAGCGCACCGCGGGCTAGATCTTAACGCCAGCATTGAGCTGGCGTTAGTTCTAGCCGCGTAACACGGGTTTAGCGTGCACTAAAATCCTGCATGTGCTAAAAACGCTATCGCAGCTTAGTAAAAGGAGCCCTAAGAGTTATTCTATAAATATTTGCATTACTTAGGCAAATATATATAGAATCTATTTTCCTTTATAAGAATAGGCAGCACACATCTGCCCTCTAGACATCTAAATATATCTTCAGTGTTATAGAATTACCCTCCTCCCCCTCCTAGTGTATAATAAATTAACAAATGTTGCAAATTAAGTTGGAGTCTGGAAACAGTTTTAACCTCCCTTTGAGGTAATCACAGAGCAGAGAAAATGCATTGTACATTGCTCAAACTAAAGAAAGTATCTTCAGACATTTTAGATTAGAACATCACTGGATACTTTTTCTTTACTATACTCACTTTCAGCTTCACAACATCAGTACCAAGGATAGTTCTCTGCCTGTCTAATCAATACCATGGAGAGCTCAACCTTCATTTGGAAGACACCAGGACAACTTAACTGCTGATGTTTATGGTCTTTTCAGGCTTAGGCCGATATTCCATAAATGACACCTTAATTAAGTGTAAAAAGCCATTTAAAAACAATTAAAATTGTTTATAAAAAAAGTAGGCACCTTCATCGTAGCTACAGAGGCACTTTACAACACCTAATGCCACTGTAGGCGTGGCTAACTCAGGAACTGTTGTTAGACATCATAAAGCACCTCTGTAGCTGTGATTTACATTAAAAGTAGGCACCAGAAATGTAGGCCTTTAAAACTCTGGCCTACATTTCTGGTGCCTACCTTCCACGAAGCTGTAATTCTACAAAGAGCACCATTGTATGATTGATATGCGATAAGTGGTCATTTTTTACACGGCCATCGATGAGACACCATTTATAGAATCAGGCCCTTAGTACATTAAGGCCTTTAAAGTACCACAGACATCTTTATATTACAAAGCTGCAAGGCTGATCTGCAAGGCTTATCTCGACACATACACAGAAAAAAGCAGGACCCCCAACATTTTTCCAAATAACCCCAAAACATATGTACAGTACAATTATTAATATTACTATTATTGACAGGTGTTACTGCAAGATGCTGTATAAACTGGATGATCCCACATCATTCAGGAAGCCACCAAGTATTCAATAAACTCCATAACCCTAAGGAGAACCAACTTCCCCATCTCTTCCACAATCAGAATCCTGGGTGTGCATCTAGATAGACAACTGTCCATGTCTGCGCAAGTCAACCACGTCACACCCAAAGGATTCAAGATATAGTACTCCCCTGATATTCGCGGGGGTTCCATTCCAGGAATCCCCGCGAATGTTGAAAAACTGTGAATACGGTTTTTAGGCAGGGGAGGCAGGAGAGGGCAGCTGGAGAGGCAGGAGAGGGCAGCTGGAGAGGCAGGAGAAGGCAGCTGGAGTGTTGGCGAGTGAAGGAAATCACTCGCTGTATGCTCTGACTGCCTCTTCCTGTACTAAAGTCGGGCCTCATCAATCAGGAGTTGCTTTGACATGACAATGAAGCCTTCGGCACAATAGAATGCTATGAATAATCAAGAAGGGTATTACAAGTAGAACGAAAGAAGTTATCCTGCCGTTGTATTGGGTGATGGAGTGCCCGCATCTGGATACTGCATTCAATATTGGTTGCCGTACCTAAAGAAGGATATGGCGATACTCGAGAGGGTTCAGAAGAGAGCGACACATTTAATAAAAGGTATGGAAAACCTTTCATACGCTGAAAGATTAGAGAGACTGGGGATTTTTTTGCTGGAGAAGCAGAGACTTAGAGGGGATATGATAGAGACTTACAAGATCACGAAGGGCATAGAGAAAGTGGAGAGGTACAGATTCTTCAAACTTTCGACAACTACAAGAACGAGAGGGCATTTGGAAAAATTAAAAGGGGACAGATTCAAAACCAATGCTAGGAAGTTCTTCTTCACCCAACGGGTGGTGGACACTTGGAACGCGCTTCCAGAGGGCATTATAGGGCAGGGTACAGTATTGGAGTTCAAGAAGGGATTGGACAATTTTCTGAAGGAAACGGGGATAGAAGGGTATAGATAGAGGGCTACTATACAGGTCCTGGACCTGATGGGCCGCCGCGTAAACGGACTGCTGGGCATGATGGACCTCTGGTCGGACCCAGCAGAGGCACGGCTTATGTTCTTATATTATGTTCTCTTACCGGCGTGTTCCGTGATCCGTTGGTCCATGGCCGGCAAGAGTGCGCATACGCGCTTTGACTCCCCTCACTCACTAAGCGGCTGCATCCTTGCTCCGGGACCCGCTGACCCTCCTATCTCTCCCTCCCATGTGACCCTTCCAGCGAGATGACCTTAACAAACCTCCCTTCAGTGTTGGCAGCCGCAGCATGCTAAACAGGCTGCTTCGCGGCTTTCTCCTGCCGGTGAGTCCCTCTGCCGCGTCACAGATGACATCAGGAGAAAGCTGCGATGCAGCCTGTTTAGCGTGCTGTGGCTGCCAATGCTACTGGAGGGAAGTTTGTTGTTAAGGTCACTCGCTGGGAGGGCCGCATGGGAAGGAGAGATAGGAGGGTCAGCGGATCCCGGAGCGAGGATGCTGCCGCTTAGTGAGTGAGGGGAGGAGTCAAAGCGCGCATGCGCACTCTTGCCGGCCAGCAGGGGTTGGGCTGGGAGTGGAGAGAAGCGGTCTGCCTCAGGTGCTTCAAGACCTGGCTTCTTCAGGCAGCAGCAGCGTTTACAATTCGTTGCTGTTGCCGGCTTCAGGCCTTCCTCTGGTGGGTCCTGCCTACTTCTTGTTTTCATGAAGACAGGACCCGCCAGAGAGGAAAAACTGAAGCCGGCAACAGCAATGAATTGTGAATGCTGCTGTTGCTGCCCGATGAAGTTCAAGGAGGAAAGGGAGCAGAGGGGGAGAGAATGGCTTGGAGGGAAGAAGAGATGGCAGGGCATGGAGGGAAGGAGGAAGGTATGCCAGACCAAGGAAAAAGGAAGGGGGAAAAGAAGGAGGAGATGCCATATGGAACAGAGAGAGAGAGGGCGGACACTGGATGGAAAGAGAAGAGAGGGCAGTGAATGGACAGGGCAAGACAGAGGGTGAACAGTAGATGGAAGGGGTAGGGAGAGGGAGACAAACACTATATGGAAGTGTGGGGGAAAGGAGGGATAGCCGCTGAATGGAAGTCTGAGGGACAGGGGGAGCAGACGTTGGAAGGAAGTGGTGAGGAGAAAGAAAAAAGGGCACATGCAGGATTGAGGGAAAAGGATAGAGTTAGAAATAAAGATAGATAGACCAGGGAGATACACAGACAGAAAGAATGACAGACAGACAGCGTCCAAGGAGAGAGAGACAAATAAAAAAACAAACAGACATCTACTCTAGCACCCGTTAATGTAACGGGCTAAAACACTAGTATATATATATATATATATATATATATATATGTGTGTGTGTGTGTGTGTGTGTGTGTGTGTGTGTGTATGTGTATATATATATATATATATATATATATATATATATACACACATACACATATATGTAATGTAATGTAATGTAATTTATTTCTTATATACCGCTACATCCGTTAGGTTCTAAGCGGTTTACAGAAAATATACATTAAGATTAGAAATAAGAAAGGTACTTGAAAAATTCCCTTACTGTCCCGAAGGCTCACAATCTAACTAAAGTACCTGGAGGGTAATAGAGAAGTGAAAAGTAGAGTTAGAGGAAAAATAAAAATAAAATAAACATTTTAACAAGACAGCATTGATCTAAATACTTTGGAAGGTAGAAGAGAGGAGAGAAAGGAATAGAAGCAGAAGGGGGAGCCGTTGAACAGTAGAATTCTGGAGAAATTTAAATGATAGAAATAGAACAAAACAAAGACAAAAGGCAAAACAATAGATAAGATTAAAGATAAATCATAAGCTAGAAAGAAAAATAAAATAAAACTTTGTCTTCAATCCACGGTTTCAGTGTTAGTGATGAAGTGGAGCAAGTAAGTTTAGGAGGAGCGATTGACGTTTCCAGAAAGGGCTTCTTCAGGGAAGAGACTTGGCAGACAGTCCCAGGATGCCTATGTCTCCTCCCCTGCGATGTTCTCCCATCCATGCATTCCCTCCCAGACACACTGCCCGTGCCCCAGCCGCTCCAAGGAGGCTGCCCCAGATGAGGCCCACGGTGAATGCAGGATTCTCTCCTCTGCGGGAAAGCCGCCCGGAGCCGACAGTCGATCTTCTTAGCGGATTGCATGGGGGGAAGAGTTCACACTCTTGGTAGGATCGGGTCTGTGTGCTCTCGGTGGTTGTGGCTGGTCTCGTTGCTGCTTAGGTGTAAAAGCAGTTGATCTCCACTGCTGCTGATATTTAAAAGCAGGCAGATTGATCTCTCCAATGGACTGCAGGAGGAGGAGTTCCCCTGGCAGGATCGGGTCTGTGGGCTCTTGGTGGTTGCGGTAGGTCTCGCTGCTGCTTGTATGTAAAAGCAGTTGTTTTTCTACTGCTGCTGATATTTAAAGCAGGTAGATTGATCTCTTAAACGGGATATAGGGGGAGGAGCTCACATGCCTGGTTGGATCGGGGCAAGGGCTCCTATTATAGGCTGCTTAGGTGTAAAAGCAGTTGATTTCCTACTTCTGATAATATTTAAAAGCAAGCATATTGATTTTTCCAACGGAATGCTGGGGGAAGAGCTTACTTGTTTGGCTGGATCAGGGCAAAGGGCTCTCGGTAGTGCTGGCTGGTCCTGTTGCTGCTTAGGTGTAAAAAACAGTTGATCTTCCTAGTGGACTGCAGGGGGAGGTGGAGCTCACACTCTTGGCTGGATCGGGTCTGTGTGCTCTTGGTAGTTGCGGATAGTTCCGCTGCTGCTGAGGTGTAAAAGCAGTTGATTTCCCACTGTTGCTGATATTTAAAAGCAGGTAGATTGATCTCTCCAATGGACTGCAGAGGGAGGAGCTCACATGCCTGGCTGGATCGGGGCAAAGGGCTCTTGGTAGTGGTGGCTGGTCCTGCTGCTGCTTAGGTGTAAAAGCAGTTGATTTTCCTAGCGAACTGCAGGGAGGGTGGAGCTCATATTTTTGCAGGACCGGGACTGTGGGTTTTTGGTGGGTTGGTCCCGTTGCTGCTTAGGTGTAAAAGCAATTGATCTCCCACTGCTGCTGATATTTAAAAGCAGACAGATTGTCCAGGGAGAGGAGCTCTGCACTCAAACTGCCATCCTCCTCGCCTCCAAGTTCCGGAATCTATATATATGCCTCTTTTACTGTTTAAAGAAATACAATGGTATTTCTTTAAATAGTAAGAGGGGCATAATCAAAAACAACGTCTAAGTCCCCTTTTGGCCTAAGGCCCTAGACACACAAAGGCCCTAATATAGTGTTCATACAGGAGACACATTTTTTGCTTAAACACCCTAGTTTTTCACAGGTTTAATTTAGTCTCCTACATACTTTAAAAGAAAACAAAAGGAGTAGGGATTTTATTAGAAAATTCAATATCAAGGATAGTTACAAAGGTAGTATGGTATTCAGAAGGTAGATTCCTACTGTTGAAACTACAGCTTGGAACATGTATTCACACCCCAGTGAATGTTTATGCCTCAGCGACATATGGAGGAAGTGTTTTTGATAAGGGGAGATTTTAACATAACATTGAACCCTGAGCTTGATAATACGGCTGAGAATGTGCAATATGCACAGAGTCAAATAAATTAGATGCAATCCTTTGCATTTCAATGGGGCTTAATAGATCTTTGGAGATAGCTCCATCTCAGAGATTAAGACTATTCATATCACTCCCCGTTACATGATTTATACTCCTGTATTGATTTTTGGGTGGGAGATAAGATAATAGCCCAATGGGTTGAATCTTGCACGATACAAACCAGCACCATATCGTATCATGACCCAGTGGCAATAGTAATTTGGAGACCAGCTCAAAACGAGACAAACCCCCATGGCATTTTCAAGATACTCTTTTGGATCTGATTGCTATTGAAACAATAGCAAAGGAAATTAGCTAATATCTAAAGTTTAATGATATTAAAGAAACTGATCCTGCTCTACTGTGGGAAGGCTTAAAAGTAGTAATGAGAGGAACGATTATTGCCCTATAAGTCCATTTTTATAAAACCAAGGTACATAGAGAATAGATACTACAGGGAAAATCGTGGGGTCTGGAACAGGGTTTGAAGGGGCAGACACAAACTGAGGCTGATTGATCACAGTTTAAGCTGTGTAATGAGCTACAAGTCTATGAGTTAGTTAATATAGGAGAAACCCTACAGAAAACCCACCAAGAATATTTTGAGTTCAATAATAAAACCAGTCGTTTATTGGCAAATAAAATTAAGAGGGGAGTGAGATAGACTGCGTCAACCTAGATTAGACATTCTTTATTTATGCAAACTAGAGGACCCTTGCATACATGTTCTTTTTGCGACCGCTCCGAGAGCTTTGCTTTTTACCTTGATTGGTTGCCCTGAATTATGCACACGCCCACAGTATAAAATGTATTTCCAGCATTTACAGTGACATCTAGTGGGCAGATCGGCATATTATACTCCTGAGGCAGGCCTCCTCTCTGGAGGCCAAAACACGGACTGTGTCGGGTCTTTGGATACAGAACCCTTTGGGCCATTGCTCACAAGACTTTATCTTGGACTTTTTAAATGATTTTAGATGTATTGTGTTTTCATATGTATTATATTTCAAAGTTGATTTGTATAAATAAAGAGTGTCTAATCCAATAAAAATATATTCAAAGTAAACTAATCCAGATTGACGCAGTCTATCCCACCCCCCACTTGTTTTTGTGGCATTTGACTTTGCGTAGGGTTTCTGTCCGTTTTTGTGTGTTCTAAATAAAAATTAAGAAACAGAAAGTCCTGGAATATTATAGCACATATTACAACCCAGGATTTGCAGGTTTGTACAACCCCACAAACCACTAGGAAAGCATTTCAAGATTACTATAAAGAGTTGCCAAAGCAACATAAAGGCAGTATACAAGTCCCCATTCCCTTTCCTTAACTTAATGCTATAAGATTCTTACAAAAATCTTGGCCATAAGATTACAACTAGTAGTATCTAAATTAATATACAGGAGATCAAGCTGGCTTTATTTGCAACCAGCAAACTTTTAACAATATTAAATTGGCCCTCTACTTGATCTGGCATGCTAGGCAGGAGCATTCACTTGCGTTAGTCCTGCATTGGATGCTAAAAAAGCCTTTGACAGGGTGAGTTGGCCTTTTTTATTCCAAGTATTGCAAAAGATGGGGTTTCAAGAGTGCTTTGTAAATTGGATAGCTTCATGGTGTCCTTAAGTCAATGGCTCTTACCTACATCCTATGGAATTGAAACAGGGAACAAGGCAGGGTGTGCATTTTCCCTTTTGCTGGTTTGCCCTATCAATTGAGCCCCTGGTGTGCTCTATAAGGATGCATGATGGCATCCAGGGCATACAGCTAGGTGCACATCATAAAATATTATTCTATGCATATGATAAGCGTGGGTAAAATTGATTTTGCATGAAGAAATTTTAAGACATATTTACAAATGTGCATCCCTAGAGTAGAGAGATTAACATGGTATCTGATCACACAACATCCTGCTCGACAGTAAATGTGAACCTGATATAAATCTTTGCTTTAACTGATATATAAGCTCAAAATTATTGAGAGGATGAGGATATTGCATCAATGAATTCATCTCCCCAAAGCTGTTTTTGAACTGCATAAAAGAGGTGCCAAACCATCAGTTCCTTCCTTTGGGTGAACTTCTCTATAAAGCAAATGCATTTAGAATGGACTAGATGGTTTCCAAGTCCACTGGGGATATTGCAAGTACTCAGTGACTTAAATTACTGCAGGGAAAGATTTCAATTATATGAAGAAACTCCTTAACCGATATGGCAGTTAAGCACTGAGACTAGTTGCCCAGTGAAGTGGGTGGGGGAAAGTGGTAGAAATCTGACACTGGAAGATTTTAAAAAATGGGATAATATTGTAGAGTGGATCCTGCACAGAGGCAGAGGATAACTGAGAAGTTTTCTTGAGATCCCTTCCAGCTTTATTTTTGCTTGAGGTTAGCTGAAAACATTCTATTAATTAGTTCTTAGATACCACTAATGAATCAATCCATATTACTGCATTGTGGACCTAAATTTTAATTTATCTTCTACTAAAAAAATGTTTAACTATAAAAAAAAAATATTGAAAAACCATAAAGTTCCTAAAAGTATGGTTCTGAAGCCAAGACATGGTATGAATCTATAAACAATCTGTGCCCCAAACAATCTTTCCCAGCATGCCTACCTTTCTACATCACACAACTAGCTCTGACATACATTTAACTACTTTTGTAGCATCTCTAAAAAAAAGCAATTACATAAATTGCCCCTACTTCCTATTGATTTTACTGGCAATGACAAAAAAATGTCCATTTTCTTATTGATTTTGTGGCCAGTGACACTAGGCTAACTGCTGGTTCAGACTCTTGGTATGCAGTTCAATCATTCTCCTAACTCTAAGTCAGTTCTTGCACAGTACAAGTGCAATTATGTCATCTCAGAGACAGCACTGGTATTAGCACTATTAAGTTCCTAATGATCTTATTATGGTCGTTCCATTTACACTACATTAGGATCCCACATATTTACACCACCTTAGAATCCATTATACATCCATTTCATTAGATTTTTCTTAGCTTCTAGTAATGAAAGTTCCTTTCACTTCTATTACATGTGGGTCCTTTTTTATTTTGTTAGTGTTCTCTTTTGCATTAGGATTATTACCATGCACATTACAAAAAGTACAAAGTCCACATACCTTTGAAAGTCTAAATGTCCCTTGTAAAATTGTTTGGCCTTCATTCCTAACTTGCATTGTATTAAAATATTTGCCCTAAAACTATATCCTAAGAAACCTTTGCTATAAAAATGTAGAGTATGAATCAGAGAAGTAACAAATCATAGGGTTAACCATTTTTAAACTATGACCATAGATAGTAAGGAAATAGTTAATTACCACAGGTCAGCACAACCTCCCCATGGATATTATTGTATTAACTTAGAAAATTTTGGGACAGATACAAAAACTCAGAAATGGTTAAAGGAAGGGGGCTGATTAGATCTCAGCCTAACAAAGAAGGGAATGACGTGAAGCCATGAAACTTACAAGTTATTCCGCATATTCACCCCTAAGTTCAACACACTTTGCACATCGTGTCTGAAGTTTCTGTAACCCTGCCATAAAATATTCTGTCGTATGGTCACTGAAATACTGCACCGCTGCTGCAATCACCTCCAAATCACTCCAAAATTGTCACTCTTTCAAACTCTTTTATGGTTTATCTTCTCATGTATAGCTCCCCAGATCTGGAATGCGCTTCCCATGTTTTTACGGGAGGAGAAGGTGTTTGGGAAATTTAAAAGCGAATTAAAAACCTTTTTGTTCAAAGACGCATTTGCAAATTAATTAAATTTTATTATAAAGTGTTATTCTAGTGAATTATTTTTCTCTCTTTTGTTTTTTAATTTCCTTATGTATTTTCCCTGTATGTTCTTTCTTTACTATAAAAAATGTATTTCACCCCCTCTTACCTTTTGTTTACGTTATAATTAATTAACTGTATGTAATGTTTTCGTTTCCTTACATGTATATTTTATTGTACATCGCTTAGAAATCCGATTAAGCGATTCAACAAGCCAATTAATAAACTTGAAACTTGAAACTTTAGAAGCAGAAAATAGTCAGACGGAGCAAGATTTGGTAAGTAGGGTGGATGGTCTAGGCACAGAAACCCCAACTGCATCAAAACATTCATTGTTTTGCCAGCCTTAAGAGCAGGTGTATTGTCTTACAAAAAGATAACTCTTCCACAGCTTCCCTCTCCATTTTTCTTTCAATGCCTCCTTTAATCAGCACAGTAAGTTACAATAGTATTCTACATTAACTGTTTGTCTCCTTGGAAGATAGACAATCATTAAAACACCTTCCTAATCCCAAAACACAGTGACAATGACCTTTCCTGGTGACTTTTGGGTCCTGAATTTCCTTGACCTTGGAAAACTTGACGCCATTGCATGGACTGTTGTTTTGTCTCAGGATCATAGTGGTGTAACCATGTTTCATCAGCAGTTAACTAATTGTTCCAAAAGGTTGGCACCAGCTCGCTGAAAAAGCTATAAATTCAACTTGGAAGGGTCCACTCAATGTTGTTTCTCGTCAACATTCAAACATTTGGGCACCTACTTGAGTGACAGCTTCTGCATACCCAGCTGCTCGTGGATTATACACCCAACATGTTCTCTGGATATCTGTAGTGTCTCAGCAATTGTTTTAGCTGATTTTCATCGATCTGCCAAAATAGTGGACATGGACATGGTCAACAATTTCAGGAGTTGACACTGTTTGAGGCATCCCAGAACTTGCTGCATCTTCTGTCTCAAAATCTTCACACTGAAAGTTTGCAGTTTGCACACCACTTCTTCACTATGGAGTATGATGGGCATTTGTCACTCAATGTATGCATCATACATTCATGCATTTCCTTTGGAGTTTTCTTCTGCAGGAATAGGAACTTCATCATGGCTCGGAGCTCCACACTTGAATATTCCACACTTTTCGTTGACATGTTCAATCAATGATCAACATAGTATTATGATTCTGCAAAATGGCACTAACGCACTTTTCAGCTACAGTGGCAAAATAACATTCAAAATTTAGGAAGTTGGTTGGGCTGAGAACTTTCCAGCACCCCCCTCATATGGTAGTTCCATGTCTATGACCATCTGGGGCTGTTACATTGTTCCATGAATTGTTCCAAGATGTAAAAAGAATTTGGATGAGCATATGATAATGCTGAAAATCATTAATCTGTATGTCTAAAAGATTCTCTGGATGTTTCCTGTTAATAAGCAGCAAGAAAAAACAGCAAATGGGGAAGCTAGAGAGAACAAAAAAGGATAGTATTCAAGTGACTAAAAGTGAAACCCATTACTGTATTTTCGCGGATATAACGCGCACCCGTGTAAAACGCGCACACGGGTATAGCGCGCAGAAATCACGATGATATGTACAAAAACTTTTGTATACCGCGCTCACGGGTATACCGCGCATGATGCCCGACGCTCCTTTCGCCCGCCCTGACTTTCCGTGCACTGTCCCGACTCTCCGTTCACCCCCCCTGACTTCCGTGCACTGCCCTGACTTTCCGTGCGCTGTCCCGACTCTCCGTTCACCCCCCCTGACTTTCCGTGCACTGTCCTCCCTTGAAGTCCTGTCCCCCCTTGAAGGTCTGTCCCCATCCTGAAAGCCTGATGCCCCCCCCGACGTCCGATACACCCCCCCCCCCCCGGCAGGACCACTCGCACCCCCACCCCGAAGGACCGCCGACTCCCCAACAATATCGGGCCAGGAGGGAGCCCAAACCCTCCTGGCCACGGCGACCCCCTAACCCCACCCCGCACTACATTACGGGCAGGAGGGATCCCAGGCCCTCCTGCCCTCGACGCAAACCCCCTCCCCCCAACGACCGCCCCCCCCCAAGAACCTCCGCCCGTCCCCCAGCCGACCCGCGACCCCCCTGGCTGACCCCCACGACACCCCCACCCGCCTTCCCCGTACCTTTGTGTAGTTGGGCCAGAAGGGAGCCCAAACCCTCCTGGCCACGGCGACCCCCTAACCCCACCCCGCACTACATTACGGGCAGGAGGGATCCCAGGCCCTCCTGCCCTCGACGCAAACCCCCCTCCCCCCCCAACGACCGCCCCCCCCAAGAACCTCCGACCGCCCCCCCAGCCGACCCGCGACCCCCACGACCCCCCCACCCCCCTTCCCCGTACCTTTGGTAGTTGGCCGGACAGACGGGAGCCAAACCCGCCTGTCCGGCAGGCAGCCAACGAAGGAATGAGGCCGGATTAGCCCATCCGTCCTAAAGCTCCGCCTACTGGTGGGGCCTAAGGCGCGTGGGCCAATCAGAATAGGCCCTGGAGCCTTAGGTCCCACCTGGGGGCGCGGCCTGAGGCACATGGTCGGGTTGGGCCCATGTGCCTCAGGCCGCGCCCCCAGGTGGGACCTAAGGCTCCAGGGCCTATTCTGATTGGCCCACGCGCCTTAGGCCCCACCAGTAGGCGGAGTTTTAGGACGGATGGGCCAATCCGGCCTCATTCCTTCGTTGGCTGCCTGCCGGACAGGCGGGTTTGGCTCCCGTCTGTCCGGCCAACTACCAAAGGTACGGGGAAGGGGGGTGGGGGGGTCGTGGGGGTCGGCCAGGGGGGTCGCGGGTCGGCTGGGGGGGCGGTCGGAGGTTCTTGGGGGGGGCGGTCGTTGGGGGGGGGGGGGGGGTTTGCGTCGAGGGCAGGAGGGCCTGGGATCCCTCCTGCCCGTAATGTAGTGCGGGGTGGGGTTAGGGGGTCGCCGTGGCCAGGAGGGTTTGGGCTCCCTTCTGGCCCGATATTGTCGGGAAGTCGGCGGTCCTTCGGGGTGGGGGTGCGAGTGGTCCTGCCGGGGGGGGGATGTATCGGACGTCGGGGAGTCAGCCGGGCAAGAGGGCTTGGGCTCCCTCTTGCTCCGATCGTGGATGCGGGTGCGGGTGGGAGCGCGTGCGAGCGGTCGTTCAGGGTGGGGGTGCGAGCGGTCCTGCTGGGGGGGGTGAATCGGGCGTCGGGCGGGGTGGGAACTATGTTTAAAAACTTTTGTATACCGCGCTCAGGCATATAACGCGCGAGGGGTATGCGCGGTAGGTAAAAACGCGTATAACGCGCGCGTTATATCCGCGAAAATACGGTACTCTGTGCTACTCAGTACTTTTACTTACCCACAGAACATGAAAATGCTGTTTGATGTGGCATCATCTGGCAAAGGAAGTATCTGCTGGAGACAAAGCTGTTCACAGCCCCCATTAAATCCATCAGAACAGTCAATGCCTTTGGTATGGTCATAGCAACCCGTGCCATCTTTCATGGGCCTCAATCCTTCTGGGCACTGCAGTAACAAATAAAAACCCAACATAAGCAAATTGTGTTTATAAGCTTCACTGTATAACAGACAATTTGTCACCCATTAAAACTCCCAAAATTGATAATCTAATCTGCCATATTTCCCAAGAATTAACACATTGAAAGATGACACTATCACTGAGTCATTTGAATAGCAAGTCAGTCCTCAAAGTGTCATTGAATTGCCATCTTTTTGCCACTTCAAATTTATTTTTAATTTCACTGAATCAGATGAGAAAACAAAATGATAATATCTACCTAGGGAAGTCTACATTTTTTTAAAGCCAGTTCCTAAGACTAAGTTAAATCCAGATATTTAGGGCCGGATTCTGTATAGGATGCCCGGTCTCAGAAGCCGCCTGAGTGGTTTTTGAGAATCACATATGGGTGACCTATATAGAATCACATGCCCGCCTAACTACCACGATTCTCTAACTGTCGTCCATGTTACAAGTGCCAGTTAGAAAATTGTGATGCCGCTGAGCTGATCACAGCAAGGGAATCTCCCTGCTATGATCAGTTTAGCGGCCATGGCAGGGAACCTGTCTGCCCCCCGAGACAATGCCCAGTCCCTCCTGCCAGAACCCCCGAAGCTGCCCCCTCTACCCCCAAATGTCCATGGCAGGTAGAGTCCCCAATTCCTCCTGCTGCCATTCCACCGAGACATCCCCCATCAGGAGGGATGTCCAATCCCTCCTTGCTAGAACCCCCAAAGCTGCCCCCAACCCCTGAATGTCTGTGGCAGGAGGAGTGCCCAGTTCCTCCTGCCGCCACCTACCAAGACATTCACCGGCAGGAGGGATGCCCAGTCCTGACTACCAGAAACCCCCCCCCTGCAAGAATGCTCCCCTGACCCACCCCCCCAAGCCCACCTAGACCCCACCAGTACCTTTTTTCATTGGCTGGCCAGAGGGATGCACTGGGGAGGGGCCTAAGGTCCTGATTTGCCTAGGCGCATAAGGCCTCTCCTATAGGAGGAGCCTTAGGCATCTGGGCCAACTAGAATCTTAGGCCTCTCTTCCAATGCATTCTGGGATGCATTGAGAGTGGCCTAAGACTTTGATTGGCCAGATCTCTTTGGTCATATCACTTAGGCCACTCCCCATGGGAACTGAAGCTTCAAAGGCAGCTTCCTTCCTAGTCACCACATCCAAACGGTAGTGCTTTACAAAAGTATGTAGAGAGGATTATATTGCTGCCTTACAGTTATCTAAAGAAGACTGGCCAAGAAGAAGATACCCCTCTAATAGAGTGCATTTTCAAGGTTTTAGGCAAATATCTTCTCACCAAAATATATGATAATGTAATTATATTATTCATCAATGAGAAATGACCACACTAGATGATATCTCACCTTTCTTTGTCTTGTAAAGGACAATCTCTCTGATCTACTGTAATACATGAGGAAAATTCTGAAAGATAGACAACTCTTCAAAAGGAAGATTCAAATTTGTAACCTTATCTGATTATATCTAGTGACCGCTGTTATGAGCGTGACCTATCAGGGAAAAAAAAAGATTATGTTCTTACCTTGATAACCCACTTTTCCAGAATAACACACCTATCTACTGGCAAAGATATTAACACCCCCATGGCTGCAAGCCATATGCAGAAGGAATCCACTAAGAATTTGTTCTGTGACCCTTTTACTTCACTGGGAGCTCTACTGCTATATGCAGTTAGTACCCAAGCCTGCAAGAGCTCCATCAAAATTACGTGAAGTAAGGGAAAATGGGAAACTTCCTAAACCATTAAAGTGTTTTGCTCGAACAATGAAAGAACAACTAACAGCCAACAAAGCATCGAAGGAGCTCAGGTAGTGCCCCTATAGACGCTAAAACATATTATACCTCACAACATAAACAGTTGTTCAAGTGTACACTTTTTGCAAGCAGAACTAATCAGTACACACAAAGATCCTCAGATTGCCATCCGAGTAACTAAACTCATTGTTGGCTCCAATCTTCATCAATCCTTTTTTATTTGTGCTCTATTCTATATACTATTACTATTTGTAGTAATGCATTGAATTTAACTTAGCTTTTAATGCAGCAACATCCCTCTCTGTAGGAAAACATACTATACAGAAGTCTTCATGGCCCAAAGGGCTGACTGGCATCCAAGATACATACTTGGAGAATAAACAGAATGAGACAGTAGGCAGGTGCAGAAATGACACACCTATCTACAGTAGGGGGTCCAGAATGACACACCTATCTACTGGAAAAGATATTATCAAAGTAAGAACATAATTTCTTTTTACAGTGCAATAGGTGTGTCATTCTGGACAAGCAAGTCCCAGAAATCGAGGGCAGGCCTGTAACACTGAGGACCCACAGTAAGAGTCTTCTCTTGCTGCAATGTCCACCCTGCAAAATAATTCAAATATGTGTACAGAGGACCAAATCACAGCTCTTCAAATCTCTGCAGGAGAGACTGCCCTAGCTTCCGCCCATGACAAAACTACACTTCTGCTTGAATGAACCTTAACAGAAACAGGAGATTGTTTCCCACAGATAATGTTGGCTGACAAAATGGCCATATGGATTAATCTGGAAATTGTGGCCTTGGAAGCAGGTGTGTCTCGCTTAGTTGAATGAGTTAGCACAAACAGATGGTCAGAAAGGTCTAAACACATTGGTGACTTCTAGATAATGAAGAAAAACTCTTCTCACATCTAACTTCTTCAAAATGTGGTCCTGTTTTTAAGAACCTGTGGACTGGAATACAGGTAAGTTCTGATTCTAGAATGTTGTCCAATTAAGACCTGGGCTTTAGTGTCTCCCTCTTTTGTTTTTTAATTTTTAGTTTTATTTTACTGGTTTTAAGTTTATTTTGTTTCTTTCATCTACTCTATTTATCTGTTCATTTTACTTATAATTTTACCCTGGGCGAGTCAGGAAATCACTAACATCTTTGAATGTAGGAGTTTGACAGTTATAGAACCTAAAGGCCTTTCATACCTGTGGACTCAACGCCAGTGGCCAGGATTAGAATTCTTTTGTGGAGTGTCCATATTCATTCATCTGGTGGGGTCAGAGAGTTGCAGAGGTGATGGAGATCAGTTGTGGGGAGATTGATATTTAGCTAGCCGGGGTGAGTGTCAATGGAGGAGGCGGCCTGCAAGGGCGTCCTACATGCTGGTGCTCCTGTTAAAAGCTGCGGAGTCCAATGACAACGGAGACTCATAGATAAGCATCAGGCAATGAAATTAATTAATAAATTTTATTTTAATTATTTATTTAATTTTCTATACCGTTCTCCCAGGGGAGCTCAGAACAGTTTACATGCATTTATTCAGGTACTCAAGCAGTTTTCCCTCTCTGATGGGCTCACAATCTATCTAATATACCTGGGGCAGTGGGGGGGATTAAGTGACTTGCCCAGGGTCAGAAGGAGCAGTGTGGGTTTGAACCCACAACCTCAGGGTGCTGAGGCTGTAGCTTTAACCACTGCGCCACACTCTCCCCCTAAATAAGCCTAAATAAGTTCTGCCCCATACATTATCGAGTCTTATTTATTTGAGATTGTTATAAATGTAAATATGTGTAGAAAAAGCTTATTCTAGACCCAGCAGCCACAGGACATGCAATTTGCTAATCCATTGAGGCAAGTGAAAAGCTCTTGTTTTATTTGAAAAGCCTCCTCTTGAGCAGATGGTAGTTTTTTGGCCAGCGTGGGGGTTAGTGCATGATGAAAAGTCGCGTGCGTTAAACCCGCTGGCGCGGCTTTGTAAAAGGCGCACTTAATGTTGTTTATGATTAGTTTCCAAAGGTAACCCATTCTTCTTCAGATCAGAAATCTGACAGAAAAAAACAAGCTCCGATCCACCTAGGGAGGAGCGAGGACAAATCGGCCGAAGCCTTGGGGCTAATCGGCAAGGAGTAGGGGGAGGGGGGGCAGGATAGAATAGGGGTGAGCGGAGGGGAGGTCGCCCCTCTCGATCTGGCATTACATGAGGCGGACGTGGCAGGGGGTGCCGTACCAGCAGGGGAAGCTGGTACGGCACCCCCACGTTGGGAGAGGATGGAGAGGCATATGCTGTGCACCTGATCATGTGGTGGTTAAATCTAATAAGTGTTATACATCGAGTGGTATGTCATCTTCAGATGTTCAATTTCGCTATACAGTTGATCACATTGCATGATTTGTTATTCTGCTCAGTTGATGACAGTTGTGATGTAATAGTGCTGTTATGGCTGCGGCCAAATAAAATTCCACACTAGTTGAAAACGCTTGAGTATCGTCATTGTTTTCAGGACAGATCTCGGGGGGTAGAGTAACAAGTGCTGGGTGCACGATTTGTCAAATCAAAAAAAGAGAACTGCAGATGTTGGATGATGAAATGCGTATTTACTCGTCAACTGTTGAGCCACATTTTGAGTTAAATTGCACTCCAAAACAAGCACATCTATCACATTGATTAGTAAGTCTATTCTAGCTACTTTAGCTTCACCATTGTTACAATTACCCATACATAGTTTAAAGAACTTTAAATAAATAACTTTCAAATTTTTGTTGGTTTTACAATTTTAAAATTTCAATTATAATGACGCCACAAAAAAAAAAAACATTTGCACTGTTTAGTGCTGCAAAAAAGTTTTTCTCCATTTAGTATGCCCGAGCTAAAAATATTTGAAAGACTGTTTACATACATTCATGCATAACATTCAAATACAAACATCAAACAACAGCATCATGACATATTCTCTCTTAAAATTGAACCTACTACGTCACTAATCCAGCAGTTGCTTTACATGAATGCTGAAACAAACAATCGCATTTTTAATAATTTAAAAAATTTTAAAATAGCTGCACATAACCATAACTGACCTAACAATGAATTCCATAATTTAAACCCAATACAAAAATCAATTTCCCTAGTATCAGCATATCTTCCCTTTACTATCAAATTCAACAACTTCTGATTTTCATTCCTATTTGCAATCTTTAAAATATGTCTACTCCAGTGGTCTCAAACTCAAACCCTTTGCAGGGCCACATTTTGGATTTGTAGGTACTTGGAGGGCCGCAGAAAAAATAGTTAATGTCTCATTAAAGAAATGACAATTTTGTTTGAGATAAAACTCTTTATAGTTCATAAATCATTCCTTTTGGCTAAGTCTTAATAATAATATTGTCATTTATAGCTAAAGAGACATATGATGAAGATACTGTTTTATTTTACTTTTGTGATTATGATAAACATACCGAGGGCCTCAAAATAGTACCTGGCGGGCCGCTTGTGGCCCCCGGGCCGCATGTTTGAGACCACTGGTCTACTCTGTATTTAAAGATACCTGGTCCACTTTGGTCACTATTGCAACCTCGCTATTGGGATGCCCTATCTTCCTTGTTTGGGTGACTTTTTTGAAGATACCTTGTTCCAAACCATGCTCTTTTGAGCAACTGTTAGCCTTCTCCCAGTTTCTAGTTTAAAAGCTGCTCTATCTCCTTTTTATATGTTGAAGCCAGCAGCCTAGATCCACCCTGGTTAAAGTAATGCCCATCTTTGCCCAGTTCCTACCAAATCTAAAACCCTCCTCCCTGTACCATTACCTCATCCATGCATTGAGTCTCCGGAGCTCTGCTGCCTCTTAGGTCATGCACATGGAATTGGAAGCACTTTTGAAAATGCTTCCCTGGAGGTTCTGGATTTTAGCTTCCTATTTAAGAGCTTACATTTGGCTTCTAAAACCTCTCTATCACATTTTTCTATGTCCTGGAAGATGTACCAAGACAGCAGGCTTCTCCGCAGCATTGTCTGAAATCCTAATTAGGTGATATATGAAGTCCAACACCAGAATGACAAGTGACTAAATGAACCTCATGTCCACTCACCACCCAGCTATCTACATGCCTAATGGTCAAATTTCCCAGTACCATGGCTGTCCTAGCCCTTCCCTCCTGGGCAGAAGCCCCTGGAGATACTCCCTCAGTGTGAAAGGATACTGCATCTCCTGGTGGGCATGTCCTGGCTACAAGATAACTTCCTACTTTCACCAGGGTGATGCTTCCCTTTAAGAAGACCTCCCTCCTCCAAGGCAGCGCAGGGGTTGCCAGACTGGGGGTAGGTCTTCTCTACAACATCTCTGTAGGTCTCCTCTAAGTACCTCTGTCTCCCTCAGCCCCTCCAAGGACGAAAACAGCAGTGGGGGTGGTATGGAAAGGAGAGAGGGAGAAGAATTTTGACTCCTATGATCAACCACTTTGTTCCATGTCCAATTTAATTGCTTTGTGCTTTTTTATGGAGCTTAAATCCTCAAGTGAGGTACTCCTCTCTGCTCAATTGACACCCAGTTTTCCAAGTGGTCAGGAACTGAACTGTCCAATCATCACTATCCACTATAGATGGAGAAATAATTAGAACACAGAGACATTCTCCCCAGCAGGGCAAAAGCCCCACACTCCTTTCAGTCCTTTAGTAAAGAAAGCATATGAAAAAATGGAAAGTGCATACCAAAAAGACCAATTATATTGCAATATCTGTGCAGTCCATTCTCCACAGATATTTACCAGTCCTAACCTCTAACTTCTGATAAACTAGTCACAATCAGTTTAGAAGTTAAAAGTAAAATCCAATCAGGAGCTGCATCTTGACTATCACCTGCTAGATAGAAGAATATGAAATTGTGTGAGCTGCACAGGGTTTGTTTGAGGTACAACAGAATTTCACAATTCTGTTCTCCCTATCTCCACCTGCTAGTAGATAGACATAAACCTATACGTTTACAGTTTATTTAAAATTTAATATATCACCAAGCTAGCCCACCAGGATGCAGGCGGTTTACAAAATAAAAATAAAATTAATAAACAGGAAAGAACGCCATCAGATAGAGTAGCAAAGACCTACATCATTCATAGAAAGGAGAAGGGAAAAGAGCACAAAAAAAAGGGGGGGGGGGAAGAAATATTTGTTTCTACTACAGTTGACTCCACCTAAGTGCACATCAGTTAAACGCACGCTTTGGTTATCTGCAGCCTACCACCATGGTCCCGTTTTTTTTTTTTACATTAAAGTCAATGGACGTAAACTCCAGATAATTTCAATTCTGATAAGCACACAATCTGCTTAAGCGCACTGATGTTATAGGTCCCACCTCTATTCGTTCAAGTTACGTTCACTCCGGTTAAAAGCAATCACATTCTGATGTGGATGAGCCACATGTTTCAGAACTGCAGTCTAGGCCTGGCCAGGTGTTCGAACTTTCAGAACTGCACCATGGTGTCGCATAGATAAAAATCATTGTCTTTGGCTGAACTTGTCTACCATGCTGGACAAAAGTCATTGTCTTTGGCTGAACGTGTCAATTTCTTAAAGAGACCTGACCAACAGGAGAGTCAGATCTCTATTGTAAAACATTACAGCATTCATCCTAGCCAGATTTCTCAGATTTACAAAAAAAAAAAGCAAGCCATATTGAAAGACTGGCAAAACAACAGAAATCCTACCAGAAAACAGTAAAGAATTGGAAAGGCTGGAGACATTGAACAGGCGTTGCTGCGAAGGTTTGCTGAAGCTAGAAGTCGACAACTGCCAATCAGTAGACCTCTTCTGATGGAGAAAGAGGCACAGTTATCTGAAGAACTGGGCATAGAAGACTTCAAAGCAACAAATGGATGGCTAGAGAGGTGGAAAGTTAGCATAAAATTTAAGAAACAGCATGGCAAAAAAACAAGACGCGGATGAGTTTGGTGCAGAAAGATGGGTCATGGAAGTGTTGCCATCAGTCATTGGTAGATATGAACCATGCAACGTTTTCAACGCCAATGAGATGGGCCTGATGGACCATTGGCTTTTAAACACAGCAAAACTGTTGGCCTCAAGGTGCCAAAGGAACAATTGACATTGCTGCTTAGTTGCAATATGGACGGTAGTGAAAATCTCAAGCCACTAGTGATTGAGAAGAATCGAAATCCTCGGTGCTTCAAAAACATTAAACGCCTGCCTGTTGAATATGAAAGCAACAAAAATGCATAGTTGACGGCGACACTGTGGATTGAATGGTTGCAGAAGCTTGACAATCTTATGAGAAGGCATAGGAGGAACATTGTAATGTTGTGTGATAACTGTTCAGCACACAGCAATGATGTAAGACGAACCAACATCAAACTCATGTTTCTTCCGCCAAACACGACCTCTTTGATTCAATCAATTGGCCAAGGGATAATGATAAACTTCAAACGTCATTACAGATCACTCGTCTTAAGATATGTGATGCCAGTGATTGATGCAAGCACGGAATCCAGCCCCTGAGCTACTGAGCTTGCAAGAAAAATGACGGTGCTCAACTCTTCACATGGTACGGGAGACATGGAGTCGAGTCTCATCATCAACAATTTCAAATTGCTATCGAAGGGCGAGCTTCATTCACGCATCTGATGAGACAACTGAAGCTGACACTTCGTCCATTGAACTCCCAATTGGATTCTCGCCACAAGAGTTTGAACTGTATGTCGTCATTGTCAACGATGTGCCCACATCTTCTGACAGCACTAATTCCAATATCTGTACAGTCATAAAGGACACTGCAGACAACCAAGAGTCTGATGAGGATGGAGATACTGCTGCAGTCATCACGACTAATGAAACACCTGCACAGATTATTTCCTTCTCGGACGCAGTGAAGTCCCTACACACGCTGCATTGTTATCTTGAGATAAATGGATGTCACGACTATGGACAGTTTTACAGCATCAGTAGTCAGATACACAGCCTGAATCATGCAATCAGTGTGCAGAAAACAATGACTGATTATATCAGTAGAATCTTGATTTAAAAAAGGTTTACAGTGTATTGCATTAGACGGAACAGTGCTGTTTCTATAACTGAACCATGTTAAATTGTACTTGGTGTGTTTTTTGGCTGAATAAAAGTTTTATTGCATTTGACTACAGCGTACTGTGATTTTTCAAGACTAAAAACTGGTACTCTGATAAAGCGCATACTCCGTTTAAGTGCATGCCACGGTCCGAAGGCCTTGCACTTAAGCGGAGTTGACTATATTCCAATATAAACCACTAGTATTTTAGTCCATTACATTAACGGGTGCTAGAATATATGTCTGTCTGTCTGTCTTTATTTCCATCTCTCTCTCTCTTTCTCTGTCCTGCTGTCTTTCTTTCTGTTTGTCTCTGTCCATGGCCCCCTTTGTCTGTCTGTCTTTCTGTGTCTCTCCCTGTCCCTGTGTCTTTCTTCTTTTCTTTCTGTCTCCCTTCCTCCCCCTGGTGGTAGAATATATGTCTGTCTTTCTTTCTGTTTCTCTCCATACCCCTGTCTTTTTCTTTCTGTCTCTCTTCCTCCCGCTGTCTTTCTTTCTGTCTCTCTCCCTCCCTGGCCCCCTTTGTCTGTCTGTCTTTCTGTCTCTCTCCCTGCCCCTGTCCCTGTGTCTTTCTTCCTATCTCCTTCCCTACTTCCCTGTACAGCAGCCGCAGCATTCCCTCTCCCTCTATTTACTGCGAGAGGAGCCTGCACGGACCTAACAGCCCGAGCCCCCAGCAGTGTAACTTCCCGGTGGCTCTTCTCACAATCGCCACCTTCTCCGACGCAGGAGCAGCTCGTGAGAGGAGCAGCTGCAGCATCTTTGAGAAGTTGAAAAAAACTGCGGCCCGTCTCCGTGCTCGGCCGCGGTGGGCTACAGCTGCCGCGGCCTGCAGCCACCGACAGCCGCCGCGGCCGACATACGCCTTGCCGTATTTTTTTTTTAGTTGAAAGACGCGGCGGTGGCTCCTCTCATGATCCCCACCTGCGTCGAAAGTCCGACGCAGGCGGGGATCGTGAGAGTAGCCACCGCTGCGTCTGTCAAAGAACCGTAAGCCGCGCATGCGCACTTCCTATGGGTCGCTACAGCTCACGGAAAACGGACCCAAGCGATGGGAGTGCGCATGCACGGCCTAGCGTTTTATTATATTAGATATTCCCATAATCCAAAGAGAGATTTCTAAAGTTCTGGTGCACATAACAAGGATACCGTACAGTCCAAAATCTCTCCCCTTAAACTAACTTAACCATACCTGCCTACCCAATTCACCACACCTGCCAACTCAATCTTTCATAAACAATGACCTGGTTATCAACTAAGCTAGTCAAATAGCCATAGCTCCAGAAATCAAATCAAAAGAGAATATAGCTAGAAGCAATCATACAAGATAGAAGCTAGTTCATATGGGGTATGAAGCACTCTAAACTGCTAAATTTTGACTGCTACTATAGATGTCTCTTGGTTTCTAGAAAGCCAGAGTGCCCTCAATAAGCCTCCAGGTCAGTAAATGCCTGAATTCCACCCCTACCTCCACACCACACACGCACACACATTGAAATGAATAGCTACATGAACCTTTCCTCTCAAAAAAAGCTCTCAAAAATAAAAAAAGGTCAGCAAATTCAAAATGACTTGTGCCTGAGCATGGTTACCAATTAAAAATGCATTATGGAGACACGGAAGATGAGAGAGGAAGAAGCCCACATAGGGCTCTGTGAAAGAAGTAGATAAATGTTTTCCGCCAAGCAGAAGAAAATGTTATAAAACTGCTGCACTTTGCACTCTGGAAAAAATTCAATATCTTGTGAGTAAAAATCATGGGCAAATTAATGATAGTTTAGCCAATCCTAGGTCTACAGTATATGGTCCCAGATAGGATTTATTCCTCAGATGAAAGCTGCTGGTATGAGAGATGTTTAGTCAGTCAGTCAGTCAATATTCTCAGATAACAGCAAACTCTTTTCTGCATTCAGGCACTGATGCCAGGACACCTCTCTCTCTGTCCCTACCTATTATCAAAATGACCCTTGCTGACTAAAATATGGGTTTCCTTTTATTTCTTACACAAATTACTTTTCTAGTTCAGAGTGTGAAAACAGGCATGCTGAAGGGAAAAAAAATCATAAGTATGAAAACTAAAGGCTACAGATGTCACTAAATATGGAAATCCTCTATTTACGAGAGGGTGCTGAAATATTCTCAGCCCAGCCAAGAAGGGAATGACATGACGCCATGAAACTTACAAGTTATTCCACATATTCACCCCTAAGTTCAACACACTTGGAACATTGTGCCTGAAGTTTTTGTAACCCTTCCAAAAAAATACTCTGATGTCTAAGCACTGAAATACTGCTCCGCTGCTGCAATTACCTCCACATCACTCAAAAATTGTTGCCCTTTTCAAACTTTTTTTAAGGTTTAGAAACAGAAAATAGATGGAGCAAGATCTGGAGAAAAAATTAAAAAAAGCATGGAGAAACCTATCAAACAATACAAGGAAAAACTAAAGGAGAAACGGAAAGCGTTCTACTCCAAACAGGTAAGCATGAAAGTTCAAGACACAAAAAAACTATTCAAACTAAAAAGAGAGCTTGCCGACACCAATCCCCTCCTAGCCACCAATGGAAACCTCCCCCTCAGTCACCCAACTGGCAGAATACTTCAAAAATAAGATCACAACTGCCAGGACCACCTTTGAAGATACCTCAAGCCTCCTAGACGAGGTCTCATTACACCCCACAGAAGGAGAGTCCGCTGCAGCAGACAGGACATGGGCTGACTTTCCAACAGTAGAATGGCCTGACCTGAACCAACTCTATAAAAAATATAGCCTTACCTGTTAAAAATCTCCACTCCAAAATTCTGAACTCACCTCATGCAATGGATACAATCACTGCTCACAGTGGGCCAATTCCCACAGGAGCTCAGCGGAATTATCATTATTCCAATCATGAAAGATCCAAAGGGTGCAATAGACCCATAGCCTCTATACCAATATATGTAAAACGAATGGAAGACCTAGTAGCCAATATCTCACAAACTACCCAGAAGACTGCAGCCTACTTCACCTCTCACAATCTGGATTCAGGACCAACTACAGGACAGAGACACTATTAGGGTCTCTCCTGGACACAGCCCGACAGCACCTAAGCAAAGGAAAGAAGATGCAGGTAATACAATTTGATCTCTCCGCAGCATTTGACATAGTAGATCATGCCATCCTACTACAAATACTGGAAGCAATAGGAATAACAGGCAGGATACACTCATGGTTCCAAAGATTTCTGCAATCTAGGACCTATAGAGTCAAAACAAACAGAGAAAAATCAGAATCCTGGTCCAACCCCTGTGGTGTACCACAAGGATCACCAATGCTTTTTAACCTCTCAGTCACCTCCCTCGGTACCTGCTTGGACAAACTAGGTATAACATCATACATCTATGCAGATGACATCACCATACTCCTTCCTTTCGACCAGCTAGCTCCCATCACAGCAAGAAAACTGCATAAGACACTAGAAACAGTTGAAAAATGGATGAAAGACCACAAACTAAAGCTGAATATGGAAAAACAAAATTCCTACTGTTCAAAAAGGAAAAAAAAACTCCAACCATAACAGATATAGAAATAAAAGCTATCATGTACCCCATGTAACCCGCTCTAAAACTTCTCAGTGTTGATAGACAGATGCTGTACCATGCACTGCAAATCAACAAAACCATCCAGAAATCCTTCACAGTCATGCGTAACTTACAACGAATTTGAAAATTCTTCGAAAGAGCAATTCTGACTCCTGGTCCAGTTTCTAGTCCTGGGACTACTAGACTACTGCAACTTCCTTCACCTACCATACCCTAGAGGCATGATAAAACAATTGCAGACTGAACAAAATACGGCCCTCAGACTGATCTATTCACTAAGCAAATATGATCACATCACTGCCACATACCTAGACACACACTGGCTCCCAATGCAAATACGAATATTATTCAAATTTTACTGTTTACTATTCAAAGCCCTGAATGGCGCTACCCCTACCTACCTTAACGAATGCCTTATCCAGAACAACTCAACCAGGCCAAAGAAAACTCAAGACTCGATTTACTCAACATCCCCCCCCCCCCAATAAAAGGCGCACAGCACAAGAAGACAAGAAGATGTATGACGGACTATTAGCAACTCAGGCAGCAAAACTAGATCACCATTTTGCCCACATACTGATAACAATGCCTGATTACAAAACCCTCTGAAGGGAAATAAAGACCCTGCTATTACTGGAATTTTGTCAAGACAAACTAATACCGTACCTTAAGTATCCCTTATTTCTGACTAAGTCACAATCTTGTAATTAGTACCTGATCCTATAATTCTCCTGGAAATGTCCAGCTTACCTCTTTTGCAATCTGCCTAAAACTGTGAGGTTAAGGCAGAATAAAAGTAACTAATGTAATGTAATGTAAAATCCCAACTACGTCAAACAATCATCGTTTTACCATCATTGTGAGCAAGTGCTTTTTCTTCCAAAAAAATAACTCCTTTCCACAGTTTCCCTCTTCTTTTTTCTTTCAATGCCTCCTTTAATCAGCGCAGTAAGTTACAATAGTAATCTGCTTTAACAGTTTGGCCCCCTTGGAAGATGGGCAGTCATTACAGCACCTTCTTGATCCCAAAACACTGTGGCTACGACCATTCTGCTGACTTCTGGGACTTGAATTTTCTGGGCTTTGGAGAACCTGAGTGCCACCATTGCATGGACTGTTGTTTTGTATCAGGATCATAGTAGTGTAACCATGTTTCATCAACAGTAACTAATCATTCCAGAAAGATGGCACCAGCTTGCTGAAAATGCAGCAAAATCAACTTGGAAATGTTGTTTCTCGTCAGTATTCAAACATTTGGGCACCCACTTCTGCATACCCAGCTTCTCATGGATTATATAGCCAACATGTGTGACAAATCCAGAGCTAATTCAAAGTTTTTGTCTCTGATTAGTCAGGATTTGCACTGTGGCAGGTAGAAGTCCTGTCCCTTTAAGGCAGAGGGCTATGAGAAGCAAGGGAAAGAAACCTACCAGAGAATTGCCTGAGTCTGCTTTCCCGCCCTGGCTTAGAGCTCCTGAAAAGCCAGCTCAGATTGCAGAGAGGGGAGAGTCAGGATCACCGAAAGCAAAGCTACCAGAACCTCAGAGACCAGGAAGCTGGGGGCAGGGCAAAGAGAACTGGTCTGAGCAGAGACAGTTTAGGAGCCCAGCTAAAGCCCAGCATGAGTGCCCTACCAGAGATTTTCCTGCTGACTGGGATATGCAAGAGGCAGGAGAATTTCCTCTCTGTCCAGGGTCAGAATCTCTCCCACAGCCTGAAGCTATGGAGATTAGTAAAGGCATACAAGAGTGGCAGGAACCAGCTGAAGCTATGCAAATCAGCTAAAACTGTAAGTTTAAGATTTGCTTTAACCTTCCAGTTTTCTGATATGTGATTTTGGGTTTACTGTGTGTGTTAGCATAATTATTTGCTTTGGAAGAAAATTTACTGAGCAGAGAAAATGTTTTGAATTTTTTGTCAGTATCCTTTTTCTCCCACGTTGGGGCTGATTGGTGTGCTGCGTGCAGCTGAGACTAGCTCAGTGCAGTTCACCCAGCTACTGCAAACAGAGCTGGAGTTGCAAGCTGGAGATTGCAAATCTGTGTTATATGTTGAAAACTTACCTGTGAATCTGTAATAGGCTATCCACTATCTACTAAGGACCTGCTTAGCTCTGTTTGTCTCCAACCTAAGACTGTTAGATGATTTAAGCCAAGTTAAGGAAAACGACTTTGCCTACTTTAACAAGTCCACACAGTCATTGAAACCTGCTAGGAAGCATAACCATGGTTTTCATCTATGTTGATAAAATCCTCTTTCTGAGTTTTTGTTGCTGTTTTATTTTCTATCTTTTTGTCCATGCCAGTGCCACAAACTGGAGGTTGGGGATTTATAAAAAGAATATATTTATTTATGCAAAGACTGTTTCCAGGGCAAAAGCCTTGGGCTATTGATTGAATGTATTTCCAGATTATTGCTTGTGAAATATATCAGAACTATAACCAAAGGAGTTGAACCTTATCTGGCCGGTGGCCTGAATATAACTTTTTTATTTTTTATGTTGCAAAACCATTCTGACTTTGTGTCTATTTTGGGAAGACTACCTTGCTTACCTGTGATTGTGCTTTTAGGCAGTTGCCTAGCCCGGATAAAAGACCTGAGGGGACCCTCAAGCTATAGAGGGCACGCTGGGAGAGATTACTGTTACTGTCCAAACGCACTAACCAAGCTGGTTAGGTATCTAAGGGTGCCACATGTTTCCTAGATATTTGTAGGGTCTTGGCAATTGTTTTAGCTGATCTGCCAAAATCAGGTAATGGACAGGGTCAACAATTTCAGGAGTTGACACCATTTGAGGCCTCCCAGACCTTGCTGTATCTTCGGTCTTGAAATCTCCACGCTGAAGTTTGCACACCACTTCTTCACTGTGGAGTATGATGGTCATTTGTCACTCAATGTTTGCATCACACATTCATGGATTTGTTTTGGAATTTTCTTCTGCAGAAATAGGAACTTCATGATGGCTTGGAGTTCCACAATTTTCATTCACATGGTTTAATTAATGATCTGAAATAATGTCAAAACATAGCATTTCGATTCTGTAAACTGGCACCTTGCAAAATAAAATAATACTTTTTTCAGCTATAGTGGCAAAATAATACTCAGAATTTAGGAAGTTGGTTGGGCTGAGAACTTTTCAGCACCCCCTTGTATATACTAGGCAAGAGACTAGTCAAAGTGAATGGATAGACAATGGTGCACTTCAGGAGCCTGAAATTCTGCAGTAGATACAGCAGTAAGGCTGGAGACAGATAAAAGATGAATACTACAGAATACTAAAGAGGGTAGCACGGTAGAAGGGGATCCCAGAAGCCCCATAATAAATTTTATTAAAACAATGTCCAACCATATGGGTCTTAGCCCAGCTCTCAGGATATACCTAGCCAGTCAGGTTTTCAAGACAGCCACACTAAATATGAATGAGATAAGACTGGGTTCAGAACCCCTGGGGTTAGAGTCTGAAGAAATCTACTTAGTCTCCATATCAGGGGTGTCTAAGCTCAATTCTTGAGGGCTGCAACACAATCAGGTTTTCAGGATTTCACCAGTGAATATCCTGAAAACCTGACTGGGTTCTGTCCCTTGAGGGCTGAGGTTGGACCTACCTGCTCTACAGAGAATGTGTTGGTAATCAAGGAAATGGTGAAAGGGAAGACACAGACAACAGAAAATTAAAAGGATTATAGAGCAAAGCCATAGTTTACCTTCTCTCTTTCCCATCTATGAAAAAGAATCCAAGTAAGACTGGTATCAGAGAGGATGCAACTAGGATTGTCATCTGGCTCTAGATTTTCAAAACAGGTTGATCCAATCCTGGTTTTACCTAAACTGTATGTACCTAATTTGTAATTATGGGGGGGGAGGGGGTTCCTTAGGGATTATTAATAGGGAAATTAAAATTATAATGGGGTAAAATTGGAACTAGATCAACGTGGAGATAAAATAAATATAGCCAATTTATTATTCTATTCATGACAACACTGAAATAGGTTTGCATGCACCACAGACAGAAAATACGTGCAAACATCTCACATGTTTACTCATTGTGGTCAGTAGTACTGTAGTAAGGGAAGATAGCACTTGGGATGGAAGAAAAATGGCACTCAGCATCCCCCCTTCCCCCGGTGATGGGCTCTTAACTGCACTCTCCCTCCTCAGTACCTCTTAAATCTTTCTGTTCTTCACCGGCAATGAGACTGTTGAGCAGACTGGATGGACCATTCAGGTCTTTATCTGCTGTCATCTGCTATATTATGGTGCTCATTTTCATAGCAGATGGATGCCTCAAATGTCTTAAAAAATGGCCATCTGCTACAAATGGCCCAAGTTTGGAAAGTTTGTCCAAATAGCAAGGAGGCATATTGTGGACATGTTTTGGGTGAGACTAGGGAGTTTCCAAAAGGAGGACATCCAACAATTTTCAAACAGAAAGAAATGTTCATGTCTAAAAAGGACATTTTTTATCTGAAATTGATCAGCTGACCGCATGACCCTTCCTTAATCCCCCAATGGTTGCTGTCCTCCTTCCTTTTCCCTGAAAGTAAAACTGGAAAGGAAAGCCAGTCTCTATGTCAGCTGCAGGTCAGAGAAGTAACCTAGTGATAAGTGCAGAGGATTATAAAAGGGACACAGCTGCAAGTCCCACTCTAACTTTATTAATGTTTTCCTGGTGTTCCCTCCAAGAACAGAAAAATATTTAATGTAACTAAAGATAATACTTACTGTACTAGCTAGCCTGGTACAGTATACATTTTTCTTTCCTTGAAAGGATCACATTTACAAAATAAAAGGGGGAGGGGTGATGGTGGAATTTGAACTTCTGCCACTTGGTTTACAATCCACTGTACTAACCACTAGGTTACTCTTCTGTTCTGTAAGGACATTTGTGTGGCCATCTTCATAAGATTCTGTCAGACAGATATCCTTGTGCCTTGTGTTCCCCTGTTTATAATTTAAACTTTTCAGTTTGTAAAATGGTTATTCAGGATGGACGCCCCCAAAGTAAGGACATCCTTCTCACATATTTTTGAACAGAGTTTGAATCCTGCCATTTAGGCCAGGGTTATCTTGTCCTAAATGAGTAAACCTATGATAGGTGCCTCTCAGCGCCTAACTCAAACAACACCCAAACTCTACCCCGAATCTGCCCCAGATTTATCTCTAATTATACCTACTTGCCAGTAGGCGACTTCCGGTAAATTATTATTTTATTTGGTTTTTAATGATGCTTTCAATTATCAGAGCTGACAAAGCCAATTTTAAAAAAAAGTTAAGCCGATCTAGGTCCCCAACTGTAGGCATCTTTTATTGAACCATGGCTTTTGTGCTGGATGGTTTTTTAGACACTTACACATCCTTTTGAGGATGTTCCTCTACACTGCTGTCAGTTTATGGACAACTAGACAAACTAGAACACCTAGATAACTAGACAAATTAGAAAAAGCTGCTTTTCCACCCAAAGGAATATTCATTCCAGAAAGGAAGAACAATGAAATGAAATTTAACAAAACCGTTTGTTTCAAATGCTAGCTAGGGTAATAATTCTCTGACAGATACAAAAAAACAATTGACTCTGACTCAAAAAAGGGCTCATAACAGAAATTAAAATGCAGAAAATTTACACCCCTCTTTGTGCTATGTGAGGTTATCTTGCTTTCCATAAGAACTTTTCACACCCCACATGAGTGACATGCAAAGATTTCCCCCCTTTTTGTCCTGTGTGTCTGTCATAATTATATTGTAGGTTCTTGTAAGCAGGAACAGTCTCTTATGTTTAATGAACAGCACTGTGTGCGCCTGTAGTTCTATAGAAATAATAATAAGTAGTAGTAGTAACTTGAACAATTTATTTGCTTATAAAAATAAGAGGTAACATTGAAAAAGTATTTTTTGTTGTAATTACTATTTTAATTGTTTCTAATTTCTCCTATAACAAAATGTGTAGGGGGCATTTGTCAGGTACAGAAATATTATCAGTTACTGTGTCTTCCAAACTATTATGGTTTATTCAAATTTGCTTGGTCACCTTTTTAACAAAATAATTCAAGGCAATATACAATACAATCAGATTGTAGAAAGAAAAAAGGTCCATTAAATCACAGGAAAGCAAAGCATTCATACAAGAAAACAATCACACATCTTTACAATGAAAAGCAGTACCTCACATTTGTGTTCAAAAAAGAATCAGTCACCTAAGATATTTTATCCTCTATGGAGACCACTAAAAAATAAATAGGGTCTTTTACAAAGCCGAGGTAGCGATGCTGCCATGGTAAGTGCACTTAAGCCCATAGGAACTAAATGGGCATAGCTACATTTACCACGACAGAATCGCTACTGTGGCTTTGTAAAAGAGGTCATATCAATTTTTTTAAATGTGATAATTAAAGAATATAGCTTAATTTAACTCTTAAACAGAAACCTCGTTTGTAAAATTTCTCCTGCACTCGGTGAAAAAAGAATCTTAATACTTCCCCCTCTTCTACAAAACCGCGCTAGCGTTTTTTAGCGCAGAGAGCTGCGCTGAATGGCCCACGCTTCTCCTAACGCTCTTAGGGCTTCTTTTACTAAGGTGCACTAGCGGATTTAGCACGCGCTACAATGCCACGCACGCTAAATGCTAATGCCTCCATAGAGCTTGCATTAGTATTTTTCATTTAGTGCGTGGTTTGCGCGCGCTAATCTTAAGCATGCACTAAAAATGCTAACGCACCTTAGTTAAAGGAGCCCTTAGAGTTCCTATGAGTGTTAGGAGCAGCGTGGCTCCCCGCGCTAGAAACTGCTAGCACAGTTTTGTAGAAGAGGGGGGTTTGTTTTTTTGCCTAAATTTCAGAGAGTTTCAGTCTAAGGGAACTCGCTGTGAGGTGAAGTATCCCATGTGGAAGCTCGTGAATTACGTTCACAATCAAAAATCACATGAGTCCAACGCTACATCATTTCACTCTCTGTGGGAAAATTCTAAATCTATGAAAAATATATTGTTCATATAGTGCTGTTAAATATAATCAATTGGTCAGGACAATTTTATCATAAAAAATCAATGCTGAGAAACCAGATAGATTCACCACGTACATATATCACTCTCAAAACACTAAAGAATCTGCACGAGTCACTTAGCTCCAAATGGTTATTGAAACGCGTTTCATGCGGTGCTTCTACACAATCATATATTTTGATTGTTTAGCCTTTCCACGTATCCAACACTCTAGGATTAGCAGGGACCCCTGGGGAAGACACGTTTGTCAAAACACGGACCGTGTAGGGTCCAGTGCTCCAAGCGGACTAGGTCCTTAAAGTGTTTATGTGGATTGCTATATATTTATGAATTTTGACTAAAGTCCATTTCAGGAACATTGTCTCTCCACAGTATTTCTTTGGTTTCTCTTGGACTTTTTTCTCTGTAGATTCTCCAGGTCAATTTTTTTGTTTTGTAGTACAATTTATCTCCAAATTCACAAAATGCTCCACAGCTTTTTGATCATTCCATCCTCAATGGTAACCTCAAAAAACTGATAGGTTCTGCGAGGATACTTCACCTCATGGCGAGTTCCCTTACAATGAATTTCTTTCAGAAATTTAGGCAAATAAACAAAGTATTAAGGGCCTGATTCTGTACAGGACACCGGTCTCAGCGGCCGCCTAAGACCGGCTGAGAATCGCATATTGGTGTCCTATGCAGATTTGTGTCTGCCCTAACAAAAAGATGGTTACCCCCCCCCCCCCCTTCTCTAACTGGCGCCCAGCTGTCAGTTAGAGACCTTTCTCCATCCTAAAAGTAGATGTGGTTGGCTGAGCAGATCACAGCACAGGAATCCCAGATCAGCTGAGCTGGCAGGACTCCCCGAAGCCGCACTTCGGAGAGTCCAGCCAACTCAGCTGATTGGGGGTAAAATACCTCTGCCGTAATCAGCTGAGCCAGCTGCGACAGAGACCCCCCCCTACATGTACCCTTGAAATGCCCACTCCCTCATGCCTAACACTGCCTGACACCCCCATCACAATTAGCAGGAGGGATGCCCACTTCCTCCTGCTGCCAGCCCCCCAATCCCCCAACACCCCCTTTCATGATTGGCAGGAGGGATGCTCACTCCCTCCTGATGCTGGCTTCTTCGATGCCCCAAATTCCCCCAACTGCCAATACCCCCTGAACCCTAAAACATACCACCCTGACACCCCCAAACCTCAACATCCCACCCCAACAGCCCTAAGCACATACTCCGTACCTTGCTGAAGAAAGGCTGTCCAGAGGGATGCCTATTCCCTCCATCTAGCAGGCACACCTCTTCAAAATGGTGTCCTTCCCCTTCAAAATGGCGGCTTTCCTGGGATGCACCAGGGAGGGGACTAAGGCTCTAATTGAGTCAGATGCCTAAGGCCCCTCCCATAGAAAGGGGTCTTAGGCACCTGGCCAATCAAGGCCTTAGGCCTCCTTCCTGGTGCATTCTGGGATGCAATGGGCATAGTTTAAGACCTTGATTGGCCCAGGGGGTGGGGGGTATCAGAGTGGACTTAGAGGTGTTGGGGTGGGATGTTGAGGTTTAAGGGGGTGTTGGGGTGGGATGTTTGAGGGTTTGGAGGTGTCAGCAGTTGGGGCAGTTTGGGGGGATTGAGGGGGCCGGTAGCAAGTGGGAATGGGCATCCCTCCTGCCAATCATGATGGGGGTGTTGGGTGGTGATAGGCAGGAGGGAGTGGGCATCATTCTTGATGATTTTGTGGGTGCATGTGGGGGGAAGCCTCTGCTGCAGTCAGCTCAACTGATCATAGCAGGGGTATTTTCTGAACGGGGAGTCCTACCAGTTCAGCTGATCAGGGATGCCCTTGCCGCAATCAGCTTAGCCAGCCACGTCTACTTTTAACATTTAGGCCCAAAATGGACTTAGACGTATCTTTTGATTATGCTCCTCTTAGTACTTTTATAACATTTACTAGTATTTTAGCCCGTTATATTAACGGATGCTAGAATATATGTCTGTCTTTATTTCCGTCTCTCTCTCTCTGTCCTGCTGTCTTTCTTTCTGTCTGTCTCTCTCCCTGGCCCCCTTTGTCTGTCTGTCTTTCTGTGTCTCTCCCTGTCCCTGTGTCTTTCTTCTTTTCTTTCTGTCTCCCTTCCTCCCGCTGGTGGTAGAATATATGTCTGTCTTTCTTTCTGTCTCTCTCCCTCCCTGGCCCCCTTTGTCTGTCTGTCTTTCTGTCTCTCTCCCTGCCCCTGTCCCTGTGTCTTTCTTCCTATCTCCTTCCCTACTTCCCTGTCCAACAGCCGCAGCATTCCCTCTCCCTCCATTTACCGCGAGAGGAGCCTGCACGGACCTAACAGCCCAAGCCCCCAACAGTGTAACTTCCCGGCGGCTCCTCTCACGATCGCCGCCTTCTCCGATGCAGGAGCGGCTTATGAGAGGAGCCGCTGCAGTGTCTTTGAAGTTAAAAAAGAAACTTCGGCCCGGCTCCGTGCTCGGCCGCCGCAGCCTGCAGCCACCGACAGCCACCGCGGCCTATAGCTGCAGCGGCCTGCAGCAGCCGACAGCCGCCACGGCCGTAATCTGCCTTGAAGAGAGAAAGAGAGAGAGAGATTTGCGCGCATGCGCACTCTTACCTGCGGTGCCCTACAGCGCACGGAAAACGGAACACGCGGTGGGAGTGCGCATGCGTGGCTTAGGCTTTTATTATATTAGATGCTATTGATTTTTTTTTAAAATAGAAATAAGCATTACCAGTAATAAAGAGGGTTTTTCTTACTAATGTACACATTATCACAATGGAGATGACCTAATCAGTCTTTAGGGCTGGAAGAACAACGAAGTGTGCTGCATGGAATATATAAGCAAGTTTGAGAATTTCTGTTGTGATTTCAGCCACCGTAGGAAGTATCTTAACTTCAAGTCATGGAGAGGAGCCTGCACGGACCTAACAGCCCAAGCCCCCAGCAGTGTAACTTCCCGGCGGCTCCTCTCATGATCGCTGCCTTCTCCAACACAGGAGCGGCTCATGAGAGGAGCCGCTGCAGCGTCTTTCAAGTTAAAAAAGAAACTTCGGCCCGGCTCCGTGCTCGGCCGCCGCAGCCTGCAGCCACTGACAGCCACCGTGTCCTACAGCTGCCGTGGCAGTAATCCGCCTTGAAGAGAGAAAGAGAGAGAGAGATTCGTGCGCATGCGCACTCCTACCTGCGGTGCCCTACAGAGCATGGAAAATGGAACACGCGGTGGGAGTGCGCATGCGCGGCTTAGGCTTTTATTATATTAGATAGTATTTTTTCTGTTTTGTGAACCTTTTTCTTTTGCATTAAAACTAGGGAAGGCAGTAGTCAATTCAATCACATCTTGAGTAAAGTATGCAATTTTGGTTGCTACATCTTAAAGGAAGGTATAGCATCATTAGAAAAAACACAGAGAAGGGCAACCAAAATGATTAAGAGAATGGAATGCCTCTCATATGAAAAGCTAAAAAGGTTAAGGCTCTTCACTTGAAGAAGAGACTAAGCGGAGATATGACACAGACTCTTGAGTGGGGTGAAGTGAAATGGTAAACACAAATCAACTATTTACTTTTTTTTTAAAAAGTATAAAGACAAGGGAATGCATTGTGTAGTTACTAAGCAGTACCTTTAAAATAGAATTGCAGAAAATATATTTTTCAGTCAACGCATAGCTAAGTTTTAGTTGTGGTATAAACAGTTAGCATAGCTGGGTTTTAAAACATTTGGACACATTTGTGGAAGTAAAGTCCATAAATCAGGGGTATTCAAAGGAGTCCACAGGCCAGTCGGGTTTTCAAGATATCCCTAATGAATATGTTTAAGAAAGATTTGCATATAGTGGAGGTGACAGGCATGCAAATCTCTCATACATATTCATTAGGAATATCTCGAAAATCTAACTGGCCCGTGGACCTCCTTGAGCACCCTTGCCATAAACCATTAAGACAGATCTAGGGAAAGCCATTGCATATCCTTGGGAATACGTAGCATGGAATTGCATTAATTTTTGGATTGTCCACTGTTGGAAATAGGACTTTAGGTTAGATGGATCTTTGGTCCGACCCTGTATAACAATTATTTTCTTAACAATCTAGGTATAGATTTTACTATAACAAGCCACATCACGTGTGCTTCCTCCTGAAAATCCCCATTGTCCCAGAGAGCAATAGCTAATGGCTTCAAAGAGCTATTAAATAAGAGAAGACAATGAGTATTGTTGGCTAGTCCTCCTTTCCAAAACTATTAAATGGGAATATAAATTAGAGTTTAGACTTCAGTGATACAAATAGAATTCTGACAATCTTAACAGAGGTGTGGTTACAGGTAAACTACTCAAACCACTGAAACAAATACCTCTGCTCTATTCAATTTGCATCTAATATTTAATTAATTAATTATTTTTAATATTGCTTATATCCGAAGCAGTTTACATGCTAAACATTAGTAAAAAGGCCCCTTGGCATTTGAGTCAGAACCCTAGAAAAGATCTTTTTAATCTATATTTACTGAAGATATGGATCTATATGTATCTGCAGTCATATAGGGGGATCTCTGTTTTGTCAAACACTGTAGTCTTGGCTTCAATGAACTTCTATTAACTTCCTATGCAATTTGTCTCTCAAAGTCTTCAAATTAAAGTTTTGAATAGATCTGATTATCAGCATAGTCACTCTACATAAATATTCAAGAGATGATACAAGTCACACACCATAACCAATTTAAGTAGCATATTTAAGCTATACCACAACCATAAATATTTGTAGCCCCAGACAATTGAAGTTCACCATTTTTCTCTAGAGGGCAAGTCAAGAACTTTCTTAGGCATATTTGGATAATACTTATGGGTGGGCTATAATTCCTTCTCTAATCTACCAACTCTCTGAGATAGGAATAGACTCCTTTGTCCTAAAGTGGTTCTCAAACTTCCTTTGCGCTCGTTCCTACATTGTCAACGCAAACGGCTCCGTGGACACCATCCTGTGGTGTCCCACAGGGTTCTCCCCTATCCCCTATTCTCTTCAACATGTATATGACCTCCCTGAAGCTCCTCAAACTATCTCCCCTTGAAACAATATACACATATGCAGACGATATCCTTATCCTCCTCGAAACAGATCAGAACCTTACAAACCTCCAAGAGAACATCACTTCATGCCTAATGAGACTTGATGCCTGGTCCCTCTCTGTACAGATGAAATTAAATGAATCAAAAACAAAATTACTCTGGCTCGGCCCAAAATTAGTACACCTGCCCACCCTCTTCACACTACCCACAGGCCCTGCTCTACACCTTGAGTTCTCAAGCAAGGTCCTCGGCTTCACAATCGATTCCTCCCTCTCCCTCAGCGATCACCTGAATTTCTTGGCAAAATCATGTTTTATCAGCCTCCATATGCTGAGGAAAGTTAGATCCTATTTTCACCAAAAACATTTCACCGTCCTTGTACAATCCATTATCCTATCCAAACTCGATTACTGTAATGCCATTTATTTATGCCTAACAAAAAAAAGTCTTCGCAGACTCCAGCTGATCCAGAATACTGCAGCCAAACTGATTTTTGCTAAACGCAAATCTGATCACGTCTCCCCACTACTTACCAACCTTCACTGGCTCCCAGTACTTTCCAGAATTCATTTCAAATGCTCCTGCCTGGCTTTCAAGATCATTCACGGCATCCTTCCGCCCCTAATCCCTCTATCCTTCCTCGCCCTGACGCCTGCTACCACCAGATCAGCCCACAGACATAAACTATCCTTCCCCTCTCTACACGGCATCCTCCACGCAGGTAAACTGGGAAGATCCCTCCTCTCCAAAATCACGGGCCTTTGAAACGATCTCACTATCCCGCTGCGGAACCTGGGCTCCCTCCAACTATTCCGAAAACAACTGAAAACCTGGCTTTTCTCTTTTCTAACATCTCTTCTCCTGTTACATCCCCTCTTTTTATATGCCCTTGTAAATCTTTCTCCTCTCTCTTCCTATATTTTTAAGCTTTGTAAACCGTGTCGAGCTCCACTTCCGTGGAGATGATGCGGTATATAAACTTAAGGTTTAGTTTAGTTTAGTTCTCTCTAATCCAACTCTCAATTTATGGTCAGGTCACAGTTCATTTTCAGAAACTTGGAGCTGATCTCTATTATAATTCAGTATCCTCCTGCTTTTAATTATGCATTTAAATGTTCATTAAGTTATATAATGCAAATTGCCTGAGTGTCAAGTTTGTAAACTGCAGCTCCCGTCCCTAGGGATCCCTTCAGGTACCAGCTGTTGCATCACATGGAAAAGTTTTCCAGAGGAAAGCTAATTTATTATTAGATAGAAGCTGTATTGTGGGCAAAATCCTGATGGCATACAGTCACTCAAATATTAAAATGCAAGCAAATTTTCTGTTACATAGAGCATTTTGGACCCCGGTGCGTTTACAAAAATTAGATTGCTTTAAGTCTAATAGATGTTGGCACTGTCATCTTGAAGCTGGTGCATTGGATCATTTATTGTTTTTTTGTCCTCTAATACATAATTTTTGGAAATCTATTTGGAGTCAAATTAATAATTTACTTGAAAATCCAGTAGCGCATTCATATGACACGATATTATTTGATACATCAATGAGGAAAAAGAGTCAAATATCCTCTAAAAACAATACATTATTACTTATAATGACAGGAGTTGCCATTCAACAAATTACTAAAAACTGGAAAAATTATGATAGATTAAGTTATAATTTCTGGTGGAATTCATTGTGCCATATTTTTAAAATGGAGAAAATATTAGCTATTCAACAGGGGTGTTATAAAAAATTAATTGAAGTTTGGGAGCCATTAACAAACTATTGTAAAAATCGATTATAGTTAATAATTTATAGCTTCCCCTTTTATTAATTGAAGTATAGGGTGGGGGAGGAAGGGTTTAATTTCAAATTATCTGAAACTATACTGATATATGGGAGGGAGGGAGGGATAAATTATATTATGATTTAATATATGTATGATTAAAAAGTGATATTAAAGTGTATATGATTGTATTATAGCTTGCTTGTTGAAAGTTTAAAAATGAATTTAAAAAAAAAATGCAAGCTAATTGTGATTGCTTCATTTTTAACATTTAGCACTCCTCAGTCATACCATTCTACAGTAATAGTTATATGGATCCTAAAAAAAGGCTAGATTCTTTGTAGTTTGTGGCACCTTTTACAAGTTGGCCAGCACTGAGAATAATCAAATATTATAATACAAGGGCTGTTGAGACTACAGAAGTCCCTGCTGTAGTTCAGAGGTGACTTTTGCCCCTTGCTCATGAATTACAAATTATAAGGATATGTACAGCCAAAAATATTTGTTCCATGATCATTTTAAACAAGCATTTCCCAATTATTAAGCATCTTTTTTTTGTATTGTTTACTTACTGGTTCTTAGAATGTACACTAGAACTTTATGCATGTAAATTAATTGTATACACTTTAATTCATAGATATGGGCACTTAAGCATTTTACATGCACATAACCTAGCCTAGGTTATTCAAATTAATCTATTCCTTATAAATTGTGATATCTCGTAGCAATCTTCTATACTATAGACACTTTTCTAAATGAAATTTCATAGTAAAAAGATACACTTTTTCATGCCTAATTCTATCATAGGGCTAGATTCACAAAGCAAACCAATCGTGTACCGATCGGTTTGCAACCCCTTAGCGACCCAATTTCCTTCCGGCTCTATTCACTTACCTCTCTGCCGACTATCCTCCGATCCGCGCATGCAAATGAAGGGAACGGCATACAAAGTAGGCAGGGACGCGATTCACTAACCAAAAACTTGCAACACCGACTATGCTGGCCGATCACAAACAAGCGACTGCTGAGGATCAGTCGCTGAAGCCCTTTCCAACTGCCCTGCCTTCTGCCGCCCTGCTCTCTGCCCTGTCAGCCCCCATCTCCTGCTGCCCCGATCTCCTGCTGCCCTGATCTCCTGCCTGCCCCGAATGCCTCCTGCAGCCCCTACTCTCCCGCCGCTCTACTCTTGCCCCCCCAGCATGGCGACTTGTCTCTCTGGGCTTTCATTTACTGTTTTTTGTCTTCTGCTTTGGGGAAAGAAAGAAAGAAAGAACCATCCATGCTGGCGAAGAGAAGCCTATGCAAATCTGCAGTCTCCAAACAGCAAATCTCTGGAGCTTGGATGCAATGCAGAGGGAGAGCCTAAGTTAAAGAGGGAGGCTGGATGCCGCTCCAACACTCATCCTGCTCCTCGGCGTCGGTGCGTTACACCTTAAGAACATAAGAACATAAGCAATGCCTCTGCTGGGTCAGACCTGAGGTCCATCGTGCCCAGCAGTCCGCTCTCGCGGCGGCCCAACAGGTCCAGGACCTGTGCAGTAATCCTCTATCTATACCCCTCTATCCCCTTTTCCAGTAGGTAATTGTCCAATCCTTTCTTAAACCCCATTACCGTACTCTGCCCTATTACGTCCTCTGGAAGCGCATTCCAGGTGTCCACCACACGTTGGGTAAAGAAGAACTTCCTAGCATTCGTTTTGAATCTGTCCCCTTTCAACTTTTCTGAGTGCCCTCTTGTTCTTTTATTTTTTGAAAGTTTGAAGAATCTGTCTCTCTCTACTTTCTCTATGCCCTTCATGATCTTGTAAGTTTCTATCATATCCCCTCTAAGTCTCCTCTTCTCCAGAGAAAAGAGACCCGATTTTTCCAATCTCTCAGCGTATGAAAGGTTTTCCATACCTTTTATCAGACGTGTCGCTCTCCTCTGGACCCTCTCGAGTAATGCCATATCCTTCTTAAGGTATGGCGACCAAAATTGGACGCAGTACTCCAGATGCGGATGCACCATCGCCCGATACAACGGGAGAATAACTTCTTTCGTTCTGGTCGCAATACCCTTCTTGATTATACCAAGCATTCTATTCGCTCTCTTAGCGGCCGCTGCGCACTGTGCCATCGGCTTCATTGTTGTGTCCACCATTATCCCCAAGCCCCTTTCCTGTGTACTCTCATTCAATAATATCCCTCCCATCGTATAGTTGTACCTCAAGTTTCTGCTTCCCATATGTAATACTTTACATTTCTCAACGCTGAACTTCATCTGCCACCTCGTCGCTCAATCCCCTAGCTTGTTCAAGTCCCTTTGCAATTCTTCGCAGTCCTCTATAGTCCGAGCACCACTAAATAGTTTGGTGTCATCTGCAAATTTTATTATCTCACACTTTGTGCCTGTTTCTAGATCATTTATGAATATATTAAATAGCAGCGGCCCGAGCACCGAGCCCTGCGGTACACTCGGACTCTCCTCCAGTCCGAGTAGTGGCCTTTCACTCCTACCCTTTGCTTTCTACCTTCCAACCAGTTTCTGATCCATCTATGTACATCTCCTTCCACCCCATGGTTCTTCAGTTTCCGTAGTAGACGTTCATGGGGCACCTTGTCAAAGGCTTTTTGGAAATCTAGATATATGATGTCTATGGGGTCTCCTCTGTCCATTTGTTTGTTAACTCCCTCGAAGAAGTGCAATAAGTTTGTCAGGCACGATCTCCCCTTGCAGAAACCATGTTGGCTGGTTATCAGAAGTTCGTTCCTTTCAAAATGTTCATCAATGTTTTCTTTTATCAGGGCTTCCGCCATTTTTCCCGGAACCGAGGTCAGACTCACTGGTCTGTAGTTTCCAGAGTCACCTCTTGATCCTTTTTTAAAGATGGGCGTAACGTTGGCTATCTTCCAATCCTCTGGGATCACGCCTGTTTTTAGGGATAGGTTGCAAATTTGCTGTAGTAGTTCCGCTATATCCTCCTTTAATTCCTTCAGAACCCTTGGATGTATTCCGTCCGGACCCGGGGATTTGTCAGTTTTTAGTTTTTCTATCTGCCTGCATACGTCTTCAAGGCTCACTTCTATGGATGTTAATTTTTCTTGACTTCCATGAAAGAATTGCTCAGGTTCCGGTATGTTTGATGTGTCCTCATTTGTAAATACAGACGAAAAGAACATGTTAAGCCTTTCTGCCACTTCTTTCTCCTCTTTCACCACTCCCTTTCTGTCTCCGTCATCCAGTGGTCCTACCTCCTCCCTAGCCGGCTCCTTCCCTTTAACATATTTAAAGAACGGTTTGAAGTTTCGTGCTTCCCTGGCTAGCCTCTCTTCGTACTCTCTTTTAGCTTTTCGAACCACACGGTGACATTCTTTTTGATTTTTCCTGTGCTCTTTCCAGTTCCCCTCAGTTTTGTCCTTTTTCCACTTCCTGAATGAATTTTTCTTATTACCTATTGCTTCCTTCACTATTTTGGTTATCCACGCCGGGTCTTTTGTTCGACTCTTTGTGCACCCTTTTCTGAACCTGGGGATATATATATTTTGCGCCTCGCTCACCATGTCCTTGAAAAATGACCAGGCATGTTGTACTGTTTGCCATTTTTTGGAATTGTTCCTAAGTTTCTTCCTTACCATTTCCCTCATTGCCTCGTAGTTTCCTTTCCTGAAGTTAAAAGTTGTTGCTATGGTTCTCTTCCCTTTCGGTATTCCTACCTCAACCTTGAACTTGATCATATTATGATCGCTGTTTCCCAATGGTCCCACTACTTCTACTTCCTTTGCAGGTCCCCTTAACCCATTTAGGATTAGATCCAGAGTGGCATTTCCTCTCGTCGGTTCTCTAACAAGCTGCTCCAAGAAGCAATCCTGTGTAGCTTCCAGGAATTCTGTCTCTCTAGTCTCTCAAGACTCCAGTCTATCCCAGGGTAGTTGAAGTCTCCCATAATAACTGTGTTACCGCTTTTGCATTCTCGCTTCATCTCGGTTTCCATTTCTTCATCGATATCTCCGGTTTGTCCAGGTGGACGATAGTATAGGCCTATCTTTATTTCAGGCCCTTTCCTTCCTGGTATTTTAATCCATAGCGATTCTAGCTTGTTGGCCGTCTCTGCTGTGTCCATTTTTGTCGATCGTATGCTTTCTTTTATGTATAGGGCTACTCCACCTCCCTTCTGTCCTGATCTGTCCTGGCGATAGAGTTTGTACCCCGACAGTGCTGTATCCCATTTGTTTTCCTCATTCCACCATGTTTCAGAGATTCCAATGATGTCTATGTCTTCTGCATTGGCCATGGCTTCTAGTTCCCCCATTTTGTTTCTCAGGCTCCTTGCATTGGTATATATGCAATTTAGGTCCTGGTATTTTGTTGTCTTCATTTCCATTCTCTGTGCTTCGGTCTTTATTTTCTTTTCTTTTGCTACAATTTTTCTAACCTCCTCTTCTGGATTAGTCGACTCTTGTAATTTGTCCCTTGCTTCTTCCCGGCCTTTTTTCCCCTCAGTATCTTCACGGGATACCTTCTTCCGAATCGTCGACGCTTGGTCAACTGTCGGCTTTCCCCTTCTTGTTAGTTTAAAGCCTGTTCTATTCCTCTTCTGACGTTGTTTTCTAGAAGTCTAGTTCCTGCCGTGCTCAGGTGCAGTCCATCTCTCCTGTAGAGCTTGCTCTTGCCCCAGAACGTTGTCCAGTTCCTCACGAAGTGGAATCCTTCTTCCTCACACCATTTCCTCATCCACGCATTTATTGATTGTAGTTCTTCCTGCCTTTTCACATCTGCCCTCGGTACTGGTAGGATCTCTGAAAATGCTATCTTCTGGGTCCTCGTCTTCAGCTTCCTTCCCAGAATCTTGAACTGTTCTATCAGCTTGCTTCTTCTGTAGTCTCTCCTGCTGACATCGTTCGTCCCGATGTGGATCATTACTGTGGTCTCTTCCGTCTCTGCTCCGTCCAGGATCTTTCCAATGTTGTCCACAATGTCCTTGGTTCTTGCTCCTGGGAGGCATGTCACCAGTCAGTCCTCTCTCCCTCCTGCTATGTGGCTGTCCACATGCCTCAGGATCGAGTCTCCCACTAGGATCGCTGATTTTCCCTTCTTCAATTTTCGCTTCGGTCTCAGGTCAATGTCCTTGGTGTGCTTCGCTCTTTCTTCTTCTGGGCCTCGACTAGCCAATTTCTCCCCTTCATGCGGTATCCCTCTGTGGATGTCTTCTTTGAGGTCATCTGTTTCTTGTTCTCCCTTCCATGTTGGTGTCGGGGTAACTTCTTCTTTCATACGAAGTTCGTTCTCTTCCACCTTCATCCTGTATGCTTCCTCAATGAATTTCTCGAGTTCCCTGACTTCCTCCTCAATGTGTCTCTCTCTCGTGAAGACTTCAGCTACCTTGATTGGGTCCTCCGTGGTGTAAAGTCCTTCTAGCTCCTGTATCTTGTCCTCTAGTCGCTTGACTTCATTCTTCAAGCTTTTCAGCTCCTGACACCGACCGCATACATATGACTGTCTCCCCGAGGGGAGGTAGTCATACATATGACAGTCCGTGCAGAACACTGGAAAGCTCATCTTCTAGTTTCCCTCTGCTTTCATTGGTGTCCTCTTTCTCTCTACCTGTTGCTGGTGTCCTCTCTGTCTCTCTGCTTGCTGCTGGTGTCCTCTCTTACTCTCTCTGCCTGCTGTCGGTGTCTTTTCTCGCTCTCTCTGCCTGCTGCTGGTGTCCTCTGTCTCTCTCTCTCTACCTGCTGTTGGTGTCTTCTCTCGCTCTCTCTGCTTGCTGCTGGTGTCCTCTCTTACTCTCTCTGCTTGCTGTTGGTGTCTTTTCTCGCTCTCTCTGCGTGCTGCTGGTGTCCTCTGTCTCTCTCTCTCTGCCTGCTGTTGGTGTCTTCTCTCGCTCTCTCTGCTTGCTGCTGGTGTCCTCTCTTACTCTCTCTGCTTGCTGTTGGTGTCTTTTCTCGCTCTCTCTGCCTGCTGCTGGTGTCCTCTCTTACTCTCTCTGCTTGCTGCTGGTGTCCTCTCTTACTCTCTCTGCCTACTTGACGCCTCCTCAGTAACCTTGTGTGAAAGACTTGGCCCTTCGCCGCGCGCCGAACGGCTGCACGCCGTTGGCTCGACTCCTGTTATGGAGGAGCCCAGTCGATCTTCGATGACGCGGTGGGGGTGGGCGGAGCTACTCTCGCCGCTGCCCCGATAGTAGTTTCACCTGTTCCTGCTTCTTTCTGCTCTCCTTGGCTCTCCCCTGCCTCTCCTTCTCTCTTGCTCGCTTCTCCTTCGCTCCTCCTTGCTTCTCCTCACTTGCACTGCTCTCTGCCGCTGGCTCGACTCCTGTTATGGAGGAGCCCGGTTGATCTTCGATGACGCGGTGGGGGTGGGCGGAGCTACTCTCGCCGCTGCCCCGATAGTAGTTTCACCTGTTCCTGCTTCTTTCTGCTCTCCTTGGCTCTCCCCTGCCTCTCCTTCTCTCTTGCTCGCTTCTCCTTCGCTCCTCCTTGCTTCTCCTCACTTGCATGCTCGTGTTTTGTGGTGGAGGGGAACAATCTGGGACAGCGTTAGCCGTTTCTGTGCCTCTGCCACCCAGATTAGGGAGAGAAATGCTACAATGCCACCCACCGTGGTTTCCCATGCTCCAATTTCTTGAAAGCTCATTATTTAAAAGGAAAGGCAGGCTTCAGATCATTAAAAAAAAGAAAAAAAATCTCTTCCAGCCCGGAGGTCCATCTACAGATAGTCTGTGCGTGCACTAAGATCGCTATAGAGCAGGGGTAGGTCCGATGAATTCTACAAACAATAATATGCAGATAGGGACAATCGGAGGAAAGCCCCCATCTGTCTGCCTGGATCGCTCTATAGCATGGGTAGGGAACTCTGGTCCTCGAGAGCCGTATTCCAGTCGGGTTTTCAGGATTTGCATGCGATCTATTTGCATGCACTGCTTTCAATGCATATTCATTGGGGAAATCCTGAAAACCCGACTGGAATACGGCTTTCGAGGACTGGAGTTCCCTACCTCTGCTATAGAGCGATCCGGGCAGACAGATGGGGGCGTTCCTCCGATTGTCCCTATCCGCATATTATTGTTTGTAGAATTCATCAGACCTGCCCGGATCGGGCTCGATCGGGTAGGTTTGTGAATCTGGCCCAAAGTCCTGTGATGATGGTCAATTGTCATAGAAATCTCAGACTCTTAGTATTTGACAAGGGTTTGAAAGCTGTAGCTAGCAAATAAAGGTACAGTGCTGGAAACAAAAAGTCCTGGTCTGTGGCATTTGATTTAGTGAAACTGTCTTTACAGTTAGAGTGATGTCAGGTTTTGGTAATTGCTGGATTAGCATGGGAGTAGATTGCTGTACTAGAGGGAATTCATTTTGGGGCAAAATTTGAGGAGTTTAGATCTAAAGGGGGGGGCTGTCTCCCCAGACACTGTCTTGGTGAGGGTGCAGCTCATCCGCCCTCCTCTCCCATCCTTCTGCTCCTTCCCTGCCCCCTCCCCCACACTGCCATGCAAGCATACCACTTCCCTTCCCCCATACTTCTGTAACGTTTCTGGCATGAACAGCAACCCCAAACCTGCTGTCGTGCTAGCATTGGCTCTTCCTCTGATGTCACTTCCTGGACCAGCACCTAGGAAATGATGTCAGAGGAAGAGCCGACACTGGCATGACAGCAGCTTGGGGGTTGCTGCTTGTGCCAGGGATGTTACAGAGGTATGGGGAAGGGAAGTGGCATGGGGGCGGGGAAGGAGTGTGTGGAGAGCAGATAAAAGGGGAAGGCAGAGAAAAGGGAAAAGGGGGAGAGCAGAGAAAAGGGCAGGGGAGGGGCACCACTGCCCTGGGCACCTCTCACCCTTGTTACGCCACTGGATCTGATCTGTACTTCTGGTAATGGGTGATTCTGCAAGGCTCCCTATTGTTTAAGGGAGAACACCAATTTGCAAATTTGGGGTAATTTGGTTAGGAATAGGATGTAAATATTTCTGTGTATGGTAAAGGCCAACAATTGATGTTACCCTTAATTAGAGATAGAAAGTTGGCAGTGGGAAGACCTAAAACAGTGGTTTGGGGGGTGAATATAGTGAAAACAAACTTGCTTTGGAATGGGTAATATTTTCCAAAATTAATTATTGATCTTACTTAATATAGACCAGATGATTATTCCATGGGTAAAGTCAGCTAGATCTTTGGGGGGTCATATCAGAAACAGAAGGTATTCAATGAAAGTAAATTGGGCATGTGACTAGAAGTACTTTCCTAAACTTAAAAGCTATTTGTCAGCTGAAACCTTACTGTCCTCTGCATCTGTGTCTGTGTTTGATATGGTGTAAGCCATCCTGTCTGCCTTATTGGAAGCTAGCAGAGTTTCAGAACATGAAAGTCAATTCTATAAGCTGGCATCTAAAATTAGGCATCAATAGTGCATCTAGTTTAGAGAATACTAGCACTTATGTGTGTTCAGTGGCGTACCAAGGGCAGGGGGGAGGACCGCCCCGGACTCACACCCTCCTGGGACCTGCACTTCAGCGTGGCTGCCGGTCCTCGCCCGCAACTAAGAAGCCGGCGGGAGTGGCGAAAGTGTCCTTTATGGAACGCCCTCCCAATCTGGCTCTATCCCACCCCTTCATGATGCCACCGGACAGAATTCTCAGCCATTGGTCAACCTTGCCTGGGCTTTGCAATCAGTGTTCTAGCGCCTGGGGTCACAGTGCCCAGGCAAGATCGACCAATGGCTGAGAAAGCTGTCCAGTGGTGTCATAAAGGGGGCAGGATAGAGCCAGATCGGGAAAACGTTCAATAAAGGACGCTTTCGCCACTCCCGCCGGCTTCTTAGCCTTTTTCTAGCACTAGATTTTTTTGCTGTATTTTACAGAAGCTTATATTGAAGAGAAGAATCGTAGCAGTGGCGTACCAAGGGCGGGGTGGGGGGTGTGTCAAAAAAATGATGGGCTGGCGGGTTTCAAAAAATGATGGGCCCCGGGTGTCACATACCCTAGGTATGCCACTGTGTGTGTTATTCAATAATATTAATAATTATATCTATAATAATAATATTATTCTTATTATTATGTCAATAATTGGCAGATACACACATAAGCACTAGGTGCTGTTCTATTAACTGCACCTATCTCACACCCTGGATTCTATATAGTGTGACTAAAGGTACATGCATTATCAAAAAGGGTATCACTACCAGAACGAAAGAAGTTATCCTACCACTGTATCGAGCGATGGTGCGCCCGCATCTGGAGTACTGAGTCCAATACTGGTCGCCGTACCTTAAGAAGGATATGGCGATACTCGAGAGGGTCCACAGAAGAGCGACTAGGATGGTAAAGGGCATGGAAAACCTTTCGTATGCTGAAAGGCTGGAGAAGCTGGGGCTCTTTACCCTGGAAATGCGGAGACTTAGAGGGGACATGATAGAGACTTATAAAATCATGAAAGGCATAGAGAAGGTAGAGAGGGACAGATTCTTCAGACTAGCGGGGACAACAAAAACAAGAGGGCATTCAGAAAAGTTGAAAGGAGACAGTTTCATAACAAATGCTAGGAAGTTCTTCTTCACTCAGAGGGTGGTAGACACCTGGAATGCGCTCCCAGAAGAGGTGATAGGACAGAGTACAATATTGGGTTTCAAAAAGGGATTGGATGACTTCCTGAAGGTGAAGGGGATTGAAGGATACAGATAGAGGGCAACTATACAGGACACTAAATGAAAAGGCAATACACGATTTAGGAAAAGGATCACTTACAGGTCATGGACCTGGGGAGCCGCCGCAGGAGCGGACTGCTGGGCACGATGGACCCCTGGTCTGACCCGGCAGAGATCCACAAAAAAGGTTAATCTATTGAAAACAACAACAGACTACTTATTCTAATAGTGATTTTATAATTAGTGAAGGTAAAGATCTCAGAGTTGCCACTCCCAGGATAATATTATTATTGTCCAAAAGGGAATTGTGGCGTGTGGCCCGGCAGAGGCAATGCTTATGTTCTTATGTCCTTATTGTGCGTGCAATTTAATTTTTTAATGAACCAATCAGTGCTGATAATTGCCCACTAACAAGCAATAATCAGTACTAATTGACACTAGTTAGAATTTGTGCGCACAACTTTTAAGGTATATTCTAAAAAAGTAGCGCATGCAAATTGTAAGGATCTCAAAAGGGGGCATGGTCATGGGAGATGCATGGGTGGGTCGTGATTCATTCCTAAAAGTTATAGAATATGCCTGATCTGTGCCTAAGATAGGTGTCAACATTTACACCAGGTTTCAGTTGGCATAAATGGTCTAAATTTAGTTATGGAACAAATGATTAAGAGTATTCTATAAACCATGCCTAACTTTAGTCAAGGTTTCTAGGATAGCGCTAGATGCATTTTTTTCAGTACCATATATGGGATTAGGTCCTTAGTATGCAAATAACAGAGGGCATACCCAAGGGGTCAGCACAGACATGTTGCTAAGTCATTCACATAACTTATTGAATACTATCAATTATGTGGATTGCATGGCGCACTTAGGCACTTCCACCAATTATTGACCGTTCATAAGTAGGTGGTCCTAACTTTTGGCATACCTAATGTGACCATAAGTCCCATTTTTAGATAGCACAGCTGAAAATGGGACATTTTGGCATCCCGAAGCTGTGCTGGGCTCTCTCCCTGCTTCCCCGCCACAGCAACAGGGCCAGGCCGAGCATGTGCAGAGATTGCACAATTGCTGGGCCACATGCCTTCCCCCTAATGCCAATTCTGACGTCGGAGAGGAAGTTCTGGCCCAGCCAGGTAGCGATTGGCTGGCCTAGAACTTACTCTCCGACGTCAGAATTGACGTTAGGGGAAGGCTTGCAGGCTGACCGTTGTGCAGTCATTGCATGCGCCTCACCTGGCCCTGTTCCTGCATCAACGGAAGCGGCGAGGAAGAAGGGAGAAATCTGTGGCGGCAGCGTGGAGGGGGGAGGCTGAGAGAGAGAAAGAAAGACAGAGAGGGGGGTACGGAGAGAGAAAGAAAGAAAAAGAAAAGACAGAAAGAAAGGATGCACAGTCAGAAGGAAGTGCAACCAGAGACTCACCAGACAACAAAGGTAGGAAAAATGATTTTATTTTCAATTTAGTGATCAAAATACAATTTTGAGAATTTATAGCTGCTGTCTATATTTTGCACTATATTTGTCTATTTTTCTAACGTTACTGGGATGACATTGCATATTTTAAAGTCATCTGTCTTGACCTCTTTGTAAACCCCCCAAATATAAATGATAATTAACATTTACTCTGCATACAGTGTGCTTTGTGTTTTTTAAAATTTTATGGTTACCATTATGAATTAATAAGATATTGTGTGTACATGAAAAGTGAACAGAAGAAATTGGGAGCAGGGCTAGGGCGGGATTTGGGGGGGTGGAACAGAAAATTAGTAGATGTCCTGTTTTGAGGAAAAATTAAAATGGGCACGTTAGGCATGCCAGTGTTGCTTTGTACTGATATTTTATATGCAGTTTAAGCATGCCTTTTCATGATACCTAAAATGAGGTCTCAATTCATAGAATTGCCAACAAAGCCTCAGTACACTGCATTTTATCCTGGAATTACTCCTTGTTCCTATTTTTGTCAGGGAAGACTGATAACACACAGCAGGGTTTTTTCCCCCTCAGATCCAAGCCTACTGTAGTTGCCTTTATCTTTCAACCAGTTTTTCTAAGAAACTGGACTTTTGAAAAATAGATTAGACTTGACAAAATCCTCCAGCCAACTAAGATGATGAGATCTTACAAGAATGGCTAGGCTAGTCCTAGTTCTGAACCACTACATGAAAAACTTCATACAGAAATAAGTTCCCACAAACAGAAACAGAAAAACCAGGATTGACTATACTACAGCCTTTTCCTCTTGTTTCTGCCCCAAAATTACAAAAATGATACATGTGATTTATATTGTGTTTTAACTTATTAACAAAACACACCATGTGGAGCCAGTTCCTGGACACAGGATTGTAAAGTTCAAATACTTTAATTCAAATTCCAAACTACATCAACAAACACTGGAGCCTAGACTATGGATTATATTTAACACATATAATTTGAACGTATTGTAAATATAATTTTCCTACATATAAAAATTTTCTCCAGGAGTGCCAGATGAATTAAAATATTTTTTCCCATTTTGTATTTTTGTGCACCACTTTGATTGACTTATGGAACAGGAAGGCAGTATGTCTGTTTTTATTAATTGCATAGGGGGAAAGCCTTTAGGAAATGTGGCCCTAAATTACAGAAGCATCCCTTAGTATTCACTTTCAGCTTTTGAGAATTGTCAATCAGTCAAGTTTTCAAGATATACGTAATGAATATGCTTGAGAGAGAATTTGTATTCCTACTACTTCCACTGTATATTGTACTTCATTAGGCATTTCTGCATCTGAGGGGCTCACATTATAAGGGGCCTTTGTACTAAACCTTGTACTAACAGACATTAGTGCATGCTAAAAGTTCCATGTTCTATGTTATATCTATGGGCCACATGGCACTTAACACATAATAATATCCTTTAACATATACTAAGCTTTAGTAAAAAGGACCCCTAAGTTGCTAAAGCCTCTCTCTCCTCTGCAATAATGGATTTTAGTATTTCTCACCTGAATCCTATCATCCTTGGGGACTTTAACATACATTTGGACTTACCCAATCATCCCAACTCTCTTGAAATTCTAATCTTAATCTCTGATTTAGCGCTCTTTCCTCTTATCACAACCCCCATCCATCTAATGGGGCACACCCTTGACATGATATTTGGACCAATAGCACTCGCCCTTATCTTCAAAAACCCAACCACCCACCATCTCCCTTGGTCGGACCACTCCTTAATTACACTTAAGGGCAAATTCTATAAGAAGCACCCAAACGTTAGGTACCTAATTAGGCACTGTTCAGTGCAACCCAATTAAAATTGGGTGCTGTTTAATGAATCGCACTGAGCGGCACCAATTTGGGCACCTATTTTGGAGGCGCCCAATAAATAGGCCAGCTCTAGGTACAACTAAAAATTAGGCACCCATGCAAGCGCTTAAGCACACTTAAGAGCAGCGATTCTGTAAGAAGGCGCCTAACATGTAGCCACGCCCATGCCTAACATGCATAGCACCTATTTTTTTGAAGGCTGCCTAAATTTTTAAAGGCGCCTTGTTACAGAATCGTATTTTCTTGATAAGCGCCTAGGTTTCAATCAGTGCTGATAAAAACTTAATTGAGCTTGTTCTTCAATTTAGATAGGCGCCTATCTAGTTGGGCACCTCCGAAATAGGTGCCTAACTTTAGGCGCTGGTTACAGAATTTGGGCCTTAATCTTCTTATGCCCACCAATTACTCTCCTATCCTTGACCATACTTCTAATGTCCATGACTATAGCAATATCACTGCTACAGCAATTAAGAAATCCCTGAACTTAAATCTAAAAGAATTTGTTACTCTTATAATGGAAGAACAGTCAGATCTCTGGGCCGACTCAACCTATTCCTTAATTGACGCTCTAGCCCCTCCCCAACAAAAAACTACACAGTCACACCCCAAAAAGAAACCCTGGTTTACCGAATACCTCACACTTCTCAGACCGCAACCTCCATTCCTCTGAAAGAAAATGGCGTCATTCCCAAACCCCCTCTCACCTCCAACAATACAAAGAATTAGCAACCTATTACAAATGTGCCATTCAAATCACCAAAAAGGAATATTATTCAAAATGCATCTCAATTGCCCGCAACTCTTCTGCCCTTTTTGCTATTGTTCATTCTCTTTCTCCTTATTCAAAAACAAACACACTTGTCCCTAATCATACCCAGCCACCCGCCACTAAACTGGTGAACTATTTTGACTTAAAAATAAAAAACATCAGACACAGCTTTGGGTGTACCCCACCTATTGGACCTTTTGATCCTCTAAGTCCGGTCAATTTCTTATCTTTTAGCACCTTCTCAAAATTTAGACTTCTGACTTTAGAAGATCTTCGCAAAATCATCCAATGTGTGAACACTTCTAACAATTCCTCCTTCTACTTCTAAAAAATTATTCTCTATATTTGGCCCTTTCCTTCTCGAAATGATAACTAACAGTCTCACCTCTAACACCATCCCAAACTCATGGAAATCTGCTTTAGTCTTCCCTAAACTAAAAAACCTAGATTCAGACCCAACCAAATGCGAAAACTACCGTCCCATTGTTAATCTTCCCTTCATCGACAAACTCACTGAAAAAATTATTATTTAATCAGCTCTCTGACTTTTTGAAAAAAAAAACAATGAACTATACCTTAATCAAACAGATTTCTGCATTAATCATTTGACAGAATTGTCCCTTTTTGGACTTACCACTACCATTTACTATAATTTATATCACCGGAAAGCCATCAGTCTCATATCCCTTGATCTCTCAGCAGCATTTTATACTATTGATCATGACCTTCTTCTTCATCGACTCAAACACTGCGGAATTTCAGGACATGCCGTCAACTGGTTCTCTTCCTATTTCTCAAATTGCAGCTTTCAAATCCACTCTAGAGCAGTGGTGTGAAACTCGTGGCCCGCAGGCCACATGTGGCCCGCCAGTAATATTTTGAGGCCCTCGTTATGTTTATCATAATCACAAAAGTAAAATAAAACAGTTTCTTGATCATATGTCTCTTTAGCTATAAATTACAATATTATTATTAAGACTTAGCCAAAAGGAAAGATTTATAAACTATAAAGAGTTTTGGCTCATGCAAAATTGTCATTTCTTTAATAAGCCATTAACTATTTTTTCTGAGGCCCTCCAAGTACCTACAAATCCAAAATGTGGCCCTGCTAAGGGTTTGAATTTGAGACCACTGCTCTAGAGGTTCATCATCTTCTCCAGTCATTCAGACCTACGGTGTTCCACAAGGCTTTATTCTCCCCCCTACTCTTCAATATTTTCTTGGCCACACTACTGACTTTAGCCCAATCAATAGGATTCACCCCTTTTGCCTAAGCTGACGACATCTAACTTCTGCACCCCATTAACCCTTCCAATCAAAAATACATACAAGAAATAAATTGCAATCTTGACAGTATTAGCCTATGGCTACCTAATAATCGACTGTCTCTGAATATAGATAAAACATCAGGCATTCTTTTTTCCATCAAAAAGAATGAAATATTAACTTGCCCAATCTGTATTGGAACCCATCATATCAATATTGAATCCAAAGTTAAACTACCGTATTAGGAGTTTTTTTAGACAATCATCTTACCTACCATGATCAAAGTAGTTCAGTCATTCAAAAATGTTTTTACAAACTCCATCTAATCCATTCTGTAGCCTCTCTTCTAGAGCCTTCTTCCATTCAAACTCTTATTCATTCTCTGATCATCTCACACAATGATTATTGTAACTCCCTCTACCATGGGATTACTCAAAAAGAAATTCACCGATTACACTTATTCAAAATAGAGCCATCAAACTCATTCACAATGCAAGAAAATATGATCATGTCACCTCGCTTCTCCATGAATCATACTGGCTCCTCATTCCCTAAGTCTCCTCTAGAGCCTTAAGATCCGCCAACCAGAACCTCTTAACCGTTCCATCAATTAAATAAATTTTCTACACTCATAACACCAACTTCTCTGCCGCTGCTCTTACCCTCTGGAACGCTATGTCATCACACCTCCATCTCAAAAACTCCCTTGATAAATTCAAGCCTAAACTTAAGATCTTTGTATTTCAAGATGCCTATCAAAACACAAGCTAGACATCTTCTTAGTTATTCTTCAGCGCTTACCAAGAACTGCTTAAAAGAAGCAACCTCACCTCCCCATTTGTTTCTTCCCTTCCCCCTCTTTCCTCCATTTTAATTTTAATTTCAATTTCAACTTTGATGTATTTATGAAACTTTCCCTCCCTTGGTACCTTTTGTATCAACTCCCTCATCACCCAGCCCTCTTTGTCTAGTTTACTTCCCTCCCCTACTTTTTTTTTTTTTTTAAATTATTATTTTAAAGTGTTAATTTTAGCTCTGTAAACCGACCAGATACTTGTTGATGGCCGGTCTATCAAATTATAAATAAACTTGGAAACTATATTAGGCAATGGAGGGTTAAGTGACTTGCCCAAGATCACAAGGAGCAGCAGCAGGATTTGAATCGGGATTCCCTGGTTGTTAGCTCAGTGCTCTATGCACTAGGCTACTCCTCTGCTCATCCATATTCATTAAGAATATCCTGAAAACCTTACCTGTTTTTGTTCTGAGGTCTAGAATTGAACATTATTGAACTAGTGTCTGTTTCAACATGATTAAGGGCTCCTTTTATAGAGGCACGCTAGCCGCTAGCCGCTAGCGCCTCCTTTTAAGCAGGCGGTAATTTTTCAGCTAGCGTGCACTAAAAATGCTAGCGCACCTTAATAAAAAGGAGCCCTAAGTTTTCCTGCAGCCTGTGAAGCATTAGCACACTGTATCTAGGAACATAGTTTTGAAATTAGATGTTTCCTCTTCATAATGACATTATTGATCATCACAATAACCTGAAATAAGTTAGGACAGGCAGAATGCCATTTAAGCATTTTTAAGGCGCAATTTAATTTTAAAAATAATATTTAATTGTGTTTTCAACTAGCAGTACACATTGTCCTATTTTCATCTGCTAAGACTTTTCAGAGCCTTTGTTGGAAGCATTTGAGAGTTGAATGGCTCCTTCAAGAGAAGCCTATGCATAAGAAAGTGGAGCTTTGTTTCCCAGTCCTGTGCAGACAAGAATACACTCCAGGATATGAGGGAAGAAAGCCATCAACTTGGTAATCACCACACCAGTCAAGCTGATGCTATTGAAATATGCAGTTCCCATTTGTAATCTGTATTAACATGAACAAAACATCATAAAACGGGCATGTAATAATTGGATCCATCAAAATAGCATCTCAGGGTGGATGAGTGCCTTGTGTGTGTGTTTCTTTGCATGTACAAATCCATCTTGTATATGTAGAACGAGAAAATTATAGGAGCTACTGTGAATTACAAAACAAAAAGAATTTAAGAGGTTCTTTGGTATTATAAATTATAACAGCTAAGCTTGAGTGAATGAGAAATATAAAACTCAAGGATGGAAATTTTTCACCAGCTTAAAGAAACATTTATATTATTTGTATATAGAAAAATTGTTTTCTTGCCTTAGTTTGGAGAAAAATTTATTAGACAAAGAATTATGCATAAATATGACGTTATGTCTGCTGAGCTGATCTTGGAACTGGGTACACATGCTCATATACCCCAGAAGTGGTGTAGTGAGGTAAGTTTGAACATGGGGCAGAGGCACCTGGCATCACCATGACATTCGCCCCTCCCAATGCATACTTCCATGACCCCCAGCATCACAACACCTCACATCTTCTGGTATGGTATACCCGCTGTTCATTCTGGCTGTCTTTCTTCTGATGTCACATCCTGGTCTTGTGAACAGGAAGTGATGTCAGAGGGCAGGATGAGGCCAGCACAAGCAACAGGTAGGCGATGCTGCTGGCTTCTGACAAAGATTAGAAAAAGGGGAAGAGGAGAGTGGCTGAAGCATCATGCTACGAACCAGGAGAGCCAGGGTTAAATCCCAGTTCTCCCACTGCTGTTCCTAAGGCACTAGCAAATCACTTCACTTTCCAGTGCCTCAGGCACAAATTTGGATCATATGCTCTTTGGGAAGAAGATAAGCTATGCACAAGGCAATGAAACACAGATGATAAACTATACTGTATATGTGTCTCAACTACCAATAGATCTCCCTCCCCCACCCAATATAAAAGCTGCATCACCATTTTACAATGCTTCACTTTAACATCCTACAGATTGAACCCATATGATCTCAGCACCAGTGAAGACATCCAGAAATAACAGATGACAAGATGGAGCTCCTAACACCCTCTTAGCAATGTTTAAAATCAGCTGAAGGCTTGTCTATTGAACACCACACTAGAATGACTACGAGAAGGGAACAGAGAGATTTAATTTTCATTGTACATTGATCCAAAAGCTAAAGTAGATTTCTTCATGAGCTGCAACTGTGTGTGTGTGGGGGGGGGGGAGGGGGGAGGGGAGAACCTAACAAATTGAGATGCAGAAAAATCAAATAAAGACCTTGGGAAACTTGACAAGAAAAAAAAAAGTAAAGATTACATTACAACTCATTTATTCCTTAACCTTTTTGTGATCCAGCTGCATAGTTCCCAATACTTAGTCTATCCACTTATCACAGCGTCACATCATAATCACATGTCATATTGCAGAGAGTTAGGAAGGGAAAGTATGGCTTTTCATAGATAACATTAAAGGGTTTCAATAACATAGACATTCCAAGGAGAATGCAGAAAAAAATGATGTTAAGAAAGTCTGAGGAATGATTAAGAATGAGGCAGCTAAAATTTTGTGAAAAACCCCCGCAGACTAAAGGGAATTGGATACAGTAACTCGGGGAACAGTATATGATAAGAGATGAGCAGCTGACAGCCATGGGCAGAAGAAGGATCTGTATATCATCAAGGCAGTGAAATACTGAGGTTGTAAAGAGAGGTGATAGCCATCAGGAAAAAAAAATTGATATGCCTGCAAACAGAACTGGAAAATTTCCCAGCACCTCAAAATTTGCCATTTGCTACCTTAATAGACAAAGCCAGAATTACTGCCAGGTGAAGATGCTGCAGCCTAAGGATGCTTTCTGCCCAAACATATGGAGAGAGATTAGAGAGAAACCAAACACACAGCTCATTCCCTCCCCTGACAAAAACAGTAATGGTAAATACAGCTATGCTGATTCTTAAACATTTTGGCTTCATTTGGATCACAGCCTTGGAGGACCGGAGAGCACCAGCAATCCAGAGGACAGCTACAATATTGATTCCAGGTTTTCACTGAAAGCCTTATAAATGGGCCAATGCAGTAACCTTGCATTAGAGTTAAATAGAAATATCATGAAAGAAAAAGGCCAAATGGCCCATCCAGCCTGCCCTTCCGCAGCATCCACTGTCTCCTACTCTCCCTAAGAGATCCCACATGCAAGCCTACCACAAAAGTTTAGTTCACCAATGCATTAAGCAAATAGAACACAAATTACTTTTGCATTAAAAATACAGCACACACCAAAGCATGAGTATGCAGCTATTTGCTGTAAACATCTCCTTTGTTTTTAGTGCAATGGTGGGGATTGGTTTATGACTGTACTATAGAAAGGAAGAGATTATAAAAAAAGAATTCCCACTGGACTCCTGGGTCCCTTCAATCTTCTCCCCCCCCTTCCAAACACACCTTAAAAAATCCCCTACTGTCCCTTCTTCCAACCCTGATCTCAAAAGATAGCTCGCCAATCCTCTAAGCCCCTACCCCCTAAATGACCCACTTATTCCATGAGACCCCAAACAAAATCAATGGTGCACCTCAAAGATGAGAGGAAGGAGCAATACCCTCTCACTCCCACTCATATGCTTTCATCTTGCAAAATGGCAGGGATTGAGCCAGTATGATGCATCCTGAGACGCATGACATGGAGTCAGCCTGTCAAATCTGCCAGACTAACCTAGAGAATGACACGGGGAAAAAATTTGTCACCGTCTCCACCCTGTCCCCACCCCATCCCCTCCCCGTGGGCTTGGTCCCCGTCCCATCCCTGCAAGCCTAGAGAGAAGATTGTTCTTTAAGTAGAAGGAGTTAACCAAAGTGGATGGGATTGGGGAAGGGAGGTGGGGAGGTAAGAAGAAAAGGCAGGGGAGATTGATAGGGAAGAGTCAAAAAGATTCAAATATTCTTAATCTATCCTCTTTCCCAGCGTCTTCTTCCCACTCTCTCTTCCCCAGTGTCTTCTCCCCACTCTCTCTTCCCCAGCGTCTTTCTACTCTCTCTTCCCCATTTCCCAGCGTCTTCTCCCCACTCTCTTCCCCATTTCCCAGTGTCTTCTGCTCACTCTCTCTTCCCCATTTCCCAGCGTCTTCTCCCTACTCTTTCTTCCCTATTTCTCAGTGTCTTCTCCCCTCTCTTTCTTACCCAGTTCCTGTCAGGCTGCTTTAGCATCTTCTCCTCTCCATCCCCCCCACTCCCAGCACCCTTCACGCGGTCCAGCAGCTCCCTCCCGCTGGCCAGCTGTGCATCTCCCTCCCTCTCTTCCCCTTACCTTCTCTTCGTGGTGATTTCTATAAGGCTATGCGTTATATTGCAGCCAGAGCCTTGAAGTCGCGTCGCATTGGCTGCTGGAAAAGTCTTCTCCAATGCAACCGGAAACAGGAAGTTGGATCAGAGGAGACTTTTCCAGCAGCCACACGTGACGCGACTTCAAGGCTCCAGCTGCAATACAACGCATAGCTGTATAAAAATCGCCACAAAGAGAAGGGAAGGGAAGGGGAGGGAGGGATGGGGTGGCTGCCAGACCGCACGCTCGTTCACTGCACACACTGTAGTGATATAAGGTGCCATACCTGATTGCATGCCCAAGGCCTTCATTAGCCTAACAGGCCTATGAACCAAACACTGACTGCGTCTCTCAGAGGAGAGAAACCAAGATGGCGTCAGGGACAGACGTGTCGTGAGAGGCTCCCCTTCCAGCGGCGTTCTAAGCTTTTTTCCCCGAAATTGAATTACCATTTTTGTTTGAAGGAATGCCGAAGCGCAGGGGGAAACAGAGGAGCAATCTCCCGGCATCCTCGGCCTCATCGGCGACACGCCAGACAGCAATAACAGCTTTTGCTGTTCTCTTTGGTTTGGGCGATTCCGTGCTCCGAGGGGGGCAGACCTCGGAACTGGACAGTGACTTCTCGCTGAGCCCGCTGGGTCCTGCGATCCCTCCCCGTCCCGGGATGATGTCGGGCAGTCCCGCGGATCAACGGGAGACGTCGGGGAGTGAATCCCCGCTGGAACCGATGATGCTGCCTTTGACCCCGGAGGTAATTCAAGCTATGCCGGGTCACCAGCAAACGGCAGAGGGAGGAGGAGGCGTTCAGGGAGCAACGAGTGTGGGAAATGGAGTCCCTTCTCCACTTCAACCTCTGAAACCCCTGATCAAGCCTAAAGTGGTGGATATGGAGGCATTGTGGGGAGCCATGGAGAGCCTTCACCAGGTATGCTCCCAATTTATTTCCTCAACTCAACAAACTGCAATTCAAATTAAAAATTGTGAAGGGAAAATTCAACAACAAGCAACTACTGTTGGATTTCTGTACTTTCTGTGTTGCATCTGTTAATAAACATTATTTAAAAAAAAAAAAAAAAAAGAATGGATAATATTGAAAAGACAGTCTCTGAAATAAAACTTGTATCAAATTCTCAAATGAAAGAAAAAAACTTAATGATCAGGAAAATTGAAAACCTAGAAAATGCAAATAGAAATTTAAACCTGAGACTTTTAAATTTTTCTGTATCTAGAATATTATCACCGAGAGAACTTTTTCATTCTTTTTTGACTTCAGTTTTAAAATTTCCAGAGACAAATATGCCACCATTGCAAAAACTATATTATCTAAATATAGTTGAAGAGGATAAGGACAAGTCAATTTATCATCCTGAAGAATTAGACCTCACTGGGATGTTAGAATCTTCACGGATTGAGATTTCAGCGAGAGCCACTTTGTTAGTAACTTTTGTTTTCTTACAAGATAAAGAAGCTCTTCTCCGCCTTTAATATAGAACTGAAAATGTTGAATTTTACAATCACAAAATTGCAATTTTTCCTGATGTCTCAAAGTGGACGCAGCTTAGACGGAAAAAATTTCTGACATTCCGTCAGTCAGTTTTGGCTTTGGGAGCTACCTTTCAACTTAGGTTTCCTTGTAAATGTTGTATTTCCTATCAAACAAATAAGTATATTTTTTATGATCCAGAACAATTGCAATATTTTTTGGAAGGTAAGGCTGCCATTAAGGCTCCTGACCCCTCTGTAATTTCAACCACTTAGGACCTAATGTAATTAACCAAAGAACCCTGTACATTTGTGGCATATGCAAATATGACCGAGTTTAGTTTTCTTTAATTCAACTACCCTTGATTGTGTATGGTTTCACTCTCCTTTAATGTGGACTATAATCATTGTACTGGAATTTATGATTGGATAATAATTTCTTGAATGTATTTAGTTGCACGTATCAAAGTGTTCTTTGTGATCTTTGATGTGAAAATGAATAAAATAGATTTAAACAAACACTGACTGCATCATGAATTCCTAATGCACTACATAATGCACTTTGCCAAGGACACCTTGTTGCAATAGAAACTAAGGCTGCACCGAGTATTTGATTTGGCCCCCAAATAGCATCCTGAATACATTATTTATATTCGGCCAATTTAAATTCAAATACGAACAATCTGGGGCTCTACTGTGCTAAATCCTACCAAAATAAATGCCTGATCTCTAATTTCATGTTGCTGCTTTTATTATTTGTTTTGTTAAACTCAATGCCCATTATTCATATTTGGGTGAGTGGAGAATTCGTCACAGTATTTAGCCACAAAAACATAAGAATAGCCATACTGGGTCAGTCCAATGGTCCATCTAGCCCAGTATCCAGTTTCCAACTGTGGCCAATCCAGGTCACAAGTACCTGGCAGAAACCCAAATAGTAAAATACCAAAATAGAAAAAGGAAAGATAATCTATAAAGTATATAAAGTAATCAGATCATCAAAACTAACGCCATTCAAAAAAGCCACTATGGCATCTAATATAAGAAATCTAAATCGAAATGTTATTATAAATGTTCAAGATATAATCAAGTCATGATCCTAATTGAGTATTTGGATGTTTAAAGAAAACTGTGGTGGACATATCATAAAATATACAGACTTCAATCTTTGGAACCTCTTATGATGTATACCATTCCAAGTTCATGTCTTGTATACTGTTGTAATCATTTATGTCCACCACCCCCTACCACTAAGAAACTTATACTTAATTTATTTTGATCATCTCTAATAAATATAATTACTTAATTTAATAAATTAACTAATCTTAAGTACTTTTAAAATATTAGATAATAAAACATACCTACATGTGTGTGTGAAAATATAAAAGTGCATAAAGTAGACTATGACTATTTTATTTTATATAAATAAGACTAAAGATTTACCCAAATAGTAGCAACATTCCATGCTACTGATCTCAGGGCAAGCAGTAACTTCCCCCATACCTGTCTTAATAGTAGACTATGGACTTTTCCTCCGGGAACTTGTACAAACAAGTTCCAGGGTAGATATAAACAAGGGTCCTTGTCACAGTTGCCCACAATCCTTTGTCTTGCATTAGCCAAACTGCTATTTTAATAATTTTAACAGTCAAAGGTTCCTTCCGTCAGATGTGCATGCCTGAGCAAAAGGCTAAGCAAATGTCTTCACAAAGCAAAGAACATTGCATATTCTGTGAGCTTTATAGGATGTATCACAGGTCTGTTATAAGATTGTTCTGTAATATACTGACTAGGTTATAGAAAGGGCTTTTACCCCCAGAGTAAGAAACAGCATCAGCTTCCCAATTCTTTTTTTTTTCAGAGCTTCAGGAGTAGAGGGAGGGGAGAGGTGAGCTCCTGTGTGGCTTTACAGGCCCTGATGCATCTCAGTACACAGAGTGAAGTCCCACATGTTGCGACTATAGGGGCCAACCAGGAGGAACTAACAATCCTTCTCTACCACAACCAGTGGTTCAGATCCTGGGAGGAAATCCACCAGCAAAATCCAGCCACAGAGCAAGGGCAGTAGCCCGAGGTTCAAGAAGTCCTGCCAAAAAGCAACAAAAGAAACTAATGCACTGTCTGCTGGAGCAGAGAAATATGGATTGTTCCAAGTTGTACTACCTGCTTTAGTGATAATGTCATTGAAATCTTCAAGTCTTGCCTCCATCTGCTACAAGGAAATTTTAGTTTTATTGATCCAAAAATAAATCATCCATTCATTTTGTTCAGATACCAAGTTATTTGTTTCATTCATTTATTATAACAGAGGAAGTTTCCATCCATTAAAGAAACATGTGAAAACAGAATGAACTAGCAAGCATAATGGTAAGAGCAGTGAGCTAAGAGCAGAAGTCAGGTCTCAAATCCCACTGATGCTCTATTGTAGCCATTTCCAATCCAGGCCTTCCCCTAGTCCCATCAGGTTATTTCAGGATATCCACAATGAATATACATGAGTTAGATTTGCATGCAATTGAGGCAGTGCATGCAAATCTATCTCATGCATATTCGTTGTGGATATCCTGAAAACCTGATGGGACTAGGGGGTGCCCCGAGGACTGAGTTTTGAATGGCTGCTTTATTGTCTCACGTAGAAACTTAGAATTTCTTGTTTAAACCATTTCTATCCCTCTAGGCCTTGATTACTGTAAGAAGTATCATAAAAACAAGGAAGATTAACACAAATATGAATAGTTAAAACCATAATACTAAACCTAATAATCCTATAAATCTTCAAAATACTACTCAATCAGAATAGTTAACCTAATGACAGATCTCGGTAAGACATAACTAGATCTTTTTACTGTAAAGCCAGAGCATAACAATTAAAGAGTCCAATATTTAAAGGATTTATGCTCCTAAATTGGCCTCTGAAAATTTACAAGAACTGAGTTCCTGTGTGGGCTTTGGCTTTGAATATCCAGTTATATTTAATCATTTTTTAGCACAGGGAGCTGCGCTGAATGCCCCGTGCTTCTCCCAACGCTCATAGGCTCCCTGCGCTAAAAAAAATGCTACTGCGGTTCAGTAAAAGGGGGCCATAGCGCAAAATATAGACAGCAGATATAAATTCTCAAAACGGACACATTTTGATCACTAAATTGAAAATAAAATCATTTTTCCTACCTTTGATATCTGGTGATTTCATGAGTCTCTGGTTGCATTTCCTTCTGACTGTGCATCCAATATTTTGTCCTTTCTTTCTTCCTCTTGCATGCTTCCTCTCCTCCAAACCTCATTCCATTCCCCAACCAACATCTCTCTCTGTCCCTCCATGAGTCCAACTTTTTCTTCCTCTCTCCCTGCCCCCTCCCCTTTCTTTCTTTCTTTCTTTCTTTTTTTCTCTCTCTCCCTGCCCCTTCCCCTTTCAATCTTTCTCTCTCCCTGCACCCCCCCTTCTTTCTGTCTGTCTGTCTTTGTTTTTTTTTAATAATATCTTTATTAGAGCTTCAGCACAGACACAGCTCGAAAAAAACAGGGCAAGGAAATAATAATACAAACATCAGAATTGGTACAATCAAAATAAGGCAAATCAGAGATAACAGTCCAAGAAAAGAAGACTGCCCAGCCCCAACACCCCTCCCAAACCCTAATTGAAACTAGTGCAGAAAGAAAAACTATAAAAAAAGAAAAAAATCACATCATACACACTCCATTCACCCCACACTCATCTCCCCCCCTCCCTTCCCTATCCCAAGGAAGTTGTCGGAAAAGAAGAACCAGATGGAGACACAGAGAAGAGCACAGACAAAGCTCATAATCCCTAAAGGACCCAAAAAACCTCTTTCTCTCTCCCTTCCCCTCCAAGCCACTGCCGCCGCCCCTGCTTCCCAACCGCTGTAACAAACAGGCCAAGCGAGTATAGCGACTCCACAAGCTCTAGGCCCACAAGACTTCCCCTCCTTTATCCCTATTCCCATCAATCCTAAACAGTATTTCTTCCATTGCTTTTCCCTTCTCACTCTTCCCATCCCTGTGCACCATCTCCTCCCTCTCTCCCCCTCCAGTGTTCTGACATCTCTGTTTCCCCCCTTCCTATGGTCTGGCATATTTTTTCTCTCCTTCCCATAGTTTGGCATCTCTGTCCCTTCGTTCTTTTCCCTTCTTCCCCCCTACTATGGTCTGGCATCTCTTTCTCCTCGTTCCTTCTTTTTTGTGGTCTGACATCTCTCTCCTTCTATGTCCCCTTCCCCTGATCTGTTATCATGCTCTTCTCCTTCCCCCAGTCTGGCTAATCTCTCTTACCTTCTTACCTTCCCTTTTTCTCTTCCATTCCCTCTTTCTCTCCCCCTTCCTGTGGTCCATTTCCATCCTTCCCTTCACATGGTCTGCTATCTCTCTCCTCCCCTTCCATCCCTACTCTGCACCGTTGCCCACTATCTTTCTCTCTCTCCCTTCTGTTTCCAGTGTCATAAGTTCTTCCTCTTCCCCTCTCTCCCATCCCAGCCTCCCTATTTTACTTAAGAAGCTGGTCCAGGGGGCTTTCTGGCCTGGTATTTCCTCCCCTTTCTATCCACACCAGTCCAATATTGTCCACACATCCATTTTTGTTGCAGGGGACCACCAGCCTCAGCAGCAATTTTTAATTGCTGCATGCGGCCCCTTTCTATACTTTCCTTATGCCACGGTCAGTCCCTAATGACACAATTTCCTGTTTCTGCCTGGATGAACCATGGCAAAAGGAAAGCACAGAAGGGGCCACAAGTAGCGGTTGATAATCGATGCCAGGGACGGCAGCCCCCGTAATAAAAATGGATGTGTCTGCAAGACACAGGAGATGAAGACGTCGGGCCGGCACAGATAGAAGGGGGTGGATATGCTGACCCACTAGGAGCCCCCCAGAGCCTCAGGGCCCAGGGCATCTGCCCTGTTTGCTCCTCCCTAATGCTGGCCCTGTGCTGTGGCACAGTCACCGCAGGCCACATAAAATGGCCAGCCGGGACGAATTCAGCCTGTGGGCCTCATATTTGACACATGTGATGTAGTGTATCTGGATTTTCAGAAAGCTTTTGATAAAGTTCCTCATGAGAGGCTCCTGAGAAATTAAAGCGTCATGGGATAGGTAGAAAAGTTCAGTTGTGGATTAGGGATTGGTTATTGGATAGAAAACAGAGGGTAGGGTTAAATGGCCCATTTTCTCAATGGAGGAGATTAAACAGTGGAATGCCGCAGAGATCTGTACTGGGACCACTGCTATTTAACTTATTCATAAATGATCTGGAAACTGGAACGATGGGTGAGGTGATTAAATTTGCAGATGATACTAATCTGTTCAAAGTTTTAAATGCATGCAGATTATGAAAAAATGCAGGCAGACCTTAGGAAATTGGAAGACTGGGCACCCAAATGGCAGATGAAATTTAATGTGGACAAAAGCAAATTGATGCACATTGGAAAGAATAACCCAAATCATAGTTACCAGATGCTAGGGTCCACCTTGGGGTCAGAACCCAAGAAAGAGATCTGGATGTCATTGTAGACAATAAAATGAAAACCTCTGCCCAATGTGTGGTAGCGGCAAAAAAAGAGCAAACAAGATTCTAGGAATTATTAATAAAGGAATGGTTAACAAGACTAAGAATGTTGTAATGATTACATGGTGTGACCTTACCTTGAGTACTGCATTCAATTCTGGTCGCCTTATCTTAAAAACAATATAGCAGAATTAGAAAAGGTTCAAAGAAGAGCAACCAAGATGATAAGGGGGATGGAACTCCTCTCATATGAAGGAAGACTAAAGAGGTTTGGGCTTTTCAGCTTGGAAAAGAGACAGCTGAGGGGAAATATGATTGAAGTCTACAAAATCCTGAGTGGGTACAAGTGGATCGATATTATATTTCAGGTGCTATTTAACTTATTCATAAATGATCTGAAAACTGGGACGACGAGTGAGGTGATTAAATTTGCAGATGACACTAAACTGTTCAAAGGTGTTAAAAAACATACGGATTGTGAAAATTTGCAGGCAGACCTTAGGAAATTGGAAGACTGGGCATCCAAGTGGCAACTGAAATTTAATGTGGACAAATGCAAAGTGATACACATTGGGCAGAATTGCTAGGACCCACCTTGAGGGTTAGTACCCAAGAAAAGGGTCTGGGTGTCAACGTAGATAATATGATGAAACTTTCCGCCCAATGTGCAGTGGAAGCCAAAAAAGCAAAAAGGATGCTAGGAATTATTGATAAAGGGATGGATAACAAGACTAAGGGCTCCTTTTACACGCGCTAACTCCCGCGTTAACCCAAAACTACCGCCTGCTCAAGAGGAGGCGGTAGCGGCTAGCGCATCCGGCGGTTTAGCACACACCTTCCAAAGTATTTAGATCAATGCTGTCTTGTTAAAATGTTTATTTTATTTTTATTTTTCCTCTAACTCTACTTTTCACTTCTCTATTACCCTCCAGGTACTTTAGTTAGATTGTGAGCCTTCGGGACAGTAAGGGAATTTTTCAAGTACCTTTCTTATTTCTAATCTTAATGTATATTTTCTGTAAACCGCTTAGAACCTAACGGATGTAGCGGTATATAAGAAATAAATTACATTACATTACTATTACGCGCGTTAAACTGCTAGCGTACCTTTGTAAAAGGAGCCCTAAGAATGTTATAATGGCTCTGTATCACTCCTTGGTATGACCTCATCTAGAGTAATGCATTCAATTCTGGTCTCCTTATCTCAAGAAAGCTATATCAGCTCTAGAAAAGGTTATGAGCGACCAGGATGATAAAGGTAAAAAGGTTAGTGCTCTTCAACTTGGAAAAGAGACGGCTGAGGGGAGATATGATTGAAGTCTACAAAATCCTGAGTGGAGTAGAACAGATACAAGTGGATCGATTTTTCACTCCAACAAAAATTACAAAGACAAGGGGACATTCGATGAAATTACAGGGAAATATTTTTAAAATCAAAAGGAGGAAATATTTTTTCACTCAAAGAATAGTTAAGCATTGACAGAGGTTGTGGTGAGAGCAGATAGCATAGCTGGTTTTAAGAAATGTTTGGACAATTTCCTAGAGGAAAAGTCCATAGGTTGTTATTGAGAAAGACATGGGGGAAGCCTCTGCTTGCCCTGGATCGGTAGCATGGAATGTTGCTACTCTTTGGGTTTTGGCCAGGTACTAGTGGCCTGGATTGGCCACTGTGAGAATGGGCTACTGGGCTTGATGGACCATTGGTCTGACCCAGTAAAACTATTCTTATGCACCCTCATATGTTCCCTCTAAGCTGAGCACGTGAGCAATTGCTCACATATTCTAGTACTGTTGCTGACATATTTTATATGATCACTCACAAACATACTTGCAAATATGGAAAATTGTTCATCTCATCTACTATGTTACTATATTGGTTTTTAGAACTTGTTGCTCATATGCAAAAAAAAAAAAAAAATTTATGTGTTGCTCACGTGAGAAAAAATGTGCATGCACCTGGCCAATCCTTAGAGTGTTGTCCACCAACACAAAAATAGTCAGGTTTAGGTGACTCTCTCCCCTATCACATCTTACCCTACTCCAGGGGTGCCCACACTTTTTGGGCTTATGAGCTACTTTTAAAATGACCAAGTCAAAATGATCTACCAACAATAAAATTTTAAAAAACACAAAGCGCACTGTACGCAAAATGTTAATTATTATTTATATTCTGGGTTTTTTTCAAAGAGACAGGAGCAGGAAAGAATTCTTGCTATTTTTGCACTACTGCTCTCAGAGACCTGTATTGTTTAAACACAGCAGTGTTTAAAACCACATAAACAGGTAAATGGTATCTTTCATTGGGCCGGTATTTTTCTGTGCAAAACTACAATCATGCTGCTCGCTCTTATAAAGTGCTGAATATAATAAATAACTTTAAAATGTGTATCAAAAAATTATTTGCACTTAACTTATATAAAAGCTGGCTTGTAGTTAATGATTGTTGTAGATAATGGCTAAACGCCCTACGGGACCCGTTTCACCACACTCAAGGGCTTCTTCAGGGGTCTTATGTTTGAAAACTACAAATGAACAACAAGACATAAAAAAGAATTCATTAACGTGAAAATACAATAGTGCAAGAACTCAAAATGAAATAATGAAACAGACGTACTCACTGTGCAACTTTGTTTTCGTTAACACATGCAAAAATGGCGCTGGCGAACTTTAAACGCCACGCATGCGCCTTTTATTCTCTTCCAAAAAATGACATGCACATTCGTGCGCATGTGCTAACCAGATAACACAAACCAGTGAAACCACTGTGAACTACATAAACTTTCTTAAGAAAAACTTATTAACAAAAATTGGAAAAAGTTTAGAAAAAAGTTTAGAAAAAAGAATACCAATCAATATTAGAATTTAACCCTTGCGGTTTTAACGTATTTAATCTGAATATCCATCGGGATTCGCGTTGATGTAACCTGCGTTGTCTATTACCTCCTCTCACATTTTGCACTTCTTTGTCAATCCCAAAACATTTTAAATCAGAAAATGAATGGTTCATCTGGATGCAATGTTCAACCAAGGGTGCGTTGTGCTTAAAACATTTAATATTAGACTTGTGTTCACCCATTCTAATCTTCAATGATCTTGTGGACATGCCGACATATAACTTGCTACATGGGCACAAGATCACGTAAATGATGTAATCCGTGGAACATGTTAAGAAATGTTTTATTTTGTAGATCTTACCATCCAGTGGATTCGTGAACTCATTCTGAGAAACAGTGAACTTGCAAATATTACAATGTCCACATTTAAAAAAACCAACGATCGATGGTCTTGGAGGTTTTACAATGTCACAGATAGTCGGAGATAGAATGTCTCTTAAATTCTTGTTTCTAGAAAAGGCTATTCTGAGATGTACATCTTCGAAAAGAGGGTTAGTTTCCATGATTTTCCAATTTTCCTTCAAAATGTGAGCGATAGAATTCCCCTCATTAGAATATTGGAGTGCACAAGTCATAATTGTGTCATCTGGTGTCACATCTTTTGTTTTTTTATGAAATAACCACTCCCTGTGATAATTTTTAGTATGCTTCAAAGCTTTCTTTAAAGTGGTTTTAGGATAACCTCTTTCTTCCAATTTTACTATCAACTCTTGAGATTTTATTTTGAAAGTTTTCTTAGAAGAACAATTTCTCTTCAATCTCAAGAACTGAGAAAAAGGAAGATTGTTCTTTAAACTAATTGGATGGCAGCTACAGTAATCCATTAGGATGGGTGAACACAAGTCTAATATTAAATGTTATAAGCACAACGCACTCTTGGCTGAACATTGCATCCAGATGAACCATTCATTTTCTGATTTAAAATGTTTTGGGATTGACAAAGAAGTGCAAAATGTGAGAGGAGGTAATAGACAACGCAGGTTACATCAACGCGAATCCCGATGGATATTCAGATTAAATACGTTAAAACCGCAAGGGTTAAATTCTAATATTGATTGGTATTCTTTTTTCTAAACTTTTTTCTAAACTTTTTCCAATTTTTGTTAATAAGTTTTTCTTAAGAAAGTTTATGTAGTTCACAGTGGTTTCAATGGTTTGTGTTATCTGGTTAGCACATGCGCACGAATGTGCATGTCATTTTTTGGAAGAGAATAAAATGCGCATGCGTGGCGTTTAAAGTTCGCCAGCGCCATTTTTGCATGTGTTAACGAAAACAAAGTTGCACAGTGAGTACGTCCGTTTCATTATTTCATTTTGAGTTCTTGCACTATTGTATTTTCACGTTAATGAATTATTTTTTATGTCTTGTTGTTCATTTGTAGTTTTCAAACATAAGACCCCTGAAGAAGTGTGGTGAAACGGGTCCCATAGGGCGTTTAGCCATTATCTACAACAATCATTAACTACAAGCCAGCTTTTATATAAGTTAAGTGCAAATAATTTTTTGATACACATTTTAAAGTTATTTATTATATTCAGCACTTTATAAGAGCGAGCAGCATGATTGTAGTTTTGCACAGAAAAATACCGGCCCAATGAAAGATACCATTTACCTGTTTATGTGGTTTTAAACACTGCTGTGTTTAAACAATACAGGTCTCTGAGAGCGGTAGTGTAAAAATAGCAAGAATTCTTTCCTGCTCCAGTCCTTATTTTTGTTTGTTTGTTTTCATTTTTGCAAGAGGACTTTGCCTATTATAGTGGTTAAGTTTTTTTCAAAGAGGTCAAGACAGATGACTTTATGCAATGTCTCCTCAGTAACAACTATACAAAAATAGACAAATATACCCCCTCCCTTTTTACTAAACTGCGATAGCGGTTTTTAGCGCAGGGACCTGCACTGAATGCCCTGTGCTGCTCTCAACGCTCATAGACTCCCTGTACTAAAAAACGCTATTGCAGTTTAGTAAAAGGGGGCCATAGTGCAAAATATAAACAGCAAATATAAATTCTCAAAACAGACACATTTTGATCACTAAATTGAAAATAAAATCATTTTTCCTACCTTTGTTGTCTGGTGATTTCATGAGTCTCTGGTTGCACTTTCTTCTTCTGACTGTACATCCAATATTTCTTCCCTTCTTTCAGCCTCCTGTATGCTTCCTCTCCTCCAAACCTCATTTCCTCCCCCAACTTTTTCTTCCTCTCTCCCTGCCCCCCCTTCTTTCTGTCTTTCTCTCTCTATGCCCCCTTTCTTTCTGTTCCATTCTTTCTGTCTCCCTGCCCCCCTTCTTTCTGTCTGTCTTTCTCTCTCCATGCCCCCTTTATTTCTGTCTCCCTGTTCCCCTTTTGTTTCTGTTTCCCTTCTTTCTTTCTGTCTTTCTGTCTCCCTGTCCCCCTTTTCTTTCTGTTTTCCTTCTTTCTTTCTGTCTCCCTGCCCCTCCTTTTTTCTGTCTTCCTGCCTGCCCCCTTTCTTTCTCCCTGCCCTCCCCCAACCACCGCCGCTAAGTTCTGAGCTCTCCCTGCTTCCCAATGCGCAGAAGCGCCGGGCCGACCAGCCTTCAACCCCGACATCAATTCTGACGTTGGAGAGGAAGTTCCGGGCTAGCCAGGCAGCGAATGGCTAGCCTGGAACTTCCTCTCCAATGTCAGAATTTATGTCAGGAGGGGTAGGCTGGTCAGGCTGGCGCTTCTGCGTCCTGTTTACCACGTCGGGAAGCAGGTAGAACACGAAGGCAACGCGAGTCTATCACGGAGCCCGGGATGGGCTCTGTGATCAACTTGCGTTGCCTTCGCGAATCTATGGTTGATTGCGATTGACCTTTTGGGCACCTCTGCCCTACTCACTCCTGCCCCCTTTTCCAACTCAGATGAGTTAAGATTGAATGTTTGCAGTGTAAGAGAGGGCTTTAGGGAGTGGTCAAAGTTTTTTTTTCCCCCTTTCCTTAGAAACAGAGAGAAATGAAGGCAAATAATAAAGCCATATGGCCTCTCCAGTCTTCCAATCTATGCAATCTACTATTGCTTGACTTTAAAGGCACAGGTCTGTCAGCACACTGTGTTAAAAATAAAAAAAAACAAATAGTGTTACATTAAAAACTAAAGCAAGGAATTAATTACTGTCTTGTTTCCACTAAAAGCACAGCCCTACATTGTATATTTACAGTTATACTTTACAAAGAGAGAGCAAGTGCTTCACAGTAGACAGCAGAGTGAAATGTCAAACTTCAGAACAACACATGGAAAAATAGCAACTTAAAATACCTGTCACATTGTGCAAAGCACAAGAAAAAGAAAAATCAAATGTTGCTCAGTTTGCATGCTGTGAGCAAAAAGCTGCACAGAGAGAAAACGTGGCTGTGTGGTAGAAGAGGTGTTAGGCAGCTAGAGTAATAAAAAAAAATGGTTGCATCCATGCTATGTATTATAGAAGTGCCTCCTCCCTTTCCCCAAGATTCACAAAGAATGTTTATGCTTATTGACATTTTCTATACCGCCCTTTACACCCAACAATAGAATAGAGTGGTATGTTATCAAAAATGAAATGTGAAAAAGGAAGGAATTCCATCAAAATGTATGACATTGAATAGAAGATGACAAGAGAAAGAGAAGTCAAACTAGAGAGGTAGTAGGTCAAAACCAAGGGAGGCAATAAGAAATGCAATGGAAACTGACTGGACAGAACCTGAAAATCTCAAAGCAGATAGTCATTGTAGACCTGGGAAAAATATCACTAAAGAGTTGAGTTTTCAGGTCAGCCCGGAATCTCAAATGGAAGGGTTTCTGCCTGCAATGGAAGAAGGTGCGCGTTCCAAAGGGCAGAAGCAATAAAGAAAAAAACCAATATATCTAGATGATTTAAGCTGGGCATGAGACATGGCTGACACCAATCAAAACTCATATAAAGAACAAAGTAATTGGGCAGGAGCATGAAAAAGGATTGTAGAGGATAAGTAAGGAGGTATTCCAGCATAAAGAAAAGGGAAAGTTGGGAACAAATTATGATGGTACCACACGAAAGACTGCTTAAGAAGCTATGGAACCACGGGGTGCAAGGGGAGGTCCACCGATGGATCAAAAACTGTTGGCAGACAGGAAACAGAAGGTTGGAGTAAAGGGCCATTACTCAGACTGGCAATGGGTCACGAGCGGAGTTCTGCAGGGGTCGGTGCTGGGACCGCTCCTGTTCAATATATTCATTAATGACCTGGAGGCGGGAACAAAATGTGAGGTCATTAAATTTGCGGATGACACCAAACTATACAGCAGGGTTAAAACCACGGCAGACTGCGAAGATCTCCAAAAGGATCTGACGACACTGGAAGAGTGGGCCAAGAAGTGGCATATGAGCTTCAACATAGGGAAATGCAAGGTCATGCATGTAGGGAAAAAGAACCTGATGTTCACTTACAAAATGGGGGGAATCACTGCTAGGGGTAAGTAACCTTGAAAGAGACCTGGGAGTGATGGTAGACACAACATTGAAGGCGTCGGCACAGTGCCCCACAGCCTCAAGGAAAGCAAACAAAATGTTGGGTATCATTAAAAAGGATATCACGACCAGGACGAAGGAAGTCATCCTGCCACTGTTTCGTGCAATGGTGTGCCCGCATCTGGAATACTGTGTCCAGTACTGGTCGCCGTACCTCAAGAAGAACATGGCAGTACTTGAGGGAGTCCAGAGAAGAGCAACTAAGCTGATAAAGGGTATGGAAAATCTCTCATATACTGACAGACTAAAAAAGTTGGGGCTGTTCTCCCTGGAGAAGCGGAGACTTAGAGGAGACATGATAGAAACCTTCAAGATCCTGAAGGGCATAGAAAAAGTAGACAGGGACAGATTTTTCAATTATGGGGAACCACAAGTACAAGGGGCACTCGGAGAAATTGAAAGGGGTCAGGTTTAGAACAAATGCTAGGAAGTTCTTTTTCACCCAGAGGGTGGTGGATACATGGAACGCACTTCCGGAGGCTGTGGTAGGCAGGAGCACGTTACAGGGCTTCAAAGAAGGTTTGGATAGGTTCCTAGAGGACAAAGGGATTGAGGGGTACAGATAGGAGTAGAGGTAGGTTATAGGGATAGGAGTAGAAGTAGGTTATAGAAATAGTCAGGGACCACTGCTCTGGCAATAGGCCTGATGGGTCGCCACGGGAGCGGACTGCTGGGCGAGATGGACCTCTGGTCTGCCTCAGCGGAGGCAACTTCTTATGTTCTTATGTTCTTACTTAGGTAAGTTCCTTGGCAAACTTAGTTGAATGGTCTGCAGTTGCCTTCCCCAGTCTTTGTTTATCCCTATTCATTTACCTACAGTAAGTGGATGAAGGTTCAGTTGGCCAGAAGCAGGTGACCTACTAATTTCACTACAAGGCTCTTTTACTGTATATCAGAGCAGAGTGCCTTTATTAGCAAAATTCTAGCTAGTTACAATCCTAATAAGTATTACTTAGGATTCAACATATGTTTAGATACAACAACCTCTAGCTTCTCTTTTACTGGCCTCTAATTTGGCAATAGGTCAAATGGTTCTCCTCATTCATGAAATACAGCAGGGATGGTATTATAGATGCAGACATTTTCAGCTCCTCTGCTTTAGTAGAATAATAGAAAGAGAAGGCAGAAAGCCCACTAGTTCCCAGGTTCTCTCATTTTCATTTGGCAGGGGGCTATGGAGAAAACTCTACTTGTTGTGAAATCCCATCTTTCAGCAGCCCATGGCATCTGCATCAGGACATTGTTTTCTAGATGCATCCGAGGGTACTGAATGAACTTGGAGATGTTCTGGTGGCTCCAGTGGCTGACATTTTCTTTTTTTAAAAAAATTATTTATTTATATTTCAATCATATTCACAAGACATTACTTTTTGTTACAGAAACATAGTAGGAATAATGTTACCTCGCATTACTTCAACAAGACCCAAAAAAACCAACACCTTTTTATACCTTAATTAGACCACAATAAGTAGGGGGAGATAAGGCAGGTATAATATGAGAAGATAAGCAATGAAGAAATTAAAATATTACAAAACAGGTTGAACATAATTTCTCTGCCACTTCCTTCAAATCCCTCAGTTTGGAGCAATTCTTTTCAGCTGAAGAAAAGCCTTCAAATGTTTGGGGAGAAAAAAAAATACATATTTTAGTTGCATATATTTTACAACACACTTGTAGGGGTAAGCAAGTAAAAACGACACCCCTAAAGATTTACCCCCTCTTCTCCGAAAGTGCGATAGCAGTTTTTAGCGCAGTATGCTGCGCTGAATGGCCCGCACTGTTCCTGACGCTCATATGCATGAGGTCGGACTCTTTGAATTGAAAGGATACACCAGAATGAGAGGCTATGGAATGAAGTTAGAGGTGAAAGGATCAGGCGTAATCTAAGGAAATACTTTTTTTACATAAAAGGTGGTAGATATGTAGAATAGTCTCTCGGTAGAGGTAGTAGAAACAAAGACTGAATCTGAATTCAATAAAGAGTGGGACAGGCATGTAGGATCTCTTAGGGAGAGGAGGAGATAGTGGATGCTGCGGATGGGCAGATTGGATGGGCCATTGGCCTTTAACTGCTGTTGTATTTCTATGTTTCTATCTACTCGTATACTTTCTTTTCTTCTCTCTACAAGGAAACGTGGGGTCATACCCCCAAATTGAGAACCACTATTTTATAGCATAAAAAGGACCAGACTCCCTTTTCAATGGTGACCCAGTATAACAGGGTATATGTCCCATCATGTGAGAGGATGCTGATTAATTTAGGTGGCAGTTAGGCTATCTTCCAGCAGGTGGTGCTGATCTGCTAGAACAGGTCCTGCCTGAGACAGAGGGATGGGATTCAGGAGGGAGAAGTATATCTGCTCCAGAGTGGACTCTGCGAAAAGAGACCCCCTGGGAAAGGTACCTTGGTGAGAGTATATGCTCCGAGGCAAGAGGTCTCTAGGAGAGAGCCTGACACAGAGGCCTTGGAAGGAGGGGTGGCCCTGGAGTTTGGGTTTCCTTTGCTTGTGTGAACGGAAGTCATAAGAAATAAGCTAAGGTAGGACAAGCAGGGCAGGATTAATTCATCGAGAGCCCCTAGGCACACAAATACACTGGGCCCCTTGCCCCACCCCACCCCACCCCACCATGTGCCCAGGCGGAAACAGGAAGCTGCGTCAGAGGGAAGCTTTGGGCAAGCAGTATCGCTTGCAAAATTACAATTCCCGTTGCCTTTCTTACCCGCGTTGCTTGTTTGTCTTACTTTCCATCGATGGGGGGCCCGCGTTGCCGTTCGATGCTGAAGGGGCCCATCGCCATTTGGAAAAAACAATGTTGATGCCCTCCTTCATCGGGCCCCCATGACCATTTTGGGCCCTAGGCACGTGCCTACTGGGCCTATTGGTTAATCCTGCCCTGAGGACAAGCTGTACTTTGGATATAAAAATCTTGATTAAGAGGTCTGGAGGGAGCCAAATTTGTGGTTATGAAACCTGCAAGAGGCTATATGTACTGAGAGTCTGGAAGGTCTGCTGGGAGCCATAATTGTGTTGGAGAATCCTGCAAGTAGGTTTGAGAAGTGTGGAAAGTTTGCATCTCAACTCAAGACACACTGTTCTTTATTTCTGTGCCAGAGAAATGATAAGCCTCAGTATTTGGTTAATAAAGGTTTTTGTTTCACTTTGGATCATTTGTCCGACTGTTTATGAAGATCTTGCTCCCGCACACTATCACACCCAGTTATTTGCATTTTCAATGTACTTAGGAACTGGACAGATGATAAATATCTTCTATTAATCCCTTTGTGAAAGGGAGTTTCCACTTGAAAATGATACAAAGCCCATATCTCCTTTTTCATCCATTCTAAATCAGGTTCTTCTTCGCTTTCTATCAATTAAATCAAAAAGAGAACCTCAGAGGCATGGTTCATGTCTCTGAATAAGCAAAGAGATATTCTTAGGCATGGCAGGACAAACTCAAGAACAGAACAGAAAAATGGAGAAGATAAAACACACCACCAATATGTTACATGTCATGTTGGAGAAACCTAAAAAAAAAAAAAATCTAGGACAGGAGTCCAATTAGAGCTAAGGAGGAACTACCACATAATAAAACCATGAAACGTTACAGGCATTCTTTGAAATGACCAGGTCCCAATTTGTATTAGCCTCGTTCTGCTGTCCCGCTGTCACATACACACACAAATGCACATGCCAATATGCCAAGGGATATATCTCTTTTATTCAGAGTACTGTAACATATATATAGCATTTCACATGGGTCAGTTTTTTTAGCATATGACTGTAGGAAAGACCATATATGGTAACAGGATACATAAAAGCAACTAGAAAAAGGTAGCAAACATAAAGGGGGGGGGAGTAACTATGGCATATAATACTGTCCTTTTGTCTAAGTTCAAGCAAATGTTTCTTTCTTAGCAAATGTTTCTTATCAAAACAAGTCAACTACAGATCAAAATGGGGACACAGAGCTCAGAACACAAAAAGAAAGACCTTGTAACTTCTTGGCCAGCAGTTCTTTTCTTTTATATGCTACACAAGCAGGTGTGAGTAAAGTTCCAAGTTATTTTTGTTTAGGTAAGCTCTTTGGGGTAGGAACCATATAAAGCAACTATGAATTGACACTAATTCATATGTTCTAGTGGAAAGTGCAATTTACTACTTAGCATTGTTGTAGTGTTTCATTGTTTTGTTTTGTTTTACATTCTTGATTATTGTTTCTGATTACTATCACACTTGCCTCTGGGAATTGTTTCTTTTCCAGTTTTCCCATCCTCTGAGGAGGTTAAACATACCATTTGTAATGGAGGAGTTGACTAGTGGTTAGAGCTGCTACCTCAGCATCCTAAGGTTATGATTTCGATCCCAGCCTACTCCCTATGACTCTGGGCAAGTCAATTAACACTCCATTGCCCCAGCAACCACAGTTAGATTGTCAGCCTGCTGGGACAGATAGGGAATATACTTAAGCGTATCTGATTACTATTCAGCGTACATACTGTAAACTACAGGGGGGCTTGTTGGAAGCGTAATATAGGTGGGCTTAGAATTGGATATCTTCAAGTAATAATCAAACTTTTTCTAAGATGTCCTGGTCAGAACTTAGATGTTGTGAGCTAGACCTGTTTTAAAAGAATCTAAGTGCCAAAAAGGTAGCCAAACTGACCAGATAACCATTTCTCCAGTGGTCACTGGCCCCCTCCCTCCCCCCAAAAAATCTGTTACTTGTCATTTTGGAGAAAATTAAAAATAAATCCAGGAGAGGAGTCCAATCTATCTCTAGAACAGCAGAACCTAGTATGAAAAATCCTACTAGAGCAGCATACAGGTGTCTTAAATAGCCTGGTGAGTGGGCTAGTAAGCCATAGAAAGGAGGACCCATGCTCATAAACAACTCTAACTACTACATTTATGGTGGAAAGTGTGAGCCCATCAAAACCCTACTATATTGCCATATAAGTGCCATCTGTAGTAGACAGGTGGGTATAGTAGGTTTGGGGGAGTTTGGGAGGGCTCAGCATAAATTATGAGGGTTCTGGTGAGATGTACATCTGGCACCCTTTATGTGAAGTTCACAGCAATGCCCTCTAAGGTGCCCCACTGCTCTATTGATATGTCTATGTGACCAGTCCATTATAATACTGGCCCTTCCCACATCTAAATGGTCTAGATTAAGATGTTTTGTACTTGGACGGTTTTGTGGTCGAAAATGGTGAATAAAACTGGACGTCCTAAGGTTGGATGGTCTGTTGGGCAAGACGCCTAAGCAAGTTATTAAAAAAAAAAAAAAAAAAAATTGATGTCTTGTGGTGTTGCCAGTTTAGAAAACGGCTGTTTCTCCACCTCCAACTTTGTATGTCTTGTAGGAAACGTCCAAAGTCAGACTTAGACGTCTTATTGAAAATGCCCCTCTATGTTACAAGCTATTAGCATGCACATTCTCTAAGACTTTATTTACTTTAGAACATTTGTCAGTTGCTCAGCCACAAAGGCTAATGTACAGAGAAGTGACAAAAATTATACAAGAATTATGTTGCAACAAATTGCCATACATAAATTTGAAAGCCCATAGTTCATTACCACGACAGAGATAAGCAACATAATTAAAATAAAACAACTCAAATACCATAAGAAATTTATAAAGCAATACATAATAAAATCTTAATTCAGAGTCATAAATACCAGGCAATATGCCAAATCAAAAATGAATGCTAATCAAAAACATCCTTGTAGGTAAAGGCTTGGTTAAAGTACCAACTTCTTCAGAGCAGAATCTATTTGGTGCTAGTAAGTAGTCCAGAAGAATCTAGAAGCTCTGTGAGTTATCAGCTATTGGTAGAACCATAGTGGAATGAGTCTCTTTATTGCAGTACCTTGTCATTGCTGGCAGGCTGCCTGAGCATTTCCAGGGCAAGTGAAACTAGTAGGATTTCAGCACCGCTAAATTATTCCAATAATATCCAGTCAACAGTATTTTATTGCACAGAATATGATGAATGCCTGGATCCAATATAATATAGAACAGGTAATTCATCTTTAGGTACTTGTCACTAATCAAAAACTTCGTTTTTACTCTCTCCTGTATTCCCCTCCCTCTCTACAAATGCCTCTCCTTCAACCATCTAGCTTCCATCTCCAGTGCTCATTTTCGCAGGCTCCTGGCTATATTCAGAAAAGTAATAAATCTCTGTCACTCAGAATCCTTGTGTAGGGCTCCACTGTTGACAGCTTGCTGAACATGAAGGTTGAAGATCATTAGCATGGTTATCCCAGAACTTAACAGTTAAAGAGATCACAGGCGTTTGTCCCCAGGCCTTCTCCTGCCACAGCTTTTTACCCAACCTTTAGTGGTTATGGCAGCTGTAAAGCAATTCAGTTTAAGATTATTTGCTTTTAAACTGTTTTATTCTATGTTTTTATTGGTTTAATTTTAATTGGGTTGCACCTCATCCCGAGCATTCTTTGAAAAGACTCGTGACAAATAAACCTATTTCTCAAACAGCTTATGAGCTTATTTCTACTAGATAAATATCTAAGCCCTTCATTCTTATTGAATAGATTACCAAAGCACCCGGCTATTGCTGGCAGAACCATCTTGAGGCAGTCAGAAGGATTGGGAGAGGAAAGGGTCCCTTCTGATGAGACCTCATTCTCCCACCAAATCTGATGATACAACATGTACAAAATGGACCTTTACCACCTGATATTCAGTGTTATTTAACAGGTCAAGAACAGCTCCTGACTGGTTAAATAGTGCCTACCTGGCTAACTGCCAATACTCAGTGGGAAATTGCCAGCTATTTACCTAGCAGCTAAAACTAGGCCAGCTATATCTCAAGGTAGGGGCTTCTTGGGGGCGGGGAAAATGAGCTCAAGAAACTTTTAGGCCCTGATATGAAAAAAGGAATGATCTCAGCCATATATTTATGTCTTAATGTTAAGAGGGATGAGCCTCTAAAATAAATGAAAGCTTGGGAATCTGATCTGGGTCAAGTGATTAATATGGCAGAATGGGAAAGCAGTTGGCAACACACCAATTCTCTTGTGCTGGCAACTGCTTTGGTGAAGAATAGATATAAAGCTCTATTGTGATGGCACTTTAACCCGGTAGTAATGGCTAAAATAAAAGGTGCTGGAGATGGGAGGTGCTGGAGGGGGTGTAGGCAGGGGGGGGGCTTATTTGCAAATATAGTGGGATATGGAATTGTCCAAGGTTTTAGGAAATCTGTGTTTCATACATTGTCTAATTTTGGATAGAAATATAAAAGTATCAATTAGGTTGGCGTTCTTGCATCACTATGATCCGGATTGGGATTTGGGGGCAATTAGTTTGTTTAAGTTGTTTCTGACGGCTTCCCGGCTTCTCCTAGCTGCCAGCTGGAAACTGCTCTTTGCCGGATGGGAAGCCGGTGGTGAACAAGATGGATGATGGATGATTGGTATGCTTTTTATAAGCTGTCAGCTTTGAAATAGGGAAGGGGAATGGGAACTTGTATACCAGCTTTTTGGGGCTTTGGCATTCCAAAGTTTACATTCAAAGTGGTACGCACTGGAGGATTAAGTGACTTGCCCAAGGTCACATGGAGCAGCACTGGGATTTGATCTCACAATACAATAAGATGGGGAGCTTTGCTAGAAATTGAAGGGGGTTTGCTGAGTTGGGGAGGGATGGGGTGGGAAATTTTTCTGTGGGGATATATAATAATTATTTTGTTGCGTGTAGGGATGGGTGCATTGAAGAAACACATTGCACTCATCTGATTATTTTTTGTTCTCTATATTACATTACATTACATTACATCAAGGATTTCTATTCCGCCTTTACCTTGCGGTTCAAGGCGGCTTACAAAAGATTTACAAAACGGGGTTACAGTGTAGGAATCGAAGATACATTAGAGTGGTAGTTAGGTAAATTCGAGGTAAGGATAATTACAGTTTACAGTAAAATTGTGTACATGGAGGTAAAATTAGGTGATGTTAGGGCTGATTTAGGAGTTTCTTAAAAAGTATTGTTTTTATTTCTTTTCTGAATGTCTTGTAGTCTGATGTGGTCATCAGTAGGTTGGAGATTCGGGTATCCATTTTTGCGGCTTGAGTGGCCAGGAGGCCATCGTGAAGCTTTGATCTTTTTACTTCATTGATTGGGGGAGGCATGAATGGGGAGTGCGCTTTTCTGTGTCTGAGTGTGGATGTCCGGTTGAGGCGGTTATTCAGGTAGGAAGGACTGTCTCCGTTTAGGGATTTAAATAGCATGCAGTAGAATTTGAATTGTATTCTTCCTTGGATTGGTAGCCAGTGTGAGTTGATGTAGGCTTCTGTGATGTGGTCAAATTTTCTTAATGAGAAGATGAGTCTCAAGGCTGTGTTTTGGATTGTTTGAAGTTGTTTGATCATAGTAGCAGTGCATGGGAGGAAAAGGATGTTGCAATAGTCTAGCAGTCCTAGGATTAAAGATTGTACTATAAGCTGGAATTGATTTCTTTCAAAAAATTTCCGGACTTGTCTCAGATTTCTCATGATTGTGAAAGATTTCTGGATTGTATTATTTATTTGTGGTTGCATGGTACAGCTTCTGTCTAAGGTCATTCCTAGTAGTTTTATGGTGGTTTGGATGGGATAGTTGATTGAGTTGAGTTCTAAATATTTTGAGGTTTGGATTTTGTCATTTTCGAATAGGATGAGTTTGGTTTTGTCTGGGTTGATTTTAAGTTTGTGATCTTTCATCCAGATCATAACTGTATTAAGTATTCGGTGTAGGGTGTTTAGCATGGTGGGTTTAGGCTGATCATAAGGTGTGAGGATGGTAATGTCGTCTGCGTAGCTATAGGTGGTTATACCTAGATTGTTCAGATGTGTTCCGAGAGAGGCAGTGTAAAGGTTGAAGAGGGTGGGGGACAGTGGGGAACCCTGTGGTACTCCGCAGGGGTTTGCCCAAGGTTCTGATTTTACGTTGTTTGATTTTACGCTGTAGGTTCTGGATTTTAGGAAGCCTTCAAACCAGGCGTATACTTTATCAGAGACACCTATTGCGTCCAAGATTTGCAGAAGGATATTGTGATCAACTAGGTCAAATGCTGCGGTCAGGTCTAATTGTATAAGGAGCATTTTTTTCCCTGTGCTGAGGTGTTGTCTGATTGTGTCCATAAGGGAGGCTAGGAGAGTTTCTGTGCTGAAATTGGATCTGAAGCCAGATTGCGTGGGGTGGAGTATGTTATGGTCATCTAGATAATTAGTGAGTTGTTTGGCCACTAGGCCTTCTGTAAGTTTGACGTATAGCGGTATTGAGGCAATAGGTCTGAAGTTGGAGGGTTGGTCTGGTGGTCCTTTTGGATCTTTTTGGATTGGAGTGATGATGATTTTGCTGAGTACAGAGGGGAAAATGCCATCCGTGAGCGTGGATTGAATCCATTGTAGAAGTAGTGTTCGGAATTTTACACTGGAGGTGGTAAGGAGGTAGGAGGGGCAGTGGTTGTAGTCACAGGAGGCGTGGCTGTATTTTTTGTAGAGGTTATTGAACTCGGGCCATTGTATGTTGGTGAATTGAGACCAAGTTCTGTCTGCTGCTGTTGAATCTTTTTCTGTGGGGTGAGTTGTGATTATGCTTAGGTGGGATGGGGTAGAATCGAGGGTGGCTCTGGCATTGATAATTTTGTTCTTGAAGTGATCAGCTAGGAGGGTAGCTGATGGGATTGGGGTATTGTTTGTGGTTGTGTAGGGTTTGGTGTCTGTCAGATCTTTTAGGATTTGGAAAAGTTTTTTGGTGTCTTGGAATTCTGTGCCTATAAGATTTGAGTAATGAGTTTTCCTTTTGTCTTTTAGTAGTCGTTTGTATTGTTTGATGCTGCTTTTCCAAGCAGTTTTTGTTTGTTCTAGATTTGTTTTTCTCCATTTTCTTTCTAATCTTCTACATTGTTTCTTGAGTTGGAGCAGTTCATTGTCAAACCATGGGTCTGATCTTCTGTTGGTTCTGGTTTTGGTTTGTAGTGGGGCTAATTCATCAAGGATGTTGGTGGACATATGTTTCCAGTGAGAGATGAAGTTTTTTGGGTCTTGGTCTTGGAGTGATTCATCTATTTTTGACCAGAAGGTGGTTGGTTCGATATATTTGCGTGAGGTGTATGTTCTTTTTTATGTTAGATTGAGGTGTAGTTTTGTTCTTGTTCCAATTGATTTTGAAGTTGTAGGTGAAGTGGTCTGACCAAAGCGATGGGGACCAGGTACCTTTGGGGGTTTGAATTACTGGGTTGGATCGTTGGTATGTCATGAATGCTGCAATGTCCAGTTGATGACCTTTTTCATGTGTGGTTTGTGGGTTTAGGATTTGGAAGGACAGGGCATTGAGGAAGGATAGACAGTTTTTTGCTGGTGTGGAAGTTGGGTCATCTAGGTGAAGATTTAGGTCTCCTAGGATAAGGTTGTATTCCGCAGTTAAGGAGTTTTGGTAAATGAAGTTTTCAAATTCCGGTCTCGCTGTGGTCCAGTTGCCTGGTGTTATATAGCAGAGCATGCAGTTTAATGAGTTATTTAGAGTAGTGCTTGTGAGATGGCAGGCGAGAAAGTCCATTTGTGGGGTGGATGTTTTTTCTAGTATGTTTAGGGTAAGGGAATCCTTGGTTATTATTGCTAGACCTCCTCCTCTTTTTTTTTCTCTGCAGGTCACTGATATTTTGTACCCCTGAGGGCATACCTCGGTTATTCTAGGGTCTGCGTCTGAGGTTAGCCAGGTTTCTGTGAGGAAGAGGCAGTCTAGGTTTTCTGTTGTTATCCAGTTTTTTATATGGTCCGTTTTGGGTCCTATGGCTCTGATGTTTACATATGCACAGTTTATGGAAGCGATGTCTGTTTGCTGACTGTGTTCAGTTTCAGGGTAGATGAGAGTTTTGGGATGATGTTGGGGTTTGGTTTTGTGGTGTGCAGGTCTTCTACTCCATGTTATGGTGATAGGGTATTGAGTGCTTGGGTGGTGGTTCGAGTGTCCTGTTGTGAGGGGTCTCCTGTTGAGGTTCTGGATGTTGGTTGCATAGGAACTTGCGGGATAAGTGGGTAAGTTGTTTGCTCTTACTTTCCAACTGGTAATGAGGAGGATTATCAGTAGGGTGGCATGAGTGTGTGCTTTCTGGGATAGCTTCATTTTGGTGATTGGTGATGTGGTCTTGTGCTGGTTCAGGGTGCTGGCAAGGGGTGATTGTGCTCCCTGTTGTGTGGAAAATAGGTCTTGTAGTTGGACCTTTCTGGCTATGGGAGGCGGGACTAGTCCCTTTTGCGGCTCGGGGTCGTTGTATTGTGTTGAGATCGTTCCTAAAGTCAGAGGATGATGATTTTGCGGTCGCTTCGCAAAGGTGCCTTTAACGGCACGCTGAATAGCTGGGCGCCGTTGCCGCTGAGCCTTTTAACTGGCTCGGCGGTGGAACGTGGGGGAAAGGGGCGGAGTGCGCTCCCACGCTTCCTTTCCTCTGCTCGGTCCAGGTGCGTCTGCCGGGGCCGGTGAGTAAGAAAGAAACTTAACTAAGTTTAAATTAAATAAAGAAACCTTGTCCTGCGCGTTGCCGCTGAGCCTTTTAACTGGCTCGGCGGTGGAACGTGGGGGAAAGGGGCGGAGTGCGCTCCCACGCTTCCTTTCCTCTGCTCGGTCCAGGTGCGTCTGCCGGGGCCGGTGAGTAAGAAAAAAACTTAACTAAGTTTAAATTAAATAAAGAAACCTTGTCCTGCGCGTTGCCGCTGAGCCTTTTAACTGGCTCGGCGGTGGAACGTGGGGGAAAGGGGCGGAGTGCGCTCCCACGCTTCCTTTCCTCTGCTCGGTCCAGGTGCGTCTGCCGGGGCCGGTGAGTAAGAAAAAAACTTAACTAAGTTTAAATTAAATAAAGAAACCTTGTCCTGCGCGTTGCCGCTGAGCCTTTTAACTGGCTCGGCGGTGGAACGTGGGGGAAAGGGGCGGAGTGCGCTCCCACGCTTCCTTTCCTCTGCTCGGTCCAGGTGCGTCTGCCGGGGCCGGTGAGTAAGAAAAAAACTTAACTAAGTTTAAATTAAATAAAGAAACCTTGTCCTGCGCGTTGCCGCTGAGCCTTTTAACTGGCTCGGCGGTGGAACGTGGGGGAAAGGGGCGGAGTGCGCTCCCACGCTTCCTTTCCTCTGCTCGGTCCTTGTTGCATTGTATACTTGCAATTTAAATTAAGACCTATCCCAAAAATAAGCTCTAGCATGATTTTTAAAGATGCTCCTAATATAAGCCCTACCCCAAAAATGAGACTTAGTTAAGATCGACCCCCAAAGCCCCCCTCCCCCGAATGTCCCCGACACTCCCTGACTCCATCCCTGACACTAGTGCTACCTGATTTCTAATATAATCTAATCTTCCATTTGTGAGTCGCACAAACCTATACAAGCTTGCTGAAAAAAATTGGACTTGTCAATTCAGCAACTCCCACCCCTGCTGCTTTAGGAGGCCTAGGAGAGGAGGTATGTCAGTCTCAAGGTGGGAGGGTCTGTGGGGTTCTGCTGCACAAGGGGATGGGTGAGAGGAATGATGCTGCACATGGAGGGGGCGGGGAGAAAGAAAAGAGGAAGAATTGGGGTAGAGGAGAAGAAGAAAGAGATGATTGCTGTACATGCAAAAACAATGACATCCCCCAAAATAAGTCCTAGTGCATTTTTTGGACCCATAATTAATATGACACTGTCTTATTTTCAGGAAAACACGGTAGTTATATAAAAAAGATTTTAAAAGAGAAAACAATTAGAAGTTGTTCTTGTATATGTCCTTATGTGACTTCATTTTAATATATTGCATTTCCTCTAAATTAATTGTGTATTCTGCTTTATGTACTGTAAGATGTAATACTCCTTAGTCTTATTTAATTGTCTGTCACCTAGACCCTTGTTTCAAGGATAGGAGACTTACACAATAAATAAGCACACATATTTTTCTGTTCAGTTTCAACTAGATGAATCCTGGGTATATACCAAGGATACGGTTTAAATCCTTGGAAATTAATCTTTTCATCAGGCTGAAGGTCACTAAACTTGAGAGGGTTACTGAATGTGTATCACTTGGTATTTTGAAAAAAGTTTCAATAAAAAGTAAAGCATTTCATGTTAGCACATGCTGTCCACAAAATCTATTCTAAATGCACACAAATATAGCTTAGAAAAATTGTATAATCTCCTCCCCCTCCCACCTTTTACAAAAGCTTGGCATGAGTTTTAGCACCAGCCATGGTGGTAACAGCTCCGATGCTCATAGATTCTTATGAGCGTCAGAGCTGTTACTGCCACGGCTGGCTCTAAAAACCATGCTATGCATTTGTATAAAGGGGGTAAATGATTCTTTACTTAGTGCTTTTATTAAAATAACTCCAAGGGCTCCTTTTATTAAGGTGCGCTAGCGGTTTTAGCGCAAACTACAATACTGCACACGCTAAATGCTAACGCCTCCATAGAGCTTGCGTTAATATTTTTCATTTAAAGAGCGCTAAAAACGCTAGCAAATCTTAATAAAAGGAGCCCCAAGTTTCCAGAGCACAAAAATAACGTAACATACAAAAATCACAATTCAAAAAGTTATAGTGAAAAGAGTGTGTTCATAAGCTGATAATACATGTCCCCAGAGAGACAATCCTTGATGTCATATATAGAGGGCCATTTTTTATATGATATATAAATTTGATTTTAGATGTTTTGAGGAACATGCACAAAAATCCAGTATCAAACATGCCCACTTTCAAAACAGCAAAAAGTCTATCTTGGTTTTTCAAAAATGTTCATTTTTCAGATGAGCAAGCCAAAGTACCATATATATTCGAATATAGGATGAGATTTTTGGGCCAAAAAAATGGCCCACAAATGGGGGGGGTCTCGTCCTATATTTAGGTCATCAACCCGACACCCTCCCAGACGATACACTAGGCCGGGACAGGAGGGATGCCTCCCGTCTTCCGTCCCAGCTGACTAACTTTTTTTTAACACCCCCCCTGGCGCGCGTTTACCTGCCATTTTTAATCCCTGGTGGTCCAGCAGTGTACGGGGCAGGAGCAATCTTTCTGCGCCCTGCCCCGTGCTGAGCCTCTCTGTCCCCGTTTCCTTTTCGTGGCCCAGCTGCGCACCCAACAAGCCCAAACTCTTCCTGCTTCCTGCTCGGCCCCGCGCTGCTCTCTGAATGGCGGCTATTCAGAGAACAGCGCGGGACCAAGCAAGAAACAGGAAGAGCTCGGCCCTGTTGGGCCGTGAAAAATGAACCGGGACGGAGAGGCTCAGCACAAGGCAGGGCGCGGAAAGATCGCTCCTGCCCCGTACACTGCTGGACCACCAGGGATTAAAAATGGCAGGTAAGCACACACCAGGGGGGTATTTTAAAAAAAGTTAGTCAGCTGGGACAGCAGATAGGAGGCATCCCTGCTGTCCCAGCCTACCACTACACCACAAGAGGTAGGAAGGTGAGTCAGGGTGCAAAGCCTGGCATGGAGTGAGGGAGGCTGAGTATAGAGCCTGGCAAGGAGTGAGGGGGGCTAGGTACAGAGCCTGGTAGGGCAGGGAGGGAAGAGGGCTGGGTGCAGAGCCTGGCAGAGAGCGAGGGGGTCTGGGTACATAGCCTGGTAAGTAAAAGATGACTGTGTGCAGAGCCTGGCAGGGGAGGGCGTGAGGGCGGGGACACTGGGTGCAGATACTGGCAGGGCATGGCATTTGAATATTAAGCCCCTGTGTTAAATTCGAGTCAACCATTTTTCCTCCTTTTGGGGGGGAAAATGGAGATCTCGATTTATATTCGAGTATATACAGTATATCACCAATTGATTCCACAGGCAAATAGGGAAAGCCAAACAAGAAGCAAAACTGATATCAAAGTTTATTAATAAAAGTCTGCACAATTAAAAGTGATGTAGATCAATGGATTAAACAAATGTGTTTCCCAGTAAGGAGAGGCCAGAATTTTTAGTAGGCTGGTCACACAGACATCCCAGCAGAGCAGTGGGACACCTTAAGGGGCACTATATCTGTTTGCTATAGAAACCTGTGAAAGGCAATTAGCCCTGCATGCCTTAGAAGCATAGATAAAACTCTGACTAGAAGACTGCTCCATTTTTACTTGGTAACTACAGCTCAAGCTTAGTGAGTATTTGCCAGCTAGCCATTTTCAGCAGGACATTATTAAAGCTGAAAGAACTTTGGACTCTGATGGCAGAAAGCCTACACAATTATAAGACTCTAGTGAAGAGAAATGCTAGGACTATGTTGCATTTGATAAAGCCCAGAGCAGATTTGAATTATATTTTGTTTTGAAGAATTCTTTTCTAGTTTGTAAAGTTCATGCCACCGGTGGAACCGGGATTGCATTGTGTTGCTGAGGCCAGTGGCCTAATAAAGCGTATAATTTTCACTGAAGCCATTCTGACTAATGGATTTTCTATAAAGAAACACACACCGGCTGTGCTAGGTAGTAACCTAGGGGTATCCTATTTGAAAGGTTTCCCTACTTCAAAGGGGCTCACGCCAGAGTTTAAGTCATATGTCACTGCCAGGCTGCCTAAAGCGCTTGGCGGAAACACAGGTGGTGACAATATGCATGAGATAGATTTGCATCTCAAGAAAGGAATGCATGCAAATCCATCTCATACATATTCATTGTGGATATCCTGAAAACCTGACCTGGCTCCGGTTCTTGAGGACCAGAATTGCCTACCCCTGGTCTAGTATATGCTCCTGGAACATCAGTAAACTTCACATAAAAAGGTCAAAATGTTTTATTATTTTTATAGAAAAAGCAAACAGAAAATATACAAATGGTAACTAAGACATTGTGCCATTTGTATATTTTTCTGTTTGCTTTTTCTATTAAAACAATAAAACATTTGAACTGGGGAAAAAAAAAGGTCCAGGTACACATCTCACCATAACTCCTTTATAGTGTATGGCGAGCCCTCAAAAACCCACCTAAAACCCCCTGGACCCAACTGGGCCCTTATGCATCCAGCTGTTCTTTTACCAGCTTGTCAGTGCTGTGGCCCGATGGTGATGTGGACTGGAGTTGATGTTCTAGTGCCGAAGATTGCTCTCTGTAGTTGGAGATCTTGATGTTGCTGGCTGAGCTTCATCTCATCTGTCTTGCTTGGACTGCTTTGGGATTTTGAGTTTTTCTGTTCTACTTTAATTTTATTCTTTTTATTTCTTTTTTCTTATAATTTTTTATTATTTATAATTAATATTTTTTATGTTATTGAATTTTGTTATAGCTTTACTATTTAATAATTGCTACTCAAGTACTTTAGTTAGATTGTGAGCCTTTGGGCCAGATAGGGACGTTCTAAGTACCTGATTTTATATTATTGCAACCCGTTCTGGGCTCCTGGGGAGGATGGGTTATAAAAATGAACAAATAAATAAATAAATCTATATATAGGTACAATAGGATTTGGGTGGATTTATTCTACCGTAAGTGTAGTAGTTAGAGTGGGGAGGGAGGGATGTAGGGGGTGCTGGAAGTGATGTTATGCGATGGAGGGGGCCACCAAAAAAAAGATGACTCAGGGTACCCTTATCCCTTGAGGTGACCCTGCTGGGTCCACTTCAGCTCCTCCTCATGTTCCTAGGATGAAGCCACATATGCAGCAGACAGAAGGGAAGGATTGAGAGCAAGTTTTGAATACTCTTCTACATCTTTCACTATGTCAATCTCACTCCAGGAGAAGGTAGTGGGAGAATCTGCAGTTTCTATTGAAACCTGTGGTCCGCAGGACAGTATCAACCACCAGCTTCTGCCATTCTTCTACTGGAGCAATAGTGTCACTTTCTAGAAGCTGCTGTCCTTTGCTAATGCATGCCCTGCACATTTGGTTCCATCAGCCTTGAAGATGTGAGGTAACTGCTCTTAAGGAGATCTGAGGGGGCACTTTAACAGTTAGATACACTGAGAAGAACATTAATGCAGACAGCTGAAGACAACTCTATGACTCATATTCTAGGAGAGCTGCTAAACTCACGTTGCCCCTCTCCTAAAGTTACTTCATTGGCTCCCCATCTGTTTCCGAATACAATTCGAACTCCTCTTGCTGACCTACAAATGCACTCACTCAGCTGCCCCTCACTATCTCTCTTCACTTATCTCCCCCTTTGTCGTTCCCCCGCCCCCCTCCGGGTGAGCTCTGCTCAGCTGGTAAGTCCCTCTAATCTGTGCCCTTCTCTTCAACTGCCAACTCCAGACTCCGTCCCTTCTACCTTGCAGCATCGTATGCTTGGAACAAGCTGCCCGAATCCCTATGGCAGGCGGTATCACTGACAGTGTTCAAGGCCTAGTTAAAAACCCACCTCTTCGAGAGTGCTTTCAACTCCTCTCACCTTGGGTTCTGCATGCCCAACCCTATATGTTATGTCTGTCTGTCCAAGTTAGACTGTAAGATCTTCCGAGCAGGGACCGTCTATAAATGTCAAAACGTACAGCACTGTTTACACCTTTCAGCACTATATAAGTGATTAATAATAGTAGTAGAGGGACATCAGTAGTGAAATGGAAGAGTGAAGGATCAAGGCCTGCTGTGAGAGACATTAATGGTAGGCAGGAAAGAATTAACAGCAAAGGAACTTGCTCCTTTCCTTTATTCTAGGGGTTCTTCTTCGTGCTCCTTTGTTTTTCTCAATTACCCACCCTTTAATTTCCACCTTCTTCCCTCTCTATTATCTCACTCTTCCCTCCTCTCCCCTTTCCATACAGAACTCTCTCTCTTCTCTTCACTTATGGGTTGATGCTTAGAACCCAATGCTGGTGCTAGAGGTGATTAGCACTGGAGTAGCATTGGTATTAGGGTACACAGAATGCTCTAATGGTTTCAACGCCAACACTGAAACCATTAGGGCAGACTGCATTTAAAAGGAATGTAAGTGCATTTAAATGTGGTCATTAGATAATCCACAGTGTATTCTTGATTATTTAGCCAGCTGAATAACTCAATTTCTAAGACTTGGTCCCTTTTCTTGTATTATGACACATATGTAGACAAAAGTTAAACTAAACAGCCAAGAAGCCAGACTTTGCATACAATGCAACACCACAGAAACAGTAACACATGTCCCCTAATACTGTCCCCTAATACTGTGCAAAATATAAAGATAGCATATGTGATTTTGAGAAAAAAAAACTGACAAATAATCACCCCATTACAAATTAACAAATAGAAATAAAACACAAATGAAAAAAAAAAACATTTTATTGGACTAATCCATTTTTTAATTAGCTTTCAGAGGCCAAAATCTCATTCTTCAGGTCAGTAGAGAATACTGCTCATATGGTATCCTGTCCTGACCTGGTTAGTAAATAATGTATTCCAAATTAGTCTAATAAAAAGATTACTTTATTTCCATTTTCTATTTATAAATATTTATAAATACAGCAACAATAAAGCAACAAATAAAAATCTTTTTTCTACCTTTTGTTGTTTCTACTTTAATCATCTTCACTCTCTTCTTGTCATCCAGAGTCTGTCCTCTCTCTCCCTTCCATGCATATGTCCTCTCTTTCTGCCCTTTCCTTCCACTGTTTCCCCCATCCCACCCCCTGTGGCCCTGTCTTTCCTGTCCAGCTTTCCCCCTCTGTTCCCTTTCTCCTCCTACACCCCTCATCCCAGGGCAAACATCTCTTTCTTTTTTCCTCTCCATTTGTGGATTTAGCATTTGTCCTACTTTTCACTCCTTATGTCTCTCTCTCTCTTTTTTCCTCCCTTCGTGACTTCAGCCTCTCTAATTTTTCCCCACTGCCTTATCTAATCTCTCCCTTACATAAGAATATAAGAATTGCTGCTGTTGGGTCAGACCAGTGGTCCATCGTGCCCAGCAGTCCGCTCACGCGGCGGCCCTTGATCAAAGACCAGCGCCCTAACTGAGACTAGCCCTACCTGCGTACGTTCTCGTTCAGCAGGAACTTGTCTAACTTTGTCTTGAATCCCTGGAGGGTGTTTTCCCCTACGACAGACTCCGGAAGAGTGTTCCAGTTTTCCCTTCTCCTGCCTGCCCTGTATTAAGGCATCTTTTATTCCCCCCCCCCCCCCCCACCGAGATATGGCACTCTCCATCCATGCCCTCTCAAGGTTTGAGAATTCCCCCCTATTCCCTTCCCCCTCCCATCTCTCCCTCACTTGCTATCTTTCTTTGCCACTCCCCCCACACAAACACAGTTGGCAGTGTAGCCTTCACAACTTGCTGCTCTTGCCTGTGTCAAGCTTTCCTTTCTGCTAGGTCTTGCCAACTTCCTGTTTCCACGAAGGCAGGACCCAGCAGAGGAAAGCCTGATGCCAGCAGAATACCCCCTTATGGGCCTGCACTGAATCGGTGAGTCCAATTTTTTCTGAGAATGAATCGATTCAACCAAAGTGAATCAGTGAATCGATTTGAATCGGGCAGCTCTACCTCCTGCCAGTTACCATGAAACAGGCTGCAACTGAAGCTAAGAACAAGAGGAAATAACTCCTTCTTAATCTTTTCTCCAGTAATTTTGGTTTGGGAAGGGAAAGTCAGTTCAGGGAAATTGGTTAACTAGTTAAAATCAAAAAGTAATTTTTGTTATTATGTTGCTTTTGTATATTGGTGTAAGAAGGATGGTATAGACCAGGGGTAGGCAATTCCGATCCTCGAGTCTCCATGCTGCCGCATGCGCAGTAGGAGCTTGCGGTGGTTTCGTTCTCTTGCACATACATGGCAATGGCTTCCCCTCTCCCACACCCCAGCCAGCTTGCACCTCAACGAATAGCAAATGTCCAGGCTTCTAGAGGTCAAGGCACTGCTGCCAGGTGCACAGACAGCGAGTGAGAACATGATCACGGCTCTCCAGTGTTGTGAAGGAGCCAGAGGTAAAAGGGAGGAGAGCTTGCCTGAGAGAGACGGGGGGAGATAAAAGTAAGGGAGAAGGGCTACTGCTGGACAGGTGGAGTAGGGAAGAGGTGCTGCTGAACAGGGGGGAGGTAAAAGGAAGGGAGAAGGGCTACTGCTGAATAGGGGAAGGGGTGCTGCTGAACAGGGGGGAGAGACAGAAAGAAAGAAAGACAGACAGATAGCGGACAAGGAGAGAGACAGAAAGAAAGAAAGAAAGAAATACCTAAGTCTACACATCTATTCTAGCACCTGTTAATGTAACGGGCTAAAAAACTAGAAAATAAATAAAAGTGATGCCATTCTGTTGCGTGACAAGAATTAAAAATTTCCCTTGCTTTCAGCACATTGTAAAAAGACAATTGCTATCATAGCTCATCTCACATTTTACACATTAAAAATAACAGGAGAGAAATAAAGAAATAAATAGAAGTGATGCCATTCTGTTGAGTGATAAGAATTTAAAATGTTCTTTGCTTTCAGCACACTGCAAAAAGACAGTTGACAATTGCTATCTTACTTCATCTTAATTATTATTATTTTTTTTTTAAAAGACAAAGTAAAATAAAAATTTAAAAATTTGTCTCACCATCTCTCCTCATGCATAATCCAGCAGTGAGAAACAGCACTTCCCATAGTGGAATGGCATGATAAATGACTCAAAGTCAGAAAATCAAGCCCCCCCCCTCCAATCAAACTGTATATGGGGAACATACAATGTAGCTGCATGACTCACTTTGTCAGCACCACTCACTTAAAAATATTCCAAGGAATCAGCCCAATATATATCTGAGAACAGTCCCAGAGGCAGTAGTGCCAACTTTCTCTGATTTTTCAAAACTACCTTAGAAATATGTTTAATAAATAAAGAGCCTCACCAAGATATATACAGTGGTGCCTCACACAACGAACTTAATTGGTTCCAGGAGCAAGTTTGTTATGCGAAACGTTCGTTATGTGAAACGCGTTTTCCCATAAGAATACATGTAAAAAAAAATAATTCGTTCTGCAGCATAAAATATGCTAAGATGACATAAAAAAAGATAAATTTTTGGTTATTATTTTTATTTAGATACATCTAAAAACATAATTGTTTTTTAAAACAACACACATTTTTTAAATTTAAAGACAAACTAAGTAGAGTCTAATTTTACAGTGAGAGAGGGCAGAGTCTCAGCGGCAAAAACTGGGACTTAACTGTTCATTTTTTTTTTTTTCTACCGTGTTTCACCGATGATAAGGCAGGGCCATCAAATAAGACAGCCCCCCCTTTTTAGAAAAAAATGTAAAATAAGGCACCCCCCCCGCAAATAAGCCACCCACCGATACCTGCGCTTACCCGAATCGGGTGGTACGGTGGGTGACTCCGTGTGGTCCCTGGCACCCCCGACACAATCGGGGCAAGAGGGAGCTCAAGCCCTCTTGCCCCCCCCCGACTCCCCGACACGATCGGGGCAAGAGGGAGCCCAAGCCCTCTTGCCCCCCGACTCCCCGACACGATCGGGGCAAGAGGGAGCCCAAGCCCTCTTGCCCCCCCGACTCCCCGACACGATCGGGGCAAGAGGGAGCCCAAGCCCTCTTGCCCCCCCCCCGACTCCCCGACACGATCGGGGCAAGAGGGAGCCCAAGCCCTCTTGCCCCCCGACTCCCCGACACGATCGGGGCAAGAGGGAGCCCAAGCCCTCTTGCCCCCCCGACTCCCCGACACGATCGGGGCAAGAGGGAGCCCAAGCCCTCTTGCCCCCCCGACTCCCCGACACGATCGGGGCAAGAGGGAGCCCAAGCCCTCTTGCCCCGCCGATTCCCCAACTCCCCGACAATATCGGGCCAGAGGGAGCCCAAGTCCTCCTGGCCACGGCGACCCCCTAACCCCACCCTGCACTACATTACGGGCAGGAGGGATCCCAGGCCCTCCTGCCCTCGACGCAAACCCCCCCCCCCCCCAACGACCGCCCCCCCCCCAAGACCCTCCGCCCGCCCCCCCCAGCCGACCCGCGACCCCCCTGGCCGACCCCCCACGACACCCCCAACCCCCTTCCCCGTACCTTTCTGTAGTTGGCCGGACAGACGGGAGCCAAACCCGCCTGTCCGGCAGGCAGCCAACGACGGAATGAGGCCGGATTGGCCCATCCGTCCCAAAGCTCCGCCTACTGGTGGGGCCTAAGGCGCCTGGGCCAATCAGAATAGGCCCGGGAGCCTTAGGTCCCTCCTGGGGGCAGGGCCTGAGGCACATGGTCGGGTTGGGCCCATGTGCCTCAGGCCCCGCCCCCAGGAGGGACCTAAGGCTCCGGGCCTATTCTGATTGGCCCAGGCGCCTTAGGCCCCACCAGTAGGCGGAGCTTTGGGACGGATGGGCCAATCCGGCCTCATTCCGTCGTTGGCTGCCTGCCGGACAGGCGGGTTTGGCTCCCGTTCTGTCCGGCCAACTACAGAAAGGTACGGGGAAGGGGGTTGGGGGTGTCGTGGGGGTCGGCCAGGGGGTGTCGCGGGTCGGCTGGGGGGGCGGTCGGAGGTTCTTGGGGGGGGCGGTCGTTGGGGGGAGGGGGGGTTTGCGTCGAGGGCAGGAGGGCCTGGGATCCCTCCTGCCCGTAATGTAGTGCAGGGTGGGGTTAGGGGGTCGCCGTGGCCAGGAGGACTTGGGCTCCCTCCTGGCCCGATCGTGTCGGGGAGTCGGGGGGGCAAGAGGGCTTGGGCTCCCTCTTGCCCCGATCGTGTCGGGGAGTCGGGGGGGCAAGAGGGCTTGAGCTCCCTCTTGCCCCGATCGTGTCGGGGAGTCGGGGGGGCAAGAGGGCTTGGGCTCCCTCTTGCCCCGATCGTGTCGGGGAGTCGGGGGGGCAAGAGGGCTTGAGCTCCCTCCTTGCCCCGATCGTGTCGGGGAGTCGGGGGGGCAAGAGGGCTTGGGCTCCCTCTTGCCCCGATCGTGTCGGGGAGTCGGGGGGGCAAGAGGGCTTGGGCTCCCTCTTGCCCCAATCGTGTCGGGGAGTCGGGGGGGGCAAGAGGGAGCCAGGCGGAGAGAGGGCAGTTAAGCGCAGTGCCTGCGCGGAAGGATGCAGCTCGGGCGACTTCGTTGTGTGAAACGAAGTTCGTTGTACGAATCAAGACATAAAGTTCGTTGTGCGCAGCGTTCGCTGTGCGAGGCGTCCGTTATGCGAGGCACCACTGTATCAAGCTCACTAATACCTCAAACTCCTCACTTCTAATGCATAATCCCTTTGCTCCTCAGAAGTACCACCTGGGCTCAAAAGCTTTCGCAGCCCTAGGCTTTATGTACGACCTCCTCACTGGAGCCGTTATCAATTTTTACTCACAAACTTTATTTTTAAATTTTTATTTAACAACCCTTCTAGCATATTTCAAGGGCACTTAGCTTTTAATTGTGGTCTTCTTTTGAGGGAAATAGGAGCCAACATGTTTCACCCACAGAAGGTTTTTTTCAAGGCTTATCATTCCTTAGCAACATTCAGTGGTCATATATGTCGGTGTAAAGCAGAAAGGGCGGGACCGCCGGAAGAGGAAGCAGCGCAGACGCAGGGCTCACAGAAGGGCCGGGACCGCCAGAAGAGGAAGCATTTCAGAGCAGGGCTCACAGAAGGGCCGGGACCGCCGGCAGAGGAAGCAGCAGGAGAACGGTAGGAGCTTCTCCATGATGGGGGGGGGGGTGGGGAGGCTGTGGGGGTGCGAGCGGTCCTTCAGGGTGGGGGTGCGATCGGTCCTGCGGAGGGGGGGGGGGTGAATCGGACGTCGGGGGGGGAGTGCGGGCGGTCCTGCGGGGTGAATCAGACGTCGGGGGGGGGGGGCATCAGGCTTTCAGGGTGGGGACAGGACTTCAAGGGGGAGAGGAGAGTCGGGGCGGGCCAGAGGAGAGTCGGGCGGTGACGGGAGAGTCGGGGCGGCATGCGCGGTATACGGGTGTGCGCGGTATATAAAAATTTCTTTATATAAATTACAGTTTCCCGCGCGCTATACACGGGTGCGCAGTATATGAGTGAAAATACGGTATATGCACTGCTATATGCTGTTAGCACTGAGCATTGCAAAGATAAGTGGGAGGAATGTTCCTGGCACATGTTGCAGAAGAGTATTCCGGTAAGCACAGCACTTGTTATACATGCCCAGGCAAACCAGGTAGTGAAACACACAACAGCACTACTCTTCTATGCCTTTAAATATAAGCTTTTCAATGTTTGCTTTCAATTACAGGTGCCAATGTGTGAACTTTCGGGTTTGCTCTGACTTGAACTCATTCATCTCTCACCCTACCAGCACTTAGGGGCTTGCATGGGCTTCCTTCTGCTTCCAAATAAAATAAAAACTGGCAGATTTTAAAGAAAAAAATTGTACAAAATCCTGTCTTCAAACACCCTAATCTCTGCTCCGAGCTGGCATTTTTTTTTTTCAGCGAAAAGGCAACCTTGTTTTGTGCGCTGTTCTTTAAGCATTAGGAAATGACCTCATTAGCATCCGTTTGACTATATTTGCATGCTATTTGTGCAAATCATTGTGTGCATATGTCTCCCACTCACTAACACGAGTGCTAGTCAGGCGCCTGTGTTTGGTTTTGAACATTGACCTGTCAGTGCTTCTATTTTAGTCTACCAATAAGATAAAATCCTCTAGCTGACCTCATTTGTAGGTAGGCAGAGTAATGTCCTATAGGTAAACTTTCTGATTTTCTAAAGGAAGCTGTAAATTGCAGGTAGGTGGTAGAACGAAAAGTTTTAACACCTCCTGGCTTTGACCTTCCATCTGCTAGGGAGAACCTTCAAGTTAATCCTAATCAATGTAGGTCTCGGAAATATTGAATCTTTTACTATGTCACCTAGACCAATAGGCATTTAGGCATAAGAGTGATACTGAGGTATAGGAAACAGCTGCTGACCTACATGGATGTGTGAAGTTATGGGGGGGGGGGTCCCTCTGCTTTCCTTCTAGTTACAGATAAAAGGGGAAACTGAGCTATTATAGTTCAAGTGCCCTGGCCACAACTCTTGTGCTTCAGGAACATCCTAAGTAGAGTTACCATATTTGTTATGACAAAAAAAGAGGACACACTAGGTTGAGGATGTGTGATAAGTTGGTAAGTGCACCATAGAAATAGGAATCACTTGTAACTGAGGTGTTACACCGAAAAGGTTCTGATCTGGAGATTCTACACTTGTGTGTAGCCAAAATGAAATCTGATGAATAACAGAGATAATGTCAAACTGAAGCTGGCATCAATCTAAAGCCCCTGAAGACGCTGAAAGGCGAAAAGTAGAACTGTGTTGGGCTATTTGCTCAGTTTATCTGGAGTGGATGATACATGGAGCAGATTTGCGATTGGAAAATAGAAGATAAGCAAAGGAAAAGTTGATGAAGATTTTCTGGGACACTTTTATTGGACAACACTTTGCATAGTAAATGGACTTTTATGATTGATTTAATTAGGTAGATTGGGAGGGTTTCAGTAGTATGAATGAATGAATGAAATTTTTTTATGAATATGCATAGGATGCGTTCCTTCTGCAACTCAAGAATGATCCAGCGCTACAACCTGCCTCTGCACTCTCCATGTTTAATCCATAAAAAAATCACTCTTCGAGTCCACATTTGAGTTCCAGGGCCCCAAGATCTGAACTTGCCTTCTGGCCTGTTTGCAACAGATCCCTTCCTACCTTCAATTCAGGAAATCATTAAAAACACATCTGTTCTCACTGTAATCCAGCACATGAACTCTATGAGATTGTAAGCTCTACTGAGAAGGGACTGTTTTGAATGTTTTAATGTGCAGTGCTGCGTACATCTAGCAATGCTATAAAAATGATAAGTAGTAGTAGTATAATGTTTGATCCTTGATGCTACTATAATGAATCCTAATTAATCTTATGTAAGCCACAATGATTCCTAGCAGACAATTGCAGGGTATAAGAAACAATATGGTATGGTAAGGATACAATTGACTACAGTGATTAGCAATTCCTTTCATGCATATTCATTAATGATATCTTGAAAATCCCTGACCTGTTGGTAGCCCTTGAGGACTAGAAATGGGAATCACTGCCCTAGAAGCAACTCTACTGCTTTAAATCTAAATAGATTATTTTGGCGGAGGGAGAGAAGGTGGGAGGTAGGTAATGGATACAGAGAAATGAGAGCAAAAATCATCATTTTGCAATATATTGTTTTTCTACTACCCAGATCCAGTGGCGTAGTAAGGAGAGGGTGGGGGGGGAGGTCCACCCAGGACGCCATCTTGGTGAGGGCGCAGGCACCCATCCTCCCCTACTGACGAGCGTGTGTGCCGCTTCCCTTCCCCCATACCTCTGTAACGTTCCTGGTGCAAGCAGCAACCCCCATGCTGCTGTCGCACCAGCATCGGCTCTTTCTCCGATGTCACTTCCTGGACCCGCGCCTAGTTACTTCCTCAACCCTTCACCAGCATCAGTAAGTAATCCTATATGAAGATATATTGCAACACACTGTATGAAAACCCTATATTATAACACTGTGAATGTAAACTAACATTGGAGATATAAATTGGGGATATAAATCTAAATAAACAAATATTTTGAGTCCACAGCGTTTCAGCTGCAAACGAAGAAGCCACCTGATCAGATACAGAAACAAGTATTCCTGACTGAGCTAGCAAGAGGACTCACTTCCAACACTTTATTGCTCATTTGTCTCGCCTTACTTCACCCTATCACAGAACCATAACAATTGGCAGGCAATCCAAAATGATGGTGGAAAGAAACACAAAGGAAAAAAACAACAACAAAAATCCCCCCAGAAACTCACAGGTAATCGGCAGGGATCTTTTCTCTAGGGCTTAAAGAAGGGCATACATACCACACAACCTGTGGAATCAACCTTCCGGTCCGACACACATTTGAAGTTGCGGGTGCAACCACCGTTGTTGCGAGAGCAGTCCCGGACTGGCCCAAAGGAGGAGAGGAGGTCATCAATGGTTTCGAAGTAAGTCGATAGCATCGCTTCTTCCCTTAGAAAGAAAGGAGACAGTCAGTGGTAATCCATACTGATCGCTGAGGTTGGGGAGGGATGGAAGATGATGAGGAGATGTATGATACAGGCACTGAAGAGTGGAGGGAAAACAGTTTTCTTAGTCTTTCATCAAGTGTCAGTGAAAAGCACAAGTAACAGAAAAGTCCTGTTGCAAATATTATGTACTGCAGGGGTTCTGAAGCCAGTCAAGCTTTCAGGATAATCATAATGAATATGCATGAGATAGATTTGCATATAACTAGAAACAGTGCATACAAATCTCTCTTGTGCATATTTATTGTAGATATCTTGAAGATCAAACTAGCTTGGTGTGTCCTGAGGACTGGGTTAAGAACCTCTGTTGTAATGAATATAATATACATGTATTCCCTTTTGCAGAAATGGTAACTGCAGATTGTATCCCAGCAGCAAAAGCTTTAGAGCAAACGATGTTCCCCAGTTGATTACTCTTTCTCCCGGCATCCTAGTGATTTATAGTCCCAGTTTTGCTTTCTCAGACACGCAAAGCCTGAAGGGGGAGGAAGCTCTCCATGGCCTCACTTTCATAGATAAGAAACTCAGTTAAGCACCAATAAGCTACCAGTTATGTTGTGGTCAGAAATTCTATTAGTCTGTTCAGCCACCGTGTCCTGACCCTCAGCTCAGCTTCCAAGCTTATAATTCAGTCCCAGTGGGTAGCACAATTATCTACTGCAGCTCTTATGCCCACTGCTACAGTTCTGCTCCTGTAAGAGGCTGTACCATCAAGCACTCCCCTCTGGGTTATGCTGCGAGTTCACTTTGTAGAAAGTGTGAACCAGTGCTCACTCAAGAAAGCCCCCACAGGAGGTACTAATTTCATGGTTTTCTTCAGGCAGGAACAAGGAAATGTCTGTACCACTCTGTCATTACCTTCAAAAACAAGGGGAGTCCACCCCGGCTTACATAGCATGAAAACCGCATTGGAAATGTGACTCTTTGGTGGGGGTAGGGATAGGATTAGGATAAATGAAGCAAAGGTTTGGATCCCAAAGGTGAAAAAAGGAGATATATATAGCCATGAAATGTTTGCTGTCTTTAAAATATATCCACTTGTAAAACCCTTCAGTCACTTTCCAATCTTTTTGCCCATAATATCACAAAAACTTGGTAGCAGAAATGATTTTTGCCAGCACATTTAGGGATGGATTCAACAAATGGTGCCGAAAAGATCCCTGTTAAACTACTATTCTGCAAATTCTATTCTATTCTATTGATAAGTCTTATATATCACTTCCTCTCTCTATAAAAAAGGTCCTGAGGTAGTTCACAAAAGAATTAAATCCAGATAACACATTTAAAAAAAAAAAACCCTTTTAAAAAGAAAGCTGTATGGTTATGCAAGGAAATAGAAAGGCCCTGAAATGCAGCCTGTGGGAGGCAGACCACCTACTTCCTGCAGGCCACAGCGATACCGGAAATTCAATGCAGGCTAAGCAGTACTTAGCCACCTGGGAACTGTTCTCAGCTGGCTAAGTACTGCTGAATATCAGCCGTAACATCTTTAGACTCTTTCTAAATGCAAAATAAAGAACAAATTGTGTATGTTCTTTGCAGAATACTAACTTACCCCCTCTCTCCCCCTTTTATGAAGCAATGTTAGTGTTTTTTATCACTTACCGTGGCAGTAAAAGCTCCGATGCTCATAGGAATTCTATGAGCTTTTACTACCATGGTCTGCGATAAAAAACCCTAACACAGCTTTATTTTAAAAAGGGGGGGGGGGAGGGGTTAGTGCAGATCTCACAGTTAACATTGGGCTATGGACTTATGCCTACTGAAATCTCTTGTAAAGCTGGTGCCCAATTTAGGCGTGGAGATAAAATTATTCTTTAAAATTCCCCCTGATATTCAGATGAAGATGGCTGTCTGTCTCCCCCGGTCTGTGGTGATCCCAGATATTCAATGCTGAGGCCATATCCAACCACTGGCATTGAATATCTGGGTCAAGGTTTGCCGCCAAAGACTTAGCTGGCTAAGCCAATATTCAGCGGCTGACCAGCTAAGGCAAAGTGGCAAAAGATAGACCCACCTAAAAAACAGGTCTATCTAGCCACTAGCCTTAGCTAGCCAACCGCTGAATATTGGTAGTGACTGGCTATCACTGGCCAATCTGGAGTGTGGGACATTTAATGGGAGATAGTTGGCTATCTCCCGTTGAATATTGGTGGATATCCAACTACATGGTATTTAGCCAGCCGGGATTCATTCCGAGCAGCCAAATACCGCTGAATATTGGGCCCTATGGCCCAGATTCTCTATAGGGTGCTCATATTGGTGGTCACCTAGAAAGCAACCACAAATCGCTTATCAATCACGCAATGGCACCTTATAGAGAATTGTGCCTCCAAAAAAGATAGGTGCCAGAAATATAGGCCAGGGTTTTCCAGGCCTACATTTCTGGCACCTATCTTGCCATGAATCGCATATATGTAGGTATTTTATGGGCCTAATATTACTTCCAGTGTTAGGAACACCCATTGAGGTGTTAGGCACTATAAAGCACCTACATAGCCACATTTCTGGCACCTTTTATTTAGGTGCTGGTAGGCACTTTAATGTTGAAGTTTTTTGCTGTTTTAAATGTTTATTAATTAAGTTAGGCACCGTTTCCAGAATTTACCCCTTTGTGCCTAACTTTTGGGAGATCCAGATGCTCTTCCCATAGCTACACCCCTTTGAGTTGCACATTATGAAATTTAGGCAAAGATATTATAGAATAGTGACTTGAGCAGATTCACGTGCAAACCCAAATCATTGCCAATTAATACCAACTATTGATTGTTGATGCGGGACCGCAGAAGACAAACGTGAATAGGGATGGAGGAGTAATAGACCCTACTAGATTTTCAGAGGGTTGTGTTTGTGAGGAGCTAGCTAAAATAAAGGTAGATAAAGCGATGGGGCCAAAAGGTGTACACCCGAGGGTGCTGAAGGAACTTAAGGAAGTTCGGTAGCTATGCTGACTGACCTTTTCAATGAGTCTCTAGAATCAGGAATGGTACTGGAGAAGGATGGATGTGGTCCTTCTCCACAAAAGTGGAAGTAAGGAAGAAGTAGGAAATTATAGGCTGGTAAGTCTGACTTCTGTGGTAAGCAAATTAATGAAAACACTTTTAATGGTCAAGTTTCTGGAATCCTGTGGATTGCAGGACTGGAAACAACATGGATTCACTAGAGGTAGGTTTTGTCAGACAAATCTGATCAATTTCTTTGACTGGGTGACCAGAGAATTGGATAGAGGATGTGCGCTAGATGTGGTGTATTTAGATTTTAGCAAAGCCTTTGATAGTGTTCCACACAGACATCTAATAAATAAACTGAGTGCCCTTGGGATGGGTCCCAAAGTGACGGGCTGGGTCAGGAATTGGTTGAGTGGAAGGCAACAGAGGGTAGAGATCAATGGAGATCGCTCTGAGGAAAGGATGTTACCAGTGGTGTGCCTCAAGGTTCTGTTCTTGGGCCTGTTCTTTTTAACATTTTTATAAATGATATTGCTGATATTGTCGGGTAAGATTTGCCTCTTCGCGATGATACCAAAATCTGCAATAGAGTAGACACACCGGATGGTGTGAATAACATGAACAAAGACCTTGCGAAGCTTGAAAAATGGTTTGAAATTTGGCAGCTAAAATTTAATATAGTATGGCAGACAATACATATAAGAGCATGGCAGGAGCATAACAGGACAATATATAACTGTGAATGATAATATATGCTAGGTATGGTATAGCATGGAATGACTGGCAAAGCATGGAAGTGTCAGTAATGGTAGTACATGAGAGTACATGGCATGCATATACATAACAGCGAATGATAACGTGTTAGGCATGATATGGCAGGTCAAGGTAGTATTAGTGATAGTTAATCTTGTTGCTTAGGAAGGAGCGGTCAGATTAATCTTCGGGCTAAAGAAATTTGATCATGTGACACCTTACTACTGGCAGTTGCACTGGCTACCAATGGAAGCACGCGTAAAGTTTAAGTTCTCCTGCTTTTGCTTTAAAGTACTATACAGACTAGCCCCTAAATACATAACTGACCTTTTCTCCTTCTCAGCCAACAGACACAAGAGAAGCTCACATTCGAACTTCGTTTCCCCCCCCAGTTAAAGGATGTAAACTGAAAAAACACCATGAACACCTTCTCTCACATCAGGCAGCATTATGGGGTAAAGATCTAGAACAATTACTCTCGCCCACTACTTACGAGGAATTCAGAAAGCGCCTAAAAACTTACTTGTTTCTAAAGTATCAAGACAACTGACCCATTCATCTTTCTCCTTAACGGTTTTTTTTCTCCTATTACCACTTTCTTTCCCTTCACCTCTTTCAAATTCAATTCAATTTGTACCTCTTTAGTCTTTTGTAAACCGCGTAGAACTTCATGGTACTGTGGTATACAAACTGTTATTATTATTATTTAGACATGGGCTATTTCATAGAAGGTTTAGAGGAAGAGGTGAGTTTATATTGCCTTCCTGAAGTCCAGTATTTCTTCTAGTGATCTGATGTGAGGTGGTATTTGGTTCCAGAGCAGTGGCATAGTAAAAGGGGGTGGTCCACCTCACGCGCCATCTTGCTCGGGACCGCCAACACCCTCCTCTTCTCATGCCCACCTTCCACTCTTCACCCTGCTGCGCACGCGCCCTCTCCCTTACCCCCGTACTTTGGCACAAGCAGCCATCAACTCGCTGCCCGCTTTCGGCTTCGGTGCTCTCTCTGAAGTCACTTCCAGGACCTGCACCTAAAAAATGATGTCAGAGAGAGCGCCAAAGCTGACATGGGCAGTAAGTTGGTGGCTGCTCGCGCTAAAGTGAATAAAAGGTATGCGGGAAGGGCGGTGCCGCTCACTCTCGCTTATGCCACTGTTCCAGAGTTGTGGTTAGGTAGTATAAGTAGGATCTTTTCCAGGCATTCTCAAGGCAGAGGGAGTATCCTGAAGGTGTGCAGTCTTTTATTTCTTTTTTGCGAGCAAAGATATCTGCAATTAATAGGCACGATTTATTGCATATAATGGAGGGCAGTGCACACAAACTTCTCATGCATATACACTGTTGATATTCTGAAAACCAAGCTGGCTGTGTATCCTGAGAACTGGGGTTGAGAACCCCTGCTTTAGAGTTAGATTGGGAAGGGAGAGAGACAGCTGCTAGAAAGTGGGCTGATGGACACCTGTACTCTTGTTTATGTGACTTTGTAACAGCGTAAGGAAGGCTCTCCAGTAGCAGGGACCTCTTAAGATTTCAGCAGTATAACTCATCAAAACCTGCCCTGACAAGATAAATGAAGTTCTGTGCAGCAAAGTCCTAGAGCATTAGAAAGTGGGATTCATGTTGGGGAATTCGGTTTATACACCTCATCATATTCCTCTTCACGCCTCTTTCTGCTGGTATAATCACCTTACAAGTTTCAAGTTTATTTAAATTTGATAAATCGCTTATTACATACTAAGCGAGTAACAATAAAATATAAGATAGATCTAGAGTTCTTTATACAGCTTTAAAAGGGGATAAAAACAGACTGACAAAACAGACAGACTCAGATACATAAAGGAAGGAAAAAAGAAAGGGAGAAAGTTACAAAATTAATATTGTTCAATTGAAGAGAAAAGAAAAAGCAAAATAAGGAGAGAGTGGGATTAAAATTATTAAAAATGGATTATTTAAAGATTAAATGCGTCTTTAAAGAGAAAAGTTTTTAAATTATTTTTGAATCTGCTGAGATGGCAGTTGGAGAGACTGAGGAAGGGAATGTTCAGATAAAGAACTGAGACTGAAGAAGGAATTAAAAAAAAAAAAAAGGAAGAGACACCTAAAGGAAACACAGGATCAGGAGCAGGGAGATAAAAGCGAGGCAGTAATGTTACAGCTGGAAGAGTGCAGGAGCGAGGAAGAAAGCAGTGACAGTGCTACACAGGGAAATGGAGGGGGAGAGAGAAAGAAAAAGCAGACAGACATAAATTCTAGAACCCATTAATGTAATGGACTTAATGACTTGTATATTAATGGGTTCTAGAATATATGTCTGTCTGTCTTTTTCTTTTGTCTCTCTCCCCCTCCATTTCCTGTATAGCGCTGTCTCTGTTTTATCTAGTTTTATCTAGTTTAGACATGAGTCTTACATATCCTTTTGTATGTTTATTTATTCTTTTGTATGTTATTATTTCAGATTTCTGATGCAGACTCTATGCTAAACACGGGGTCACATCAGGTCATTTGAATAAAGAACTATTTTGGTACCTTTTCTTTAGGCCATTTGTACTTTTCTGAGGCAGAAGTCCCTACGTTTACCAGATTTTGTCAGCAAAAAAGAGGACCCATGGTCCCACCCCACCCATTCCACCCCAGCCCTGACCCATCCCCACCTGTTCTGACCCCAGCCCCACCCATTATGAGCTTCGTCTCTTCTTCCCCGCGCTTGGGACCACATTTGGAGGGCCTCCCGAGCATGCATAGATTGACATGATGATGTCACATTATATCTGTGGCATGATCGGAGACCTCCAGACGCGGCCTTGAGCTCGGGGTCTTCCATAACCTGGACAAACTGCCAATTTTTGGAAATACCCCTGGGCACCCAGACAGTCCTCTAAAAGAGAACATGTCTGGGGTTTCACAACATCTGGTAACCCTAGGACTTTTTTTTTTGGTTTCAAGTATGGCGCCAGGTTAGGCTGATGAGTTCTGGTGGTCTACCGTCTTTTTCTGTTTTTTATTTGATTTATTTTCTGTTATTCTTGCACCCTTACATTCTATTTTTTCAATCTAAGTTCTTTTTATTGTTTTTAATTTTGGTACGTCATTCTTCTTCTTCTTTTTTTTTATTAATTCTTTATTCATTTTCAAACTTACAATAAGTGTGATAAAATGTCCACACAAATTAACAATATCTATATCACTTAATAATCATCAATGGTAACAGTGATAAATACTTAACCTCCCACCCTTCCCCCCTTTACCTATCAATAATCAATACTTATACAATACATAACTATAAAATCCCTCTCCCCCCCGTTGAATTCTGCCATTAACGGCTCGGCACAGATGTTTGTTAAAAGAGGAATGAATCGTGGATAGAATGGCGATTTATTCTTCTTTTAACAAACATCTGTGCCTAGCCGTTAATGGCAGAATTCAACTATTTATTTTCCTGTGGTGTGGTGGCCTGCTCCGGTGCTTTCATCTGTGCCTGGTGTGGATGAGCTTGTTTGATGAGGTGTACTGGGAGCTCTCCTGACTGCTGCTGCTTCCCCCTTGCTGACAACTGCTCCTCAAGTGCTTGACTCTGGGCCATGTCCTTCACGTTGGGGTGAAGTCAACTTCAGGCCTGCAGCCTCTGGGCTGTTTTGTCCCCTGTCTGCCTGTGTCTGGTTGTTTGACGGCCCTATGCAGTGGGAAAGGCGACGACGAGAATTAGGGGCGAAGACAGAGGATTGCTGTTTTTGTGGCTTCTGCTCATGACATCAAGCCCTGCCCTTGTGCGTTGGTCGGGGTCTGCTTCAGCGGCGGTGGCCCATTGGCCTGTTCCTGTGCTGGGGGGATCATGTGCTGAGGTTTCGGGCAGACCTGACATCAGAAGATCGGATGGTACAAAAGAGAAGATGGTCGGAGAAGGGTTTAGCTTCGTTCTACACAAACTGAACTAAAGTTTCTTTCTTCTCTGACCGGAATAATATTTTATTTGATTCCTTTTGAGCTTATTTCTCCTGCTAACTTAATCAAATTACTTGTACTAGTTTTTATTTTATCTTTCTTCCTTTAATACACTGTTCTTCATCTACTTGTCAGGCACTTTAGCTAAAACTGTGATCCCAAGGTCCAATCCTGTGGTGGGTACTAGTACCGTCTTGTGACGTAGACTAACCCCACAGTGTCGTTCGTTATTTGGAGGATCCCATTTTGGGACAGACAGGGAAATTATATGTGCCTCTTAATTTTATTGTTAATTTTTCTTCTTCTTTGTTATACTCTGTAACCGCATAGAACCGAAAGACTTTTTATGCTATATAAATAAAAACTTATGTTATGTTATGTCAAGGACTCTTGTTGGGCTAACATGGGAGTGGATATAAACATAGGAGGAAGATTCATGGTTCTGTGTAGCCCAACAGGGCTGGTTTAAAATTGAGTTGGAAGCTCAAATGGAACAGGAGGAAATTAAGTAAGCCATTAGGCATGACTTCTGAGCTGAGCTTTCCTAAATCAGACTTGATTAGATTCACCTCAGGCATTGTTCCTCATTGGTGTTTTCCATCTGCATGGCATATAATATAAATACAACCATAAGGACTGGGAACAAAATTTACTGATGTCTTCCAATCAAATTAAACATACTGTATAACCATACACATACTCCAGGGCGGAATCTGGCATTTTTCTTCTAATCTTTTTTGTTTGCTTTCTTTTTATTAACTCCTACTACTGATCGCATTTTGACGTTCTTTTCTTTTTTTTTTTTTTGTGCACCTAGTTGTTTCCTTCAAGCCCCAGAAAAGCATTGACACAAGAGATAACATTGTAAGGTTTTGTACTCAGTTTCCTCCATGCTTCATAACTAACAACTATAATTTTCCCCAATCAGCCAGTATGACAATATTGCTCTGCCAGCTTGCAGAAATTTTACATTTCTCGAGAGTGACAGAAAACAGCTAGGGTGCATGTAGGAAGCTGAAATTAACCACAGTGACCTGGCTGTTGTTGAATCAGCTGTCGCTGTATTCTGTGATGAGAAGACCTGAGGCAGCAGCACTTTCCACACCAGTTTGATATATATGATCACTGTTGCCAGCATTCTTCACTAGCAAAAAAAGACTTAGATGCCCTCCCCCCATTCTATATATGGCACTCAAAACTGCATGTGGAAATTTTGATGTGCACTCAATTTCTCTGTGCAATGTAATTGAATAATAAGACAATTAGCACCAATAATTGGGAACTAATATTCAATTATCAGCAATAATTTGCAACAATTAGAATTTACACATGCATCTCACTAGGAATATTGCATAAAGATGTGTGCATAAATTCTAGTTTCCTGAATTTGGCAGCTAAGATTTAATGCTAAGAAATGCAAGGTCAAGCATTTAGGCTGCAAAAACCCAAGGGAACGGTACAGTTTAATGGGTGAAGAACTTTTGTGCACAAAAGAGGAGCTGGACTTGGGTGTGATAATATGTGATGATCTTAAGATGGCCAAACAGGTTGTAAAGGCGACGACAAAAAACTAGAAGGCTGCTTGGGTGCATAGGGAGAGGAATGGCTAGTAGGCTAAAGGAGGTATTGATGCCCCTGTATAAGACCTCATTTAGAATATTGTTCACAATTCTAGAAACCACACCTTCAAAAATATATAAATAGGATGGAGTCAGTCCAGAGGAAGGCTACTAAAATGGTCAGTAGTCTTCATCAGAAGGCATATAGGGACAGACTTAAAGATTTCAATATGTATACTTCGGAGGAAAGATTGGATAGGGGAGATATAATATAGAGAAGTTATAAATATCTATGTGGCATAAATGCGTATGAAGCAAGTCTCTTTCAAACTGAAAAGAAATTCTGGAATGATGAGGCATAGGATGAAGGTGAAAGGGGATAGATCAGAAGTAACCTGAGAAATACTTTTTCACAGAAGGTGGTGAATGCTTAGAAATGGCCTCTAGGCAGAGGAGGTAGCCACCAAAATGTGTATCTGAATTCAAGAAAGCTTGGGGCACGTACACTGGATCTCTAAGGAAGAGGAAAGGATAGTAGATGGTATGGTTACGCAGACTACCCGTATTTTCACGCATATAACGCGTGCGTTATACACAATTTTACAACCGTGCATAACCATGGCAATGTTATACGCGTGAGCGCGTTGTACAAATTTTTTTTTTACATAGTTTCCCTCCCCCCGACGTCCTATTCATCACCCCGAAGGACAACCCGCTCGCACCCCCACCCCGATAAGACCGCTCGCACCCCCACACGAAGGACCACTCCGCCCCCCCACAGCTCCCCCCCTCCCGCATGGAGAAGCTGCCTACCGTTGTTTCCGGATGCCAGGAGCCCAGCTGCTTCCTCTGTACGTGGTCCCGCCCTTTCTCTGATGTCAGAGAAAGGGCGGGACCGCCGGACAGAGGAAGCAGCGTAGTGCAGGGCTCAGAGAAAGGACAGGACCCGCTGGCAGAGGAAGCATCTGGGCTCACTGGGCATCCGGAAACAACGGTAGGCAGCTTCTCCATGCGAGAGGGAGAGGGAGGGGAGGCTGTGGGGGTGCGAGCGGTCCTTCGGATGGGGGTGCGAGCGGTCCTTCGGAAGGGAGAGTCGGTGCGGGCGAAAGGAGAGTCGGGGCGGCGAGAGGAGAGTGGGGGCGGCATGCGCAGTATACGCATGTGCGCGCTATAGTAAATTTTTTTACATAAATTTCTGTTCCCTGCGCGCTATACCCGTGTGCGTTTTACACGGGTGCGCAGTATATGGGTGAAAATACGGTAGGTCTTTCTACCTGAAACTACACTGGTTGCCAGTGGAGCTTAGAGTGTTGTTCAAGTTTTCATGCTTCTGTTATAAAGTAGCATTCAGTCTGTCACCAGATTACTTACTTTCTCACTTCTCTTGGAACACATGGAGAGTGCAGTTATTTAAGTTTCAAGTTTCAAGTTTATTCATGTATTTGATTAAACGCTTATCCTAAGATACTAAGCGTTGTACAATAATAATTAAAAACTTTTACAGACATACAAAAAGTCAGACAATTTTAACATACTTAATTATTAAAACCACAGGGGTACAATAGGAAGGGGGAGAACTACAATATTTATCGAGTAAAGATACATAAAAAAGGGAAGTACATTAGGGTAGGGAAAAAGTTAACAGCTTTGCTGGACTAAATCAAATGATCAATTAAAGGCATCTTTAAAAAGAAAACATTTTAAATTACTTTTAAACTTCTGTATATTTTGTTCGGATCTTAGATATATAGGAAGAGAATTCCAAATCATAGGGGCAGTCACCGAGAAGATTGAGGTACGGCGAGTACCTATTATCCTTTGGGATGGGACATTAAGAGTGTGTTGAGAAGTGGATCTAAGGGCTCTAGGTGGATCGGGGGAGGGGTGTAATTGTGATCAGGTGCCCTGCTGGAGAGGGGCTCCCGATACTGCTGCTGGTCTCAGTGAGCCGTTAGCACCGCTTCTTTTAAAGTGTTCTTTTAAAGTGTATTATTGAAATATATGTAGCTCCTTGTATTTCACCAGGATATTTTTGATGGAATTGTATGTATTGTTTCCTGTGTTATGAGCTGCTTAGAACCTCCCCGGTATGGTGGCATACAAATAAATTATTATTACTAGTCTTATAGCCTGTTACATTAATGGGTGCTAGAATATATGTGTGTATGTCTGTCTTTATTTTTTTTCTCTCTATTTAGCCGCTTTCTGTATTTCTGTCTTTCTTTTTTTTGTTGTTTTTTTCCTTGGCTGTCCACCACCACCCCTTGCCTGCTTCCCCTGTCCATTCTCCCTTCCTTTTATCTCCCCTGTGTCCTCCACCACCCCATCACTGCTCAACTTATCCAGCAGCAGCCCTTCTCCCTTTGTTTTACCTCCCCCCTGTCCATCATCACCTACTTCCTACTCCCCCCGTCCAGCAGTAGGCCTCTCTTCATTTTTATGCCCCCCCTGTCCATCAGCACCTCTTCCCCTGTCCATCAACCCCTTTTTCCTGCTCCCCCTGCCCAGCAGTATGCCTCCCTTCCTTTTTCTGGCCCTCCATTTCCCTGTGCTGCAGCATTTCCCTCCCACCCCACTTCCCTGTGCAGCATTTTCCTCCCCCCATACCTTCCTCCTTACCTCCATGCCCTACCATTCTCTCCCCCTCTGCTCCCTTTCCTCCTTCAACTTCATCGGGCAGAAGCAGCAGCAGCATTTATAATTAATTGCTGTTGTCGGCTTCAGGTCTTCCTCTCTGGCAGGTCCTGTCTTCATGAAAACATGAAGTAGGCAGGACCCTCTAGAGAGGAAGGCCTGAAGTCGGCAACAGCAGCGAATTTTAAATGCTGCTGCTGCTCGAAGAAGCCAGGCCTTAACCACAAAGCTGGAGGTGGGGGATGGATGGTTTTAAAACGTACAACGGCGGCGGTGCAGGGGGGGTTATGAAAAGCCATCGGCCGTGAAGTATGCCACCTGCATACTTCACGGCCGATGGCTTTTCAGGACTTTAAAAACTTGCCTGTTTTATTTTTAAATGCAGTCTGAGCTCAGCCGCTGCGGCCTGCAACCGCCCTCACAGCGCCGTGGCCGGCCCCGCCTCAGGGGGGGTAGGGGGGAGAAGAGAGAGAGCTTCTGCGCGCGATGCCACACTCCCTACCTGCGGTGCCCTACAGCGCACGGAAAACAGAACACGCAGATGGGAGTGCGAATGTGCGGCTAGCGTTTTATTATGTTAGATTTCTGCCTTAATTTTTCTCTGTTTCTATTCTAGGCATTTTGTTTTAGAAAGTAACCCTAAATGCATATGCCATAATACATGAACTATATCATCACTGGGTCCAAGAAGATCACCCACTATGACATCAGAAATACATTCCCATTTACAAAGCACCAGGCCTAATATAAGCCCTTCCCTATTGCAGATTCTATTAAAAACTCTTAGAATAGTTCTCCCCTAGGGGCAAGAGTGTCAACAATACTAGAACCCTCTGACCAGCAAAATGAGTGTGGATTTAAAATGAGTTCTTACCCAAGATTTATTCCCTGAACCTTTGTTTACATCTATAGAGTTTTGTGGAGCTTTTAATTGATCTACTATAGAGATGATGCAGCACTTTAGCAAGTTTATTTCCTGTATGAAAAGTTTGGACAAGAAATAGTGAGGAGTAATACATATGAATACTTAAATAAATAAAATGGTTTGTCTGCTATGTGTTTTACAGAACATTCCTATCCCTTATCAAAGACATCTAAATGGATAGTTCTGTCCTTCACAAATCATTTCCTTTCCTTTTTGATACAGCAGTCATACATCTGAATTTGTGATACATCACCAAAATTTCATGGCGGTAGATTGCAGTGTCATAAGTACATGATTAATGATTTCATTTTGGGTTCAAGCAGAAGGTGCTAGTTGATTGGGAAGGGAGGACATGAAAATTGTTAGTAATAGCAGGGATGAGGGAGGGGGAGAGGAATTTGAGGAATTACAGGCAGGAGAAATTGCATTTGCTGCTCTTTTTCTTTCTTTTGTTCAAAGGTAGTGATTCTCATCTCAGTCCTACAGGTACAGTCAATCAGTCTGGTTTTCAGAAGATTGACAATTAAGATACAAGTGGTATTTCTGTATGCACTAAGCTCTCTCTTATACTCATTGGGGATAATTCTATAACAGGGTACCTATGTGTCACCTATTCTGTAAAGGAAAGCAGATGTCTACTTTTCTTCCTAGAATGCTAGCATAGAGTATTTAATATGTGCCTATAATAAAGGTGACAACTTCAACCCGCACCATTTGCTGGATAATTCATTGATGATGATGATAAAGAGTAGCGCAGTGGTTAGAGCAACAGATTCATCACCCTGAGGTTGTGAGTTCAAATCCCACACTGCTCTTTGTGACCCTGGGTAAGTCACTCAATCCTCCATTGCCCAGATACGTTAGATAGACGCTTGAGTACCTGATTGTAAACCACTTAGATAATTTTGATAGGTGGTATATAAATCCCTACAATAAATTGTTTTTTAAAAATTACAGCCTCAAAATTATAGGTGGTTGCAGTTGAAGCAGGCCATTCAAAGTGGGTTCCCTGATTGGCAGAATCTCAAAAATCATTATTAACTTGCAGGTCCTATGCTTCCAGACAGATCATTCTAGGACATCGGCCCGCCCGATGGTATAAATTAATTTCTGAATTTTTGAATAAAAAAAAACCAAAAAATAGTCTTAAGAGACCTTTGGAGCATGAGGATAAACAATATATTTCTGCATCTCGATATGGCCACAAATTTGGACTTGGAGGTTAAAATTGACAGCGTCAGCATCTATGAGACAAACTTGGTTTTTCTTGTATACATAGGATTTTTTTGGACCCCAGTTTGTTTACAAAAGATAGTTTCTAAGTCTAATAGATGCTGGCAGTGTCATGTTAACTTAGGGACCTATGGATCATCTGTTCTATTGTCTATTGATACTTAATTTTTGGAAGTCAATTTGGGGACAAATTAATCTTGTACTTGAGGCATCAATTCCGTTAACTTATGAAGCCATAATTTGTGGTACTATATTACATCTTAAACCGTCTTTGGATCGGTATAAAATCCGGCTTTTCTTAATAATGACAGGAATAGCTATTCAGATGGTTACACGTAACTGGATGAATTACGATAGACTTAATTACACATTTTGGTGGGCAAACTTATGTTCAACTTATAAGTATGAAGAATGAACGCTGAATGTTTAGGACATAGTAATGCATCAATCCCAAAACAGATGAAGCAATACCAGCAGACAGGATATGGACAAACTTCCCAAAGATACAATGATCAGACTTGAACAGGCTTTACAAAAAATACAGCAAATCCTCATGTGACTTGAACAACTGTCCCTCATACTTACTAGCAACAGCTTCACCAAATTTAAGCTATGCCTCACACTATGGCTTCAAACAACACTAAGTGAAGGTCATTTCCCACCGGAATTAGGAGAAATCATAATTACACCTATCCTAAAAGATCCCAAAGGTCCTATAGATAATCCTGCAAACTATAGACCAATCGCTTCAATCCCTCTATACATTAAAATAACAGAAGGCCTTGTCGCACAACACCTCTCCAACTACCTTGAAGACCATCACATACTACATCCATCACAATCTGGATTCAGATCCAACCATAGCACAGAAACTCTACTGGTATCACTATTAGACATTGCCCGACAACACCTCAGCAAAGGAAACAAGCTGCTTCTCATTCAACTCGAATCCTTCTGCGGCATTCGACCTAGTTGACCATCACACACTACTCCAGATATTAGACGCAATAGGAATCTCAGGTAATGTTCACAAATGGTTCCAATAGCTTCCTCAAAACACGAACATACAAAGTCAAATCAAAAGAGCACATATCCGAACCATGGTCAAACCCATGTGGAGTACCACAAGGGATCACCATTGTCACCCATATTATTTAACCTCTTCATAGCATCCCTAGGCATAACCCTAGACGCCCTAAACACAGTATCATTCAGCTACGCAGATGATATAACTATCCTCCTCCCCTTTAATATTCAAGACCCCTTATCCACAAACCACCTGAAAATGATAATGGAAACGGTAGAAAAATGGATGTTAAGACATAAACTAAAACTGAACTCGGAAAAAAACTAAATTCCTACTACTGGAAAGGGAAAAAAAAAACCATCTCTCACAGAACTAGAAGTAAATACAATCAAGTACCCAATGCAAAGCACACTCAAGATCCTGGGAATTCTACTAGACAGAAACTGCACAATGCAGTCTCAAATCCACAAAATCATCCAAAGAGCATTCTTCACAATACGTAACCTAAGAAAAATAAGAAAATTCTTCAACAAAGATCAATACAAGATATTAGTACAATCCCTAGTACTGAGTATTGTAGATTACTGTAACAGCCTATACCTATCATGCCCAAATTACATGATAAAACAATTACAGACAGTTCAGGACACAGCCCTCAGAATCATCTACTCACTAGGCAAATATGACCACATCACCAAAGCATACCTAGACTCACACTGGCTACCAATAAAAGCAAGATCCCAGTTCAAATTCTACTGTCTACTATACAAAGTAATACATGGAACAGCACCCAGCTACCTAAACAACAGACTACACCGTAACCTCTCACACAGATTAAGGAGAACTCAGAGCCTATTCACTCACCCCCCTCTCAAAGGAACACGACGAAAGAAACTATATGACAGCCTTTTAGCGACACAGGCAGCAAAGATCAATACTACCATCACCAATCTACTGACCAAATCAATAGACATTAAAGCATTCCGAAAAGAAATCAAAACTCATCTCTTCAAAAAACACTTCCCATCATCATAACCTCACAAAAGTATTAGAAAATGCTCTCATGACTACCCTAACACCACCACCAGCAACACCCGAATCCGGACAGTATTATCTCTATTCGTCTAAACAGCAGAATCCGGACTATATTATCTCTATTCGTCTAAACAACCTATCACTATCTACTATCTACTACCAATTTATCCTGGAAAAGTCCAGAACAACAATTGTAACTTAACGCATTCTTGATATATGTACTGCAATGCTACTGGAAAATGTCCAGTCTTCTAACTTGTAATCCGCTTAGAACCACAAGGCACAAGCGGAATAGAAATCACTAATGTAATGTAATGTAATGTAATAAGGTGTGGAGTCCATTGACTACATATATAGGGTCACATTAGCTGACGTACTTTTTCATATTAGATTACTTCCTTGCACATCCAGGGTGGGAGGGAGGGAGGGAGGATAGTAATATTATGTATGGTATATAGTTTATGGAAACTATAGTTATAAGTATATATTTCTAATTATTGCTAGTTAAGGGAAGGGGAAGAAAATGATTTGTTTTAAGATGTTTGTAAGTGTAAAGTGCTTTTTCTGATTTGCTCTTGATAATTCATTGTAGTGCATTGTTATTATTTAAAAATCAATAAAGAATTTAAAAAAAACAAAAATTACAGCCATATATACTATCAGTAAATCAAATATTGATGTACATCTGATGCCCAACATGATTGTTGATTTATGGCACTTAATGTTTCTCCTTTTTATTTAAACCTTCCCTCCCCACCCCTTTTACAAAATCGTAGTATGGTTTTTAGTGGCAGCCGCGACGGTAACAGCTCCAATGCGCTGGAGCTGCTACCGCCGCGGCTGATGCTATAAACTGCGCTATGGTTTTGTAAAAGGGAGGTTAATTGTTTATGGCTATTTAGAATGTTCCACCCCCTAATTGTTTAATGAGCATTTATGCCAGCCACAGAGCTAGTGTAAGTGTTCACACCTAAATGCTGAAAAATGCAAAACTTTGGCATTTACACACCTTTGTGCATAAAGACTCTCATATGTACCATTACTCTAATAATTTATGTGCATAATTAGCATATAAATATTAGCACCCACTTTGCAGAATTACCCCCAGTGTATGAAAATTATTCTGATTCATATGCATGGTAGTCTTCTACTAAAGGCACACTAGCCGATTTAGCGCGCGATAAATGCTAACACGCCCATTATATTCTATGGCCGCGTTAGCATTTAGCGCCCGCTAAATCGGCTTGTGCGCCTTAGTAAAAGACCCCCTGTGTCTCTCCTGAAAATTGGACTTTGGAAGGAGAAGAGTGCCCGTAGGACTGAGATAAGAGTCACTGTTGTAAAATGAATGAAGTCCTTTTTTACATGATTACACTATGGAACAAAATTTTAAGGCTCCTTTTACAAAGGTGCATTAGAGCCTTAATGCGTGGAATAGCACGTACTAAAATTCCACGTGTGCTAGCCGCTACCGCCTCCTCTTGAGCAGGCGGTACTTTTTCAGATAGGGTGCACGAAAAACGCTAGCGCACCTTTGTAAAAGGAGCCCTTATTTTTTTTTTTTGTTCCTGGGTAATAAGTATTCTTTCTTATTTGTCTATGCCACAAAAGTTTAGAAAATGGCTATTATTCCCCTCAAACTTTGCTTTTGTGACCAGGTCATTGATATTTTGAAATTCACCCTTTTTGTAGAACATTCCAAAAAAGACTGCCAAAAAATTTTGGAAGGTAAGACAATTTCTCTAGGATAGTAGAATTTTTTTGCTATACAATTTTTTATAATGTTTAATTTAAAAAATATATATTTAAATTTAAAAATTTTCAATGTTATTTGAAAATATATCACATATGACATATGTTGCATGAATCTCATACACATTAGTCATAGGTGAAATAAATTTATTGTTTTCATTACCACAATTTATTTTGTCTTTCTGCAGGATGGTACTGAGGGAAAAAGAGAGCCATGAAGTTTGCTATCCCAAGAATTTGGCGGGAACCCACTGACTATTCAATCAACTGCTACTTCTGCATGGTGGACCTTTTCAAATGTTGAACTGGCAAGCATGCATCTGCAGTCACATATCTGGACATTCTTTCATCCATCGCCCCGGTGCCACATTGCTCTGAGCTCCCCATTCTCACTCCCCCAGAGAGAGAGCAGCTGTCTTCAGAAGCAAGTAGTAAATTAGAGAATGAGGGAGACATTGTAGATCCAGTTTATATATCAGTGGTATAGCCGATGACAGAAATCCATACTATCCAAACCAAAAAGACCTCAATGACTTGATCAGAGATCTTGGTCTCACCAAGTCCAGTGCTGAGCTTTTGACATGGATGAAAGTGTGCAAGTTATAGATCAGAGGAAGCATCACCAAGCTTTTTCTACCTTCTTCAGCCATCAAGATGGGCTCTGCTTCTGCCCAAATGTGACCAGTTTGTTTGAGGCAATTGGAATCATCTGCAACCCAAAAGAGTGACAGCTCATCCAAGAGCATCAAAGCTGTGCTGTTTCACAAGGGGAATAAGTACCCGTCTCTTCCACTGGCTCAATCAGTGCACCTCAAAGAGGATTACAACAGCATCAACACCTTACTAGGTACCTTGAATTATGATTAGTATGACTGGGAGATACACTATGCGAAAGTAAGGGCTTCAATAATCTCGATGGATAGAGTGGTCTTATGGAATAATTTGACATGAGTACTTAGGGTACTATCAGATATTCAGAAATTCAAGAAGGTTTTGAAGACAACTTTATTTGTAGAGATCTTTTTCTGAAAGATTTTTTTTTATTTTGGAGAACTTTTAGATGAATGTAATTTATTTGTTGTTATATTGTTTATTTGATGATTATGTATGTATTTTGTGAACCACTATGGTTTAAATGGGTAATAATTTTTTTAATAAATAGTACCATGGTGGCATTTCTAATAGGTCTCCAAAGCGGTTTTACCAAGTTCCCTTGCTATCTCTGCCTTTGGGTCAGCAGGGATACAAAGGTGCACTACCAAAGATGAAACTGGCCACAGCAAACTGAGTTCTCTGAGAGGAGAAACAACATTAAATGGGAACCACTGGTGGACCCCCAGAAGGTGCTGATGCCACCACTGCACATCAAATCGGGCCTAAATAAAACAAATTGTCAGAGCTCTAGAAAAGGAGTCAGCAGCCTTCAAGTACCTTCAAGACATTTTCCCTAATCTGTCCAAGGAAAAGGTCAAAGCTGGTGTCTTCGTTGGACCACAGACAAAGAAAATCCTGGAGTGCAAGGGATTTCCCAAGAAACTAATTAGGAAGGAGAAAGAAGCTTGGAACAACTTTGTCTCAGTGGTTTGAGGCTTCCTGGGAAATCAAAAGGCCAAAAACTGCATGGAGTTGGTTGAAAATCTAGTGAAGAGTTATAGTAAAATGAGCTAGAGCAGTGATTCCCAATCCTGTCCTGGAGAACCACCAGGCCAATCGGATTTTCAGGCCAGCCCTAATGAATATGCATCAGAGAGATTTGCATATGTTAGAAGTGATAGGCATGCAAATCTTCTCCATGCATATTCATTAGGGCTAGTCCAAGTGCTGAACTATGCTATCCTTGATCAGTGATTCAATCATCTTGCCGGGGACAGACGTAAGACTCACAGGTCTATAGTTGCCCGGTTCTCCTCTCGATCCTTCCTCATGTTATCCATACCATCAAGGGTTTCTACCCTATTGCAGATTTTGGTATCATTCACAAAGAGGATAATCTTACCACACAGCCCTTCAGCAATATCACTTACAAAATTGTTAAATCCCAGACTTCTATTTTAGAATATGAGCATAAGTCAACAATGGTGCAGCAACAGTTAAATCCAAAATAGCCTGAAGTGTGCCTAACTTATAAGAACATAAGAATTGCCGCTGCTGAGTCAGACCAGTGGTCCATCCTGCCCAGCAGTCCGCTCACGTGGCAGCCCTCAGGTCAAAGACCATTGCTCTAAATGAGTCCAGCCTCAACTGCATACATTCCAGTTTAGTAGGAAATTGTCCAACTTTATCTTGAAACCCTGGAGGGTGTTTTCCCCTATAACAGACTCCGGAAGAGTGTTCCAGTTTTCCACCACTCTCTGGGTGAAGAAGAATTTCCTTACGTTTGTACAGAATCTATCCCCTTTCAACTTTAGAGAGTGCCCTCTCGTTCTCCCTACCTTGGAGAGGATGAACAGTCTGTCTTTATTTACTAAGTCTATTCCTTTCAGTATTTTGAATGTTTCGATCAAGTCCCCTCTCAGTCTCCTCTTTTCAAGGGAGAAGAGGCCCAATTTCTCCAATCTCTCATTGTACAGTAACTCCTCCAGCCCCTTAATCATTTTAGTCGCTCTTCTCTGGATCCTTTCGAGTATTACTGTGTCCTTCTTCATGTACGACACATGCATAAGTGATATTATTCTATAACTTATGCACTCAATTAAGACCCTTTTAGGCCTCTAAATTTGGCTGAAAATAGGGCATACATTTAGGAGCATAACTTAAGAGCATGCATTTAGAAGTTTAGAGGGGCACTTTTGATAGATCGTCTGACATTGGACCATTCCCCAAGAATGTCCAAAAGTTGGGTTGGGAAAGCAACCATTTTTGAAAAGTTCTGTTCCTTAGGACATCTAACTTTTTTGACCATTTAAAAAAAAACCCAAAACTGTCCAAACGCAAAGGAACAGATTCTGTATAGGATGCTGGTATGAACAGCCGCCTAAGAAGTGGCTGAGAATCGCACACCTTAAGGGACAGATGCCTAACCATGCCTAACCAACCTGATTCTCTAACTGGTACCCATATGACAGGCGCCAGTTAGAGAATTGCTGAGGGATCCCTTGTCATCAGCTGATCGCAGCAAGGGAATCTCCCTATCGCGCTCAGCTGAGCGGCTGTGGCAGGGACCCCCTCCCCTTGCAAAGTCTCCTGGTAAGAGGGATGCCACCAAACCCCTGAACCCCCCCCAAAGCATCCAAGCAGGAGGGATGCCCACTCCCTCCTTTCCCTGAACCCTTCAGGAAGCATCCAGGCAGGGGGATGTCCTCCAAGAACTACCTCCAATTTGCAACCATCGACTTAATACAAAAGGTCTATTTATAGGCACTATCTTTTCTATTATTGATATGATATAATGATGTAATTCCATCTTTCCTTATAGCATTTTCCAAGATTGTGGTCTAATTTGTACAATGTTCTAATTTCCTTTGTATTATTTTGATTACTTTGCTTATTTCTATATAATTGGGAAATTTCATTATGTACAATATAATTGCAATAAATTTTTTTAAAAAAGAAAACATGCACCCGATTGACTGGTTAGACAGTGGTAGGATGTCTACCGCTGCCTACAATCGGGACGCTGTTTATAGAATTTGCTCTAAAGAAGCTCATTTGGATGTGGGAGGGGCCTGTTCTCTTGGCAAGAGAACAATGGGGCACCTTAGGAGGAACTGCTGTGAACTTCACATAAAACAAGCCAGGTACACATTTCACCATTACCCCCTTATATTGTATGGCGAGTCCTCCAAAACACCCCCAAAACCTACTATACCCACCTGTCTACTACCCCAATAGCCCTTATGGCTCCAGGTGTCACGTATATGGCAGTACAGTAGGTTTTTAGTGGGCTCATACTTTCCACCATAATTTAGTGGGTAGAATGGGATATGGGCCTGTATTCTCCTCTCTAAGGTTCACTACACTACCCACCTGGCTACTCTAGACACCTGCTCACTGCTCTACTAGGATTTCCCATAATATTTGCAACTGTCATAAAGGCTGACATGTACTGTTTCATATCTTAGGGGGAGGGGAGGATGGGTCAGTGACCACTGGGGGAGTATGTGTAGGGGTCACGTCTTCATGCATCCAGTGGGCATCTGATCAGTTTGGGTACCTTTTAGGCTCTTATGCGCTTTTAAAACAGGTCTAACTTTGAATGTCTAAATGATATCCTGGGCGTCTTCAAAAAGGTTTCATTATCTCTGCAAGACATCCAAGTACTAAGGCCATCCTAACCCTGTCCAAAATACACATCTAACATGCCAAAATCTGTTTTGAAAATCGGCATTTGGAGGTTTGGGTAATTAAGTCATCCAAGTGCAACGTTCTGCACGTCTTCCTGTTTTGAAAATTAGCCATCTGTAACATAGTAGATGGCGGCAGATAAATTCATGCACGATCCATTCAGTCTGCTGAACAAGATAAACTCGTAGCATATGAAATAGCATATCCACACCTGATCTTAATCTGTCCTTGCCATTTTCAGGACACAGACTATAGAAGTCTGCCCAGCCCTGGCTTAATCTTCAGCTACTGCAGCCACTGTTGCATCACCTCCCAAGGGAGGGCATTCCATGCATTCACCACCCTCTCTGTGATAAAGTACTTTCTGACATTACTCTTAAGCTGACACTCCTGCAACATCAATTTATGCTCTCTAATTTTGCCATTTTTTTCCTTGCAAAGATTGTTTGCATTCCAATACTTTCTTTTTTTTTTTTTTTTTTTTTTTTTTTTTTTTTTGAGTTCAATATTTTTTATTGAGTTTTTTGAAAAAATATAAGAAACAGTTCAAGTACAGGGTATCAAAAAATTAAACAAAACATTTAGTATAACAAATATTCAGTTGTATTGTGCAATGTAGAATTGAATCGTTTTAAAAGATCTAAAGTACTAGGACTGTTCATGAAAAGATAATAAAAGAAAAGATAAGAGGAAAGAGAAATTGAAAGAAGAAAGAAAAAGAATAAAATGAGGAAAAAGATGAAGGTAAAGAAAAAGAAGATGAAGAAGAGAGGAGTGTCTATGAAATAGATTGAACATATGAGTCTAGGAATTTCCAGGGTGATTTACATTGTGTCAAACTTTTGGAAAGTCGAATTATATTTTTCTTTTCATAAGCATATGATTCAAATTTATGATACATGCTCAAAGAATTCCACCAAAAGGTATAGTTTAGTAATGAAGAGGACTTCCAATTTTTCAAGATGTGCATAAGGGCAGTCACAAACATTGCATCAATGAGTTTAGGAGGACAGTTAGACTGTGTAAAACAAGGGTGTTGAGATCGAAGAATTATAATGTCAAAGGAAATTTCTTCTGAACAATTGGTAATAGACTTTATGGTGTCCCAAATGCATGTCCAAAAGGAACGAACTTTAGCACAGTGAAAAAGCATGTGATCAAGAGTCCCAGCTTCTTTCATACAATTCCAACATATAGAGTCTTGTTTTAGGTTAGCTTTCCACATCCGAAAGGGTGTCCATACCGCATTCCACATAATGAAGAACATTGATTGTGAGACTCTGGATGATAAAAGAGGTCGGTTTGTCGATGACCAGAAGAGTTCCCAGTCAACATCAGTAAGTGAGGTTGTCAGCATAGATTCCCAATGTTTCATGGAATGAGAGGAAAATGTGAAAGAGTGATCTCTTAAAATACTATAAAAGAGAGATATCGCTTTACCTTTTGATATAGCCAATGTGGACCAGTGATACAAGGTGTGAATGGATGTCATATAATCAAAGCGTATAGACATAGAAGATAACGTCTTAGTAAGAGAAAGCCACTGTGAGTAAGCAGAAGGAGACAATGAGTAAGTAGAGCAAATTGTGACAAAGGGAACAAACGAAGTGAGAGTGGTTATCTGATGGAGAGACCACAAACCAGCCCGCTGCCACCTTTTCCATGAAAGAGATTTACTATTGATTTGGATTTTGGGGTTATTCCAAATGGACAAGAGTGGACTGTCTTTAATTGAAATCTCTGCGATTACGTCTAGTATGTGAAGGGCATGCTGCGTTGCACTCAATAAGGAGTATTTTCTCAAAAGTTTGGGCACTGGCACCGTCAACAAGCATGAAACATGTAATGGTGCACATAAAAACCGTTCCAGGTCAAACCAGGTTGGTGAGTCTTGGGTACTAGGGTTAATAATCCAATAGGCTCCATATTTGGCCAATGATGCGATATAATAAAAATGAAAATCTGGTACATTCAAACCCCCATTAATTTTAGAGGCTTTCAGCTTGTCGAGAGCAATACGAGGTTTTTTGTTGTTCCACACAAAGTCAGATATTTTCTTATTCAACCAATGCTTCCCTCCTTATGCATTCCAATACTTTCTAATATTTAAACATCTGTATTACTGCATATCACTTCTATCTCTCCTTTGTTCTAGGCAAGGCTGTATTTACAGTACAAGTTCATGTGTTTTGTATTCACAGATTCATTTATTAACTCAAAATAAAGTCTATTCCATTTTCACTATTTATGCGTTTTCGTTTATTCAAAGCAATGCACAGGCTGTGGATAAAGGATGAGGATGAAGATATTCATAGAGCTATGCGTAAATACTGTTACACCATAACACTGCACATACTATACTTTAAAAACAGTGTATAAAATACATTTATAAAAAGTAGAATATAATAAGGAGGCTGTTTTTTAAAGAAAGGTACACAATGATGAGTTTATGGGGTTAGGCAGCAAAAGTGTACAGTAAACAGGGTTGTACAGGAACCTAACCCCTTTTTTTCCCATAGAACTACTGGTTCCGTATTTGTGTTTTCACAGGGTTTTTGGCATAGTTCTACAAAAGTGACTGATAAATAAATTGTTTCAAACTTATTGCAGTTGCAGTAGACTTTTGAGTATTGGAGTTCAATCAATATATCAGTGAAAAACATACTCAAAAAATAGCTTATCTAAGTTTTTTTGATCTCAGCGATGTTATTCAGTAGCAAATCAGCGTTTCATTATGCTAGAGAATTGTACACCAAATCTTCATGATCCACTTTTCTATTGCATTTCTGTCATATTTCATATAATATCAAACTATTTTCCATGTAAAGCATTTTTTTTAATAAACAAAGTTCAATAACTTAGCTTTTCCTTTATGTTCTCTGGTTCAGATTATGAGAACCCATTGGAAGATCTTACAACTTTATTCCTGTTTTGAAGACTTCCCACTTATAGCGTATCAAAGGGGTAAGACAATGGGGGAATGTTTGCATATACTAATGAGGCCTGTGGCATTTGTCAATGGTGTTCCCAGATGATGGCAGGATCTTTCTGGGTTGACCCTCAAATGAAGAGGAAGATCACTGTAAGAAGTAATACTACCTGTAATGGTAGAAACGTAACATATCTAATCATATGTCCAGGTTAAATTATATAAGTTGGGCAATGTAGTCAACCAGTTCGTTTGAGACTCAATGAGCATAAATCGAGGATTGTAACCAGTAATCTTCAAGCTCCATTTGTCCAAAACTGGATGGATGAGCATCATAAGATCACAGATCTGAAATGGAGAATAAAGAAGAACACCAGATTCATCTGGTGTGATATAACATTACCTGAGCTGATGTCACCGGCTAGTAATATTTATTAAATGATGGTGTGGGTAAAATGGGAAGGGGAGGGGGGCGGTGAGGGGAATATATGAGGTGTTGTCAAGGGTGTGTAGAATAAGTATTGACAAGTTTATAAGAAGAGGTAAGAAAGGGTTAATAGACAGAGCTTGTAAGAAAGAAAAATGATTAGGGAGGTTTGTAAGGTGATGGGGTGGAGAAGTCACGTGATTGGTTAGATGTTATGGCAGTCTGGAGTGAATTCTGTGAGGAAAGGGGAACAGTAGAGTAGTCTAGTCAGGAAAAGATTATCCCTCCCTCCCTCCCATTTGTGCTGGTGTTATGTTTTGTGTCAGTGTTGTGGGGTGGGGTGGGGGGTGTACATGTTATATATTGACTTGGGTGGGTTTGGTGGAGCTTATGGGGTTGGGGGGAGGTGGTCACAGCTTTAGGTGGGGCGGAAAATGGGGTTTGGCCCAGTTGTATCTGGGAGATGAGCAGTTAATAAATAAATAAATAAATGTAACACTCATAGGCGATACCGCTGTGAGGGGAAGCATGGCCTTGCGTCACCATGGATCATGTTTGGGGGAAGTGGGAAGCATGGCCTTGCGTCACCGTAGGTCATGTTTGGGGGGAGAGGAGGAGAAGCATGGCATTGCGTCACCGTGGGTCATGTTTGGGGGAATGTTATAAATTTAAAGACTTAACAGTACACGTTCATGTGTTTTGTATTCACAGATTCATTTATTAACTCAAAATAAAGTCTATTCCATTTTCACTATTTATGCGTTTTCGTTTATTCAAAGCAATGCACAGGCTGTGGATAAAGGATGAGGATGAAGATATTCATAGAGCTATGCGTAAATACTGTTACACCATAACACTGCACATACTATACTTTAAAAACAGTGTATAAAATACATTTATAAAAAGTAGAATATAATAAGGAGGCTGTTTTTTAAAGAAAGGTACACAATGATGAGTTAGGCAGCAAAAGTGTACAGTAAACAGGGTTGTTTCAACACCGAATAGCTCCCTGGGGGTGTGTGAAATATGCATTGGGGGGTTTGTTGGTTTTTGGACACAGATTGTATTGTAAGTGGAGATAAAATTCAGACACATAATAAAGCTGCGGCCAAATATTTCTTCCAATAAAACTGAGTTGTGTGATTATTGATTGATGGTGATTAGCTTTCAGTTGCAGGTGACGGGAATGCGAATGCTAATGTTATAGTTTTTGAAGGGTGGGAGAGAGGCAACTATGAAAAACAGTTTAATTACAAGGAACAGAACAGGATCTTTAAACTAAATCCCTCCTTTACTAATGTGTAGCGCAGGTTTTAGCGCTGGCAGTAAGTGCTCCAACGCTCATAGAATTTGTACGAGTGTTGGAGCATTTACTGCCGCTGTTGGCACTATAACTCGTGCTACGCATTAGTAAAGGGGGTGGGGGCAAATTTGATAACTCAATTCAGGCTTAATGCTGAAGTTGAATGGATGACGCTGCTGTGAGTGTATGGGCTCTGTGATTGGATAAGAATAAATAAGCTATTTTGAATGCCAATTTTAAACTCATTTAGAAATATGTCACCGCCATTTCTGAAGCAAGGAAATTAAGCTGATGAATGACTATGGGGCAGATAAAAGGTATTTTTGAGAATCTTTTAGTGAAACATCAAACTTTAAATTTTAGGGGGAATTTGCCTTGAGACAGTGAGATTGTGAAGCACGTGCATGTCGGCAGAATGAACTCCCCTTGCCGACTGGGAGGGAATAGAGAACATAAAGGAAAAGCTAAGTTATTGAACTTTGTTTCAAAAAAATTGCTTTAAATGGAAAATACTTTGATATTATATGAAACATGAAAGAAATGCTATAGAAAAGTGGATCGGTGAAGATTCGGTGAACAACTAAAACGCTGATTTGCTACCTTGTTAAAAAAAAAAAAATCGGTCCTATTTATATGGTGACCTTGGACAGCTAAGTGCTTAATATTGGCACTTAAGTGGCAAAGTGCTGATTTTGCCCCAGAATGACCCTTCCTCCATAACAAACAAACAGTTAAGTGCTGCTGAAAATGACAGCCCCAAAAGAGCAATTTAACTGACCCTTTAATTTTTTTCTTTGCTATAAAGAGGAGCAGGTGATTGTATCGGATTGTAAGGTAGCCAAACAGGTAGATAAAGCAATGAAGAAACCTGGAAGTATGATTATAAGCATAGGGAGAGAAATGGCCAGCAAGAAATTAAAAAAGGTGATAGTGCACCTATAGAAGTCTCTAGTGAGACATCATTTAGACTGTGAGAAGGATGGCACCTTCAAAAGGATATAAAAGAATGGAATTGGTCCAAAGGGCCGATTATAAAATGTTCATTGGCCTTCACTATAAAGCATTTAAGGACAGATTTAAAGATTTAACTATGTAATTTAAGAAATGTGAAGGGGTATGATGGTATAATATGCACATGAAGTAGGCCTTTTTCAACTGAAAGAAATCTCTGGCATAAAGAGTCAAAGAATTAGGGTGAAAGGGAGTAGACTCAAAGCTAATTTAAGTACATATTACCGTATTTTCACGCATATAACGCGCGCGTTATACACGATTTTACAAACCGTGCATAACCATGCGCGTTATACGCGTGAGCGCGTTTTACAACTTTTTTTTTTACATAGTTCCCCCCCCCCGACGTCCGATTCACCCCGCAGGACTGCTCACACCCCCGCCCCGAAGAACCGCTCGCACCCCCACAGGCTCCCGACCCCCCCCCATCATGGAGAAGCTCCTACCGTTGTCCTGCTGCTTCCTCTGCCGGCGGTCCCGGCCCTTCTGTGAGCCCTGCGTCTGCGCTGCTTCCTCTTCCGGCAGTCCCACCCTTTCTTTAACGTCGGGCGGCGACGGGAGAGTCGGGACGGCATGCGCGGTATAAAAGGTGTGCGCGATATATAAAAATTTCTTTACGTAAATTACAGTTTCCCGCGCGCTATACCCGTGTGCGCGTTTTACATGGGTGCGCGGTATATGAGTGAAAATACGGTACTTTATAAAAAGAATGGTGGACACATGGAATGACCTCCCAGTGGAAATAAGGATGCATATGAATTCAGAAAAGTGTGGGATAAGTACAAAGGATCTCTGAGGAATGAAAAGGAATTGTAGAGTTGAGTAGGTGCTATGATAGCAGACTGAATAGGCCACAAGCAGGCCGATATTCAGCGCTATTTAACTAGCCGGAAACAGATCTAACTGGTTAAATAGCACTTAACTGGCTAAACGTGAATATTCAGTGGTAATCTCTGCTGAATATTCCAGGTCAGCCACTAAAGGTTTACTAGCTATATCGCACGATAACCAGCAATTTTCAGTGCTGAGGCCAAATTTAGCAGCAAAATTGGGCCACACATATAGCAGCCTATCTTTGACCACTATAAACTTAACTGGCCATCGCTAAATATTGACTTAGCCAGTTAAGATGCCGTTGGCTAAAAATAAAATGGATTGTCAATGCCAGTCACCGGAAACATTCTGGCATTAAATATCCATGGTGAGTGGCTTCCATAGGAGTTAGCTGGCCTTCCTCCCATGCTCTGAATATCAGCCTGCAAGTCTATCTGTTCTCATTCTTCTCTGTTTCTATATTTCATGCATACAATTTGATAAATCCAGGACTGGACTGGACTGGTCAAATTGGGATAATTAAGCAACCTTGCCTATACCATTTAAAGAATGAATAAAACTATATTAATTTCCTTAGTGAATGACTTTCACAAACACAAGGGAGTGATGTGAAAGATGTATGATATAGGTTTTCTTCTTTTTAATAAATAGGCTGTTAAGGGGCTGACATTTATTTCTTATGAAGACTAGTTTGGTGCAGTTGAATTTGACTTACAGATCAAATAAAGTACAGTACAAAAATTTCTTTGAGGCACAAGATTTCAGTTTGTTATAACTGAGATTTAATATAAAGAAGATGGTACTCAGTAATAAATAAAACTAATGGGATAGCATACAGCTTTAAAAATGGAGACCAATACAAAATGAGGAAACCTAAAGAAACTAACATGATCAATTACAGTAGAATCTCAGTTATCCGGCCCTCGCGGGGATTGGTGGATACTGGATAACTATTTTTCTGGTTAATTGAGAATGTGTTAGAAATCTTGTTTAACACACTCAATCCCACCCTAAAGAACCAGCAGTCCTGAGTCACAAAGCCCTCCTCCCTCCCTCAATCCCTGAAGTGGCAGAAGCAGGTGGTGGTCCTCAGCTGTGAACCTCCTCGCTCCCTCCCTTCATCCCTCTCTTCCTTACCCAAAGTGCAGCGGTCAGCAGGAGGCAGGCTCATAACAGGCTGCTCGCGGCCAGCTCTGGCAGGGCCTGTCCTCTGATGTGTCACTTCCAACGCATCAGCGGAAAGACCCTTCCGGGGCTGACCATGAGCAGACTGTTTTGAGGCTGTCTCCTGCTGACTGCTACACCTCGGGTAAAGAAGAGAGAGAGAGGGGGGAAGGGAGGGATCAAAGGAGTTTGTGGCTCAGGACTGCCACCTGCTTATGTCACTTCAGGGATTGAGGGAGACAGGAGGGCTTTGAGGCTCAGGTTACATTAACACTGGCAAATTAGATGTAAAACATTACACACACATCCCCCTTATCAAGCTGCACTAGAAGTTTTCAGCATGAGCCAGTGAAGTAAGTGCTATGATACTCAGCAATTTAATGTGGACAACTTTAAAGTGATGCACATTGGGAAGAATTACCCAAATCATAGTTACTAGATACTAGGGTCCACCTTGGGGGTTAGTGCCCATGAAAATGATATGGGTGTCATTGTAGACAGGTGACAAGTCAAAACCGTGCGAGACAATCATGCACGGACAATGCCGGACAATCCCGTGGGGGTGGAGGGAACCCCCCATTACATAGGAAACTGTAATTTTTCCCTAAAAAAAAGGGAAAAAGGTTGTTTCCTCTATAATGGGGGGATTCCCCTCCAAACCCCCCCCCACAATGGGAGTGCCAACTGTTCTAAGTAAAGTGGGAGGGGGGTCCCCCACACACACACTCCCTTGGAGCACTTTAAAATTGTGTTTTAATCCAGCGCGCTGACGTCCTGCGTGCAATTGTCTGCCCGGCAATGTCCGCGTGTGATTGTCTCGCGCGGTTTAGACTTTCTGCTCAATGTATGGCAGTGGCCAAAAAGGCAAACAAGATACTAGGAATTATTAGAAAAGGGATGGTTAACAAGACAAAGAATGTTATAATGTCCCTGTGAGACCTCACCTTGAATATTGTGTTCAATTCTGGTCGCCTTATCTCAAAAAAGATATAGTGAAACCAGAAAAGATTTAAGGAAGAGTGACCAAGATGATAAAAGGGATGGAACTTCACTCGTATGCGGAAAAACTAATGAGGTTAGGGCTCTTCAGCTTGGAAAAGAGATGGCTGAGGGGAGATATGATTGAAGTCTACAAAATGCTGAGTGATGTAGAATGAGTACAAATAGATCAATTTTTTACTTCGTCAAAAATTACAAAGACTAGGTGACACGCAATGAAGTTATAGGGAAATACTTTTAAAAGCAATAGGAGGAAATATGTTTTCTCTCAGAGAATAGTTGAGCTCTGGAATGCGTTGCCAGAGGATGTGGTAAGAGTGGTTAATGTAGCTGGTTTTAAAAATGGGTTGGATAAGTTCCTGGAGGAAAAGTCCATTGTCTGCTATTGAGGCAGACATGGGGGAAGCCACTGCTTGTCCTCGATTGTTAGCATGGAATGTTGCTACTATTTGGGTTTTTGTCAGGTACATGTGGCCTGGATTCACCACCATGAAGACAGGATACTGGGTTAGAAGTGTCTTTGCCGGCAGGCTGGCTAATCTACTGAAGAGGGATTTAAATTAGAAGTCATGGGGCAAGGAGATCAAAGCTCCTGGGTGAGTATAAGCCCTCAGATAAGTAAATCACTGAATACCTCTATACGGATAGGAAAAAGGGGCAATGTCTAGAAAGCAGTATATACTAATGCTCGAAGTATGGGTAACAAGATTCTGGATCTAGAAGCTATGAAGAGGGGTTAAATATAGTGGTGATTACGGAGACGTGGTTCACGGAGAACCATGACTGGGATGTAGTTATATCGGGCTATAATCTGTTCAGGAAAGACAGGGTAGGAAGAAAAGGAGGGTGAGTAGCGTTATATGTTAAAGATCATATTAAAGCCACACAATTGCAGGATCTACAGGGCAAGGAAGAGGCACTGTAGAACAATTTGGAAAGAGAGAATGGTGAATATATTTACAGACGGAAAAAGAAGATAGAGATTTAATAGTAGACATTCATAATATATCTTAAAAAGAGGAAGTCTTGCTAATAAGTGATTTTAACATGCCAGATGTTGATTGGGGTATATCTATTGTGGGGTCTCCCTGAAGTTGGGAGATTCTGGATTCTCTACAAGGAGAACTGTTCAAGCAGTTGGTAATGGAACCCATGCGGGATGCGGTCATACCGGACTTAGTGCTTACAAACGGGGAAAGTGTTTCTGATGTTACAGTGGGTGATCATTTGGCATCCAGTGATCACTGCATGGCATGGTTTAATATTAAGATGGGTAAAGAAAGGGCTCATTCAAAAGCAAAGGTTCTAGACTTTTTTAAAAAAACTAACTTTGTTCGGATGGGGGTTTACGTCGAGGAATTGTTGAGTGAGTGGGAACGTCTGGAAGGAGTGGAAATGCGGTGGGCAAAACTGAAAGGAGCGAATGTAAGTGCGATTAATATTTTTGTGAGGCAAGTAAGTAAAAATAAGAGGAAAAGAAGGCTGCTTTGGTTCTCAAAAGTAGTAGCTGAGAAGGTAAGAAATAAGAGGTTAGCTTTCATAAACTACAAAAGATCGCAGAAAGAGAAACACAGGCAATCATATCTGGAAAAATTAAGAGAGGCTGGTCATGTAGTCAGGAAAGCAAAGATGCAAATGGAAGAAAAAATAGCTGACATTTTTTAGATATATTAGTGATAGAAAGAAGTGCAAAAGTGGCATTATGAGACTCAAAGGTGAGGACAAAGAATATGTAGAAGCTGATAAAGAAAGGCCAAATTGCTTAACAAATATTTCTGTTCTGTGTTCACTGCTGAAGCACCTGGAATGGGACCGCAGAAGACAAAGTGAACAGGGATGGAGGAGTAATAGACCCTGATCGATTTTCAGAGGATTGTGTTTGTGAGGAGCTAGCTAAAATAAAGGTAGAGAAAGCGATGGGGCCAGATGGTGTACATATGAGAGTGCTGAAGGAACTTAAGGAAGTTTGTTAGCTCCGCTGACTGTCCTTTTCAATGAGTCTCTAGAGTCAGGAGTGGTACTGGAGGACTGGAGAACGGTTGATGTGGTCCATCTCCACAAAAGTGGAAGTAAGAAAGAAGTAGGGAAATATAGGCCGGTAAGTCTGACTACTTTGGTAAGCAAATTAATGGAAATGCTTTTAAAACAGAGAATGGTCAAGTTTCTGGAATCTTGTGGATTACAGGACTAGAGGCAACAAGGATTCACTAGAGGTAGGTGTTGTCAGACAAATCTGATCAATTTCTTTGACTGGGTGACCAGAGAATTGGATAGAGGATGTGCATTAGACGGGCTGGGTCAGGAACTGGTTGAGTAGAAGGTGGCAGAGGGTAGTGATCAATGGTGATCACTCTGAGGAAAGGGATGTTACCAGTGGTGTGCCTCAAGGTTCTGTTCTTGGGCTTGTTCTTTTTTTTTTTTTTTTTATTTATCATTTTACACAAAAAATTATCAAGCATTATATCTTGTACAGTAAGATTGTATCCAAAGTACAATAATAAGAAGAATACATATAATATATTCTCTTACTCTTAAGCAATCTGTAGTCCCCAATGTTTGAATCCAAGATTTTCAAAATAGAGTGACTTATAAATTAAAAAGAAAATAACAATAATAAGCAAATCAAGGTGGCTGAAATCGGAGGGAGTTTCCTAATCATGAGTCAGTTATCATTCCAGTTCTTTCTTTCTCAAGACGTTTCAAAGCCACAAAATTTGTTAGGTGCATTGGATCAAAGAAAACATATTTATCTACACCATGAAGAACAATACATTTGCAGGGAAATCTAAGAAAAAACTTTCCCCCCACTGAAATCACTCCTGGTTTTAACAATAGGAACTGACTTCTCCGTTTTTGAGTCTCTTTGGTGACATCTGGAAAAATCTGTACTTTTTGTCCTAGGAACTCTTTAGTTCTATTTTTAAAGAACATTTTCATAATCCAGTTCTTATCTGGTGCTAAAGCAACAGTAACTAACAGTGTTGCTGGTGTAACCAAGTCCTTTGTAGAAGATTCCAATAAAGTGGATATGTCCATTTGTGGTTCCTGCTGATCTTGATTACCCAGTTGCTGTTCCATTTTTCTGACAGGCAAATAATATACTTGGGAAAAGGGCGGAATTAATTCCTCAGAAACTGAAAAGACTTCCAAAAAGTATTTCTTTAACATTTCTCTAGGTGTCATAGATAAGACCCTAGGGAAATTTAGGAACCTTAAATTATTGGCTCGCTGGCCATTTTCAATCATTTCCAGTTTCCGCCTAATATTGACACAATCTTTAACCACTGTTTCTTGCACTTGTTTAACCTCCGTTATTTCAAGTTCATTTTTTTCCAACTTTGTTTTAGTTAAAGTCATATCTGCTTGTATTTTATTTAGTTCTTGTTCTTGTTTGTAAATTGTCTTTCCCATTTCTTTAATTTGTGGAGTCAAAGTATTCCCCAGTTTTATTACTACCGGTAAGTCCCATAGAGACTCCATAGTAATTTCAGTGGGTTTTTTTACCATAAAGGAACCATTCTCACCTTCCAAAGATGTAGTTTGTTTGTCTTGTTTTTCCTCTCTCTTCTCCGGTGTTCCCAGCGCTTCTGTATCTCTCCCTAGACTCAAAAAGTCCTGGGGGATATCTGTCTCCAGATTCACCGATGAAAGAGCCTCCCGGATAGCAGACCCTATCTCTCCAGACAAGTCTGGTTCCCGTGGTGAGCTGGTGCGCTGTGGCTGGGAAGGAGTATCTCTTGCATCAGGGCTGAGCGTAACCTCCAGCCCAGGGATCCCTCTAGCGACGTCACTCTGCGTCGCCGATTCCAACGGGCGACTTCCTGATGCCGTTGTCTCCCTCTGACGCCGATTCAGCATTTGCTCGATAGTGATAGTCGGGGGATTTCCAGAGCGCCGCGAGGCTCCTGCAGCACTTCTCCCCCTCCTTTTCGGCATGAAGAACAGTCACTCAGCCAAGCTGAAACTAAAGGTAAATTCGATTTCACCGAGCTTCTGATGAACGCTTCCGAAATTCAGCCACTCGCGGCCATCTTGGATCCTCGGGCTTGTTCTTTTTAACATTTTTTAAACGATATTGCTGAAGGATTGTTGGGTAAAATTTGCCTCTTTGCAGACGTGCCGGATGGTGTGAAAAACATGAAGAAAGACCTGGCGAAGCTTGAAGAATGGTCTGAAATTTGGCAGCTAACATTTAATGCTAAGAAATGCAAGGTCATGCATTTGGGCTGCAAACACCAGAGGGAACGGTACAGTTTAGGGGATGAAGAACTTATGTGTACCATGGAAGAGCGGGACTTGGCTTTGGCTCTTGAATTTTTGGGTTTCTGGATTTGGCTACACCATAGCCAGTCAAGGGCATAGTTCAGCAGGTAAATCATGATGGGACACCTCAAAGATAGGACTAACTTTTTGTGGTCCTATTTATGCAGTGACTTTGGCCGGAAAAGTGCTGAAGATCAGCCATTAACCAGTCAAGTGTTGACTCCACCCTTGTAGCACCCCCAAAATAGCAAGTTATGCTTTAAGCGCTAACTGGTCATTTTGTGTGGCACTAACCAGTTAAGTGCAACTGAAAATGACTGGTTAGCCCCGAACAAGCGATTTAACCAGCCAGGAGTTATTTCTGACCTGTTAAATTGCTTTGAATAGTGACCGATATGATTGTGAGGCCACTAGGGACAGAAAGTGCCTGCACATAATAAACATGACCCCTCTTTGGTTGTAACACAGAAAGATGGTATATCAAATCTATAACCCTTTTCCCTTGCATACCTGTGGATGCCTAAAGGCAACTTACTGTATTCTATAAGTGGTAGCACTGCTTTCATGCTCCACACACATAAACCTCCTTCTTGCATTATTTATATGCTATGCCACTTATATATACCCTTAAAGAACAATGCTTAGATGCTTTCCTGCCACTTGCATGCATAACTGTACACTTATGTTCAAAAGTGACAGTATCGTATATTTATATGCTCAAGTGGCATGTACATGTAGGCACCCTGTTAAAGAATTGCCCTTAAAGTGGTCACCATCTCAGGTGCAATTGGGAGCTCATCTTCTGCCAAGTTCCCTTGAGACTGCTCCAAAAACCTGCAGAAGCAACTTGTGCCACCACACGGTTGGCTTACCAATCCATTATGCATGCATGGGGAACATCAGGAAATCCAGTGAGATCCCCTTTCCTTTACCATTGGAGAGGAAAAGGAAATAAAACTGCTTGCTTCAAAAATTTGTCTAAGTCCACACACTGAAAATTACACACACACTTTTGATGCATGCAAGCAGTTATCAAATTATCTCAGTACACTCTATGAGGTGAGATGGGAGAATCTAAATATGTATGTCTTAAAAGGAAAAGAGGTTAACACAGACATTCAAATAGATCAAAAAACACAATTCTCAATGACATTTACTTGAGTAAATAGAGGAACTCAGCATGCCTGCATTCAATTCTTAAATCAACATGTCGGGGTAGTAATTCAAAAGTAGTTATGCAGTCAGCAATGGATGCCAACTGCATAATAGCTTTGCTTTCAGTTTTATGGCCTGGGTAATGCCATCCACAGTCAAAAGTTATGCAGTTTAAGTTAAGCAGTGTTTGGGGCAAGTCAGGCGTATAGCAAAAACTTATATGGGTGGCAGTGATATTCAGCTGCTAGGCAAATAACTTAAATATGTAAGTGCTGCCACATAAATAGGATGTATAATGTTAGATGGATGAAATATCCATATAAAGTTTTATATGAACGTTCTGTACTTGTTATAAAGGTCAATATTTAAATTCTATGGCCAGTATATTTAGTGGTGCTTAATATATACATAGGAAACAATTCTATAAGTGGGTGCCTCCTCCTAGGTGCCCCAATGCTACATGGTGAAAGTCTATACTATAATGGAATCTAGGCACCCAGATTCCATTAAATAAGTTGTGTAACCCAGCAATGGCACACCTAACATTTAGGCTGCCTTAGTTATATCAGCTATAAACTAAGGGCTAGATTCACTAAGCAAACCGATTGTGTATCGATCGGTTTGCAACCTCTTTGCGACCCGATTTTCCTCCGACCCAATTCACTAACCTCTGTGTCGATCCGATTCCGATCCGGGCATGTAAATGAGGGAAAACGGCATGCAAAATAGGCAGGCAGCAATCCACTAAACAAAAATCTTGAACACCGACTGGGCTGGCCGATCAACAAGAAACAACTGCTGGGGACCAGTCGCTCACATCCTTTCCGACTGTCTTGCCAGCCCTGCAGCCCTGAAATAAACCTGCTCTCTGCCACGACCTGCTCTCTGCCTCCCTGACTCTTTCTCTTCCTTCCTGGCTCTCCTGCTCTCTGCCACCCTTCCCTGCTGTGCGAGCCCGTGGTTTTAACCCACTTTAAACCCACGGGTTATAACTACAGGTTCGCACTGCAGGGAAGGGCTGCAGAGAGCAGGAGACTCAGGGCCAGTAAAAAAAGTAAAACAAAAACCAAAAAACAGACATCAAACACATGCAAATACCATCTACAGGCAAAGTAGATGGTCTGCACATGTGTCGGGATTGCTACCCAACGATCCGTGTAGTCGGATTGGGGGCGTGCCTCCAATCGCCCCATTTGCATGAGGATGGTTGGTGAATCGGTTGGCCTGCCTCCAATAGCCCACAAATCGGAAGGTTAGTGAATCTAGCCTTTAGTGTTAACTGCAGTGCAAAAATACACAAGGATACACATAAATTACTGTATTCTATAGGTTATCTCCCAGATTCTAACCAAAATTTAGAATGCATTGTGCATATTCCATATTTGTGCACACAACTTAATTGAAAAATGAGTTAATTGGCAATGACTCGGCGCTAACAATCAATTATTGGAGCTATTCAGCAACAATTTGAATTTGCATGCACATCTTCTTGGTACTCTATAAATATGTGTGCATAAATTCTTATGCACTGATCCAAAAATGGAGAGTAACCGTGAGAGGAGCTTGGGTAAGTCAGGGCATTCCTTCATTAAAATTACTTGGAGTCACCTTTGATAGCAAATTCAATTTTCACCTTTCAGTGGTCCTGCGTTGCTTTTACCAGCTGCACATGATCAGAGCCTTATCTAAATTGCTAGAACCAGCCTCTTTGAACATTTTGATCCATTCCCTTGTGATTTCTTGTATAGATTATTGCAATGCCCTTTACAAAGGCGTAACAAAAAAAAAAAGAAATTAGAAGACTCCAGATAGTACAGAATACCGCAGTAAAAATCATATTTAATGCAAAAAAAAACCAAACGTGACCATGTTACTCCCCTTTTACATAAAGTTCACTGGTTACTAGTAGAACACAGAATCACCTATAAAAATACTTTTGTTAACTGGTTTAGGGGGACATCTGATTTTACTGCCACGCCACTGGAGTTATCTTTGCTGGCTCCGTTTCATGTGAGCTATTTTCTGCATGTGGCGGATCCGCAGATACGTCCTTTGGTATCCCACTACCCGATATTTGCGCCGGCTCTGCGAATCTGGAAGTGGGTGTGTAAAATTGCTAGATTGTCTTCTGGGGTTTCCTTATATTTACCCATCCAGGGCAATGGAGACTTTCAGCCTGGATTGCAAAATACCTCCTTCCAGAGATGGAGTGCGCAGGGACTTCAATATCTATTCCACCTGTTTCTGGAAGAGGGGAGAATAGCAACTTTTGCAGAATTACATCAGACATTT